>NC_137935.1:26853691-27276191 GCF_963969265.1 Rhamphochromis sp. 'chilingali'
GAGGGGGAAGAGTAGAAACTGCGTCTGTGTGAGAGAGAGAGTGTGTATAAGTGTACCTGCTGCAGGACACAGCAGGATGGTAGTGAGCAGATGGAATGTTTGATCCAGAACATAGCTAAAGGCAGGTGGGGTGTGGGATAGCCACTCTTTCTTACTTCTAAAACACACTCTAACACAACAAACAGATACACCAAATATGCACACACTGGCATAAACTAAAGCCAAGTTTTCCGTCACTTACACTCGGCACAGAGAGAGAGAGAGTAAAAGCAAGTGGAATGCATAATCACAGCAAAATCCACAATATAAATGTTAAAAATGTAATCAAAAAGTGTTCATGCTACAAGTCTTTTAGAAGCATTCTCATAATTCAGAGAGTGGTGACCTTAGCCTTGTATAGTGTATAATTGTCTTTGCTTCTAAATAACATAACTATGTAAGCAAGTTTAGCTTCTATCATAGTCTCCCACTGTCTGTGTGTTTTCCCCTCAGCCAAGATGGGTTAAGTAGGTCTTCTCCACCCCTCTGGGTGGGGCTTGAAGCCTTTCCTCATTCCAGGCCATATCACCTGTGTCTTGTCAATCTCATCATTAGCAATATAAATAGAGCAGCTCTGCCATCTAGGCTCTGCCAGATTACCTGCCTCTATAGAGTGGTAACCAGGCTCAGTTTAGTTGCTCGTGCTCCTTGATTCCCTTGTGTATTAATGTCATCTCTACTGGTGTTCCAAGTGTGGATTCTTCCCTTGGCTGCAAGAAGTGGATTCCTGTACCTCAATTCTTCACCTGCTTTTATTAGAGCTGGTCAAATACTCTTTGGTTACTCACCTCATCGACCTGCCTGCTTATCCTCTAATGGCTCCTTTCTCCATGGTAACACAGACCAGTGGACCTCATTGACCTCTGAGAATTTTTTCCCGTCAGACATGATAAGCACCCGCAATTCTCTCTTTGCGGACAGATTCTCGTTGCAATCCTCTAGAAAATCTTATCTGGACTAATTCTCATCTATCCCCTCTTTCTAAATAATAGACTTCAAGAATAATCACTCTCTGTGATTCTTGTTTGGTTTTGCTCTTGAGTTGATTTTATCACCAGTTGAGCTGGTTTATGATAGCTTCATCTGAGATTACAGTGGGGCAAAAAAGTATTTAGTCAGCCACCGATTGTGCAAGTTCCCCCACCTAAAATGATGACAGAGGTCAGTAATTTGCACCAGAGGTACACTTCAACTGTGAGAGACAGAATGTGAAAAAAAAAATCCATGAATCCACATGGTAGGATTTGTAAAGAATTTATTCGTAAATCTGGGTGGAAAATAAGTATTTGGTCAATAACAAAAATACAACTCAATACTTTGTAACATAACCTTTGTTGGCAATAACAGAGGTCAAACGTTTACTATAGGTCTTTACCAGGTTTTCACACATAGTAGCTGGTATTTTGGCCCATTCCTCCATGCAGATCTTCTCGAGAGCAGTGATGTTTTGGGGCTGTCGCCGAGCAACACGGACTTTCAACTCCCGCCACAGATTTTCTATGGGGTTGAGGTCTGGAGACTGGCTAGGCCACTCCAGGACTTTCAAATGCTTCTTACGGAGCCACTCCTTTGTTGCCCGGGCGGTGTGTTTTGGATCATTGTCATGTTGGAAGACCCAGCCTCGTTTCATCTTCAAAGTTCTCACTGATGGAAGGAGGTTTTGGCTCAAAATCTCACGATACATGGCCCCATTCATTCTGTCCTTAACATGGATCAGTCGTCCTGTCCCCTTGGCAGAAAAACAGCCCCATAGCATGATGTTTCCACCCCCATGCTTCACAGTAGATATGGTGTTCTTGGGATGCAACTCAGTATTCTTCTTCCTCCAAACACGGCGAGTTGAGTTTATACCAAAAAGTTCTACTTTGGTTTCATCTGACCACATGACATTCTCCCAATCCTCTGCTGTATCATCCATGTGCTCTCTGGCAAACTTCAGACGGGCCTGGACATGCACTGGCTTCAGCAGCGGAACACGTCTGGCACTGCGGGATTTGATTCCCTGCCGTTGTAGTGTGTTACTGATGGTGACCTTTGTTACTTTGGTCCCAGCTCTCTGCAGGTCATTCACCAGGTCCCCCCGTGTGGTTCTGGGATCTTTGCTCACCGTTCTCATGATCATTTTGACCCCACGGGATGAGATCTTGCGTGGAGCCCCAGATCGAGGGAGATTATCAGTGGTCTTGTATGTCTTCCATTTTCTGATGATTGCTCCCACAGTTGATTTTTTCACACCAAGCTGCTTGCCTATTGTAGATTCACTCTTCCCAGTCTGGTGCAGGTCTACAATACTTTTCCTGGTGTCCTTCGAAAGCTCTTTGGTCTTGGCCATGGCGGAGTTTGGAGTCTGACTGTTTGAGGCTGTGGACAGGTGTCTTTTATACAGATGATGAGTTCAAACAGGTGCCATTCATACAGGTAACGAGTGGGGGACAGAAAAGCTTCTTACAGAAGATGTTACAGGTCTGTGAGAGCCAGAGATTTTCCTTGTTTGAGGTGACCAAATACTTATTTTCCACCCTGATTTACGAATAAATTCTTTACAAATCCTACCATGTGGATTCATGGATTTTTTTTTCACATTCTGTCTCTCACAGTTGAAGTGTACCTCTGGTGCAAATTACTGACCTCTGTCATCATTTTAAGTGGGCGAACTTGCACAATCGGTGGCTGACTAAATACTTTTTTGCCCCACTGTACATCTGAGTGAATCAGCTGAAAATACCCATACATCAAAAAGGAAATAGGACAAGGAGACTTGGTAGTGGAGTAAGGAAGTACAGGAAGGTATTCAAAAGTGGAGCTAGCCTCCTGGTACTCCTGTCTACATTTTTCATCTCTCTGACTAAGTGTGCAGCCTAGAGAGGTGGCAAAGGAAAAGGCTTATAGTTGTATGTAAGGGTGGATACTAAGGAAGAAGAAATGGACTTGAATCCATTGGGTACCCAGGACGATTGACCTGGAAAGGATGTACAGCAGGTCAGGGTGCTTAAGGATAGAGATGGTAATGACGAGGAGTGTGAGAAGTTGGAAGGAGTACTTTGAGAAGAAGAGAGGGAAAAAAATACACTGGAAGAGAGCATATTCAATATACTATATAAAGATGGAAGTACCCTATGGTAGCCCTTGCAAGAAAAGGCCCAATCTAGTGTCTGGGAATGAAGGCCAAAAAGATCGGTGACCATGTGGCACCAGGGTTTACGGTTAAAGTAAGTGTGATTTCTGTGCTCTGGAAGAGGCTCCCTAGAGGAAATTTCCTAATAGGCCTCACTACTGGCAACATGACCAGGTGCTAGTGTTTCCTTGCTGATATTATCTCCAAAGCTATGTTCAAGAGCAAACATGGAGTTAGGAGGAGTAACTTCAACAATTGCACAGGGAAGAAGCTAGGTGGTCATACCAGCATCAGACTGGGATTGTTAAGTCAATCTGAGGAGGCAGATCAAGTTAAACCATGTTATAGAAAGTGGAGGTCAGCCATGGTGTTCACATTAATCAACGCTTAGAGTGGAGAGGGTCACATCATAACACAGCCATCTGTCCCATCACTTTCTCCACAAAAGTCACTACTTTCCAGGGTCGAGCGCCAGAGCTGTTTATAAAACCCCTAGACTTCAGGCAAACACCAAGAAAAGCAGTTAAGCTAACTTCAAATTGGCTGACAACAAAGCTAACAAGCAGTATTTAGCTAGCCCAACTCTCAGAGGTGTTCTTAGCAAAGTTAAGAACCTAAGAACTGAGGGATGGCTGCGATAACAGGGGTTTATAGGCGAGTTGGGTTGCACATATATCATCACAGGCCATATGCGTGAATAGAGGTGTCTTCAGCCAGGACACACAGGGGTGTGATATCCCATAATATATGTGTTGTACAGAGTGAATCGACTGAAATAGAATAGAAAAGTTTTGGACATACTGTATACAGACTGTATATTAGTAACACAGGCAGTAAGACAGCACTGTTACTAAAAACAATCAAAAACAGAAATGACAACATTGCCCTCTACAATGTAATTCAGCTTATTTATAATTTATGATTTAATTTATATAATTTATTAAAAAAAACAACTTATGTTAGTGGAGTGCCTGCTATAAACAAAACACTTTTTTTCATTGCTAGCATTTTAAAACAAGATTTTTGTTAAAGAAAGAATATGATAAATACCAAGGTGATGAGTGCATAATTGAACTTTAAACTGTGTAATGCAGTCCCAGGTTGACCTGAGACCCTGTGTAGTTGGAAGATTTTAAACCTTGATGTCCTCTAATAGAAGGCAGATAGCTGTGCTGTTTATATATTCATATGGTTTACACTTATGAACCTGTTCTTCTGTGGTTGTCACACATACACACATAGTCTGTATATAGCAAAACATGGCGGTTGAGGGTACATTGTTATTGCAGAGAGTCGCTGGGAGACAGTGAAAGGCTAGCAGTCATTAAGAAAAGCAATATGCTACTGAAATTGCATCATTCTTCGTGCATAACAAATGCCTTTCTGTTTGTTTTTACAGTGAAATGGAATCTATAGCATATTCGGTATATGTACTATATAAAGATGAACCCTATGGTATTCTGCAAATGTGCCATGCATTTTAATATGAAATGTAATTAGTTTTACCAATAAAGAATAATTCCATGAAGAAAATGAAGGTACTCTTTGAGAGATAATTTGGACCAAATAATTTAACCTTTGATTATCACAGTATGACAAAGAAAGCAGATTTTATTTTTTGTTTTCTTTGTCTTTCTCATTGGGAGAACGTAAGAACATATGAAATGAAAGATGACATCTCATATGATTTTTTAATGAACAGAAATTTATAATAATACTTATATATTTACAATAATTTCAATATAGAAGAATAAGGTCACAGACACACACACACAAAATATATTATATATATGCAAATGTATGTATAAAACACAGAACTTCTGCTTAATAAGCATTAGCCAACCGAAGTACAAAAGACAAGAGCTCCACAGCAAATTCATTTGATAGTAAAACAAAATTTCAATCCCAAGAGGGAACTTCCCTCAGCATTGGTTTAGCAGCTTAGTGCCAGCTTAGACCTCTGTGAAGCCAACTCCAGCCTGTGCCCACTGTTCACCATGCTGCCAGAGACACAGCTGTTGAGCCAGACATACACCTGAGAGCAATGGGATCCAGCCAACAGGCTGCAGCATCTGCCCTACTGCAACCCTCTAATGAACACTACTGCGTGTGGGTAATGTCTATCCATCGTATATTGCCACTGAACAACATATTTTTCGCTTAAATAATTTATTTTTGAAATTGCTGATGGTGTCACTCAAATTTTAGTGTCTTAATTTGCATATGTGTCCGGTCAAAACTTTTATAACACCCCAATTTTTCCAGTTTTTTATTTAAAATTATGCAATTTAATGTCTCATTGCACTCTGAAATGAGAGCATAGCACAAATAAGCAATTGGAGTTAAAAAAGAAATCACGGAATCAATTTATAGACCAAAATGTATTCTAAATTTTTGACACATCAAAGTGGCCATCTTTGGCAGATATAACAGCCTGAACACACCCATGGCATTCTTTCTACAATAGAAATCCAATATTCTTCAGAAAATTCTTCCCAAATCTGTAACAGAAATTCCCAAAAATGTGTGGCGCTAGGTTGCTTTGCTTTCACTCATAGTGCCTTTTGATGGTGAAGGAAACTGTACTCACTGACACCTTGACTTTCTTTGCAGTTCCAGTGTACAAAAGACCCACATTGTGTTATGATGTCTCTCTTCCGTTGTTAATTGCCTTTTTCTCACCATTTTTGTAGCAACACACTACTTTCTGCAACACAACACTGTTCAACTGTTGCTCACGAGGGTATGGTACCACAGTGTGTTCCAACACTGCTTTATGCAGACTAGTGATGGGAATTCCGGCTCTTTTTAGAGAACCGGCTCTTTCGGCTCGGCTCACTAAGAAGAGCCGGCTCTTTCGGCTCCCAACCAGCTCTTCGGGTTGTTTTGTTGCTTTAATTGATTTATTATTAACAACAATATAAAATTATGCACAAAAGGAATTACTAAGGTAAAAAAAACGTGGTTTTATTTATTTATGTTTATAAGATAAGATAAGATAAGATAAAACTTTATTAATCCCTCGGGAAATTCGGTTTCCAAAAGCACAGCACCGACAGAAGTTACAGTTACAGAATATTATATATATATATATATACACACACACATATATAAATACAGAGACATATATAAATAAAATATACGAAGGGGATAAATAGAATAAATAGGAATAAAAATAAAAATACAAGTGAATTGCACATTTCAAGTAGGGCTGCCACAAACGATTATTTTGATAGTCGACTAGTCACCGATTATTTTTGCGATTAGTCGACTAATCAGATCATCATCCATTGGACGTACAGCGTATAGCTTATTGCACCAGCAGCATCTGGTCTTATATAACTATCATTAGCTTACAGCTTGAAGTGTTTGTGCTAACTAAAAATAAAGACAAGATGGTAGTTTATTAATTTTTAATGAAATTTGCAGATTGTTTCGGTGAAGTTTAATAAACTCCTTGCTTTCTAAAATATAACAGGACACCGGAGTATATTCTCCAGCGTCTCACACTTCTGATAATCAGCTGTCTGCTTGACAGTTTTAGCTGTGCAAAAACTATAACTTTAATCTCAGCCAAACTGATTTACTCAGGAACAAATAAAATACTAAAGAAAGCCAAACAATAACATTTTTAAGTTATCTAAGTGACTTATATATATATGTTTAACCTGACTAGCGAAAGACGGCGGTGGGTTTGAAAACGATTTGCCGGGAGTCCGGTGTTCTCATGGCTCTAGTGAGCCTTGCCCCCGCCTAGCTAACGAGCTAGTGGGTAACAGACGTCTCCGAAAACGTCGGAGCGCTTTTGAAAATATGTGGTGTCCTGATAAACTGAGCAGATATTTGAGGTTTACACAGCTACATTCTCGCCTGAAAATATGTTAAACGTTTATTTTGTGACCCAGAAAGAATAATAAGAGTAAAGTTAAAACTAACTAGCTGCCGCCATTGTTGACAGCTGGGCTGCGCTATGAATTCTGGGACACAGCTTCTTCTTCTTCGGGGTTTAACGGCAGCTGGCATCCTTGTACATGCAGTGCTGCCATCTTCTGTTTCAGTCCGTTATTACACTCTTAAATCCTACTACTCATTCCTGCGTCCTTTGTGATCTTACAAAGCTTCAAACGATGCGTCGACTATTAAATTAGTCGTCGACGATTTTAATAGTCGACATAATCGTGACTAGTCGACTAATCGTGGCAGCCCTAATTTCAAGTATGGAGTCTATTGCACCGTTGACTATTAACAAAAGTATTGCACAAAAGGTATTGCACAGTGAGGTGAAGAGGCACTACAGCTTAGTTGTTCCCCCCTCCTTTGTCCACCTGTTTCCCCTCCCTCTCCCCTCCAGAGAGGAGTTAAACAGTTTGATGGCATGTGGGACAAAGGAGTTTTTAAGTCTGTTAGTTCTTGTCTTGGGGAGAAGCAACCTGTCACTGAACAGACTCTTCTGGTTGTTAATGGCCGTGTGCAGAGGATGCCCAGCATTGTTCATAATGTCCAGCAGTTTTTTTTAGTGTCCTTTTCTCTGCCACTGTCACCAGAGTGTCCAGCTTCATGCCGACCACAGAGCTATATTTATATATAAATATATGCGGTGGCCCCTAGAGACAAAACATGTACAAACTCAAAATCACGTACAAACTCCAAAGCACATTTCTAGCATTAACTTAACTTCCAAAACAGAGCTACCTAGATGACTTAAATTACACAATTGAAAGCATATGTGTATTGTTTGTGTATGTATACACAAGCACTCATATATATTCAAATAATTTAAAAAAATGTTCATTTACCTGTTACTACCACACACCAAATCCGGTCGTTTGTACTTCCTGGCTTGTGTAGCCACTAGGTAACAAAAGCTCAACACTGCCCCTAGCATCCTGGAGCACTTCTGTTGTGTTTTGTACGTGTTTTGGAGTTTGTACACGCTTCGGGGTTTGTACGTGCTTTTTCTCTAGGGGCCGCCGTAAATATACTTTTATTTATTCACTCCACATAAAATGTAATAAATACATAATGCAAAAACCAAGTATTCACATTTCAACTTTTAACTGTTTAAATTTTCAGCTTTTTCCTTTTAAACAAATTTAAAGTGAAACAGCACAAAACACTGCAAACACAAAACAATTAAATATAAATTAAAATATGAAAACAAAAAGAAGATGCACATTCTCTGTCACATGGGCCTGCATGAATTAACTTTCGGAATACTTTATCATCCGCAACTGAAAATAGTTGTAGATGATTACTATACCTTTCTAATGTGACGTTGTTGTCCCTGGCTCTCTTTCTCTTTCCCTCTGGCTCTGTTCCTGTGCTACTGCGAGTGTAATTACTGCCCCTCCCCCTTCTTCCCAGCACAAGTACAAGGCTCGTTTGCGGAGTGAAGCGAAAAAAGTGCGAGAGAGAGGGTGAGAGAAAGGAAAAAAAGAAAACAACCCACGGCTTCCAATAGGGAGCCGGCTCATGTCGTTCACTTCAAAGAGTCAGCTTTAAGAGCCGTTTCGTTTGCGACCGACACATCACTAATGCAGATCGAGGGGGTTGTAAGTAATTCAAAAAAGTTGGAACACCTGTAGGAATTAGTAGCACCAGCTTTCAAGGCCCAATCAACCTCATTGCTGCAGAACAGCTTTAAATTGTTAACCCCTTGTGTGTTCCCTGAAAAAAATCCTCATTCTATATTTCTGAAAAGTACATTATTTTTCAGTTTTGGGTAACCTTACCTTTTTTTAACCTGTGCCAGTTCACCACTTATCTTTGTACCAGTGTACATTGTAGATTCTCACAGAAGGCATCAAAACTATAAATGAACACATATGGAATTATGTAGTAAACAAAAAAGTGTGAAATAACTAACAGCATGTTTTATATTTTAAATTAATTGAATCAGCCACCCTTTTTCTTTGATTACTGCTTTGTACACTCTTGGCATTCTCCCAATGAGCTCCATGAGGTAGTCAGCTGAAATGGTTTTCCAAAAGTGTTGAAGGAGTTTGCACAGATCTTGAGCAGTTGCTGGCCATTTTGCCTTCACTCTGCGGTCCATCTCATCCCAGACCATCTAGATTGGATTTAGATCAGGTGACTGTGGAGGCCAGGTCAGGTGACTGCAGAGGCCAGGCCATCTGGTACAGATAACTCTCTTGTATTTATCCGCGACACCTTAAAGGCCGGTCCGTGAAAATATTGTCGGGCATAAACCGGTCCGTGGCGCAAAAAAGGTTGGGGACTGCTGCTCTAGAGACCATCCATTTACCTCTTCTATGTTGCACAAAGACAAAGAACTCAAATTTGGTTTCTAAGCAGCTTTTTGACCATAAAGGCCTGATTTGCACAGTCTCCTCTGAACAGCTGATGTAGAGATTTGTCTGCTAATGGAACTCTGTGTGGCATTTATTTGGGCTCTAAACTGTGGAAGCCCGTTTCCACCACTAAAAAAAAGAAAAAAGTATCCATAACTCAAAATTTTGACTTATTAACTCTAAATTTTGAGAAAAGCAGCTCGAAATGTTGACTTACTTTTCTAAAAAATTGTGAGTTAATGACTTGAAATTTTGAGTTAGCACTGCCAAACAGTAATCTACGTGAATGACGTCATTTCCTTGTTACCTGGAAGCTGATGCGTTCAGCTACAAATGCTACAGCTAAGCTACCAGTATTATAACCAGTCATGAATGCACAAATTGCTGATTATTTTCAGTGCGGCTTCACAAATGATGAAATTCTTGTGTTATTAGCTGAATCACATGGCTTTACTATCAGCAAACGTACTCTCGAAAGTGCCAATTTGTTGTGATCCAGTTTTGAGTGACCATTCCATGCAGATTATTGACTGGAAGAGCCAACTTGAAATTTCGAGTTACTTTTCTCAAAATTTTTGAGTTAATAAGTCGAAATGCCAAGTTATGGATACTTTTTTGTGTGTGGCGGAAACGGGCTTCCATACTAATCTGATGTGCTTTAAACTTGCGATTTCTGAGGCTGGTGATATTTGATGTCTTCAGTATGTACCTACCTACCTACAATGTACACAGTAGTAAAAATAAAGAAAAAACATTAAATGAGAAGGTGTGTCCAAACTTTTGATTGCCAGCGTACATACTGTGTATATACACACATGCACACACACACGCACACCTACAACTATACATACATATAGAAGGTCCACAGTATAGCTCCACAATATGCATGAAAGAATGTTGACATATTGAGTCATAAAACAAGCATAAATCAAGCAGCAGAAGACCACGCTGTCACGAAACTTACGTTACAATTCACACAGACTCACTGCAATTTGGATAGTCTTGATCTCTGTTTTGAGTCAAATTTTGATATAAACTGACAAGGCTCATCTCACATTTGCCTTTTTTGGCAAATGACTCAAATAGCTCCCCTCACTATTACTGTCATTGGACAGGTGTGTGGGTCACTGACCAATCGACTTTAATCAGGCTTCTTTTACACAGTTTTATGGCCTCATCTGGAATAAATAATTGTGGACACTCCAAAACCAATATTATTATGCAAACACTTATCCGACAGCCTACACTCACTGCATAAATGCCAGTCAGAGTATTTGAGGTGATTGTGGAATAAACACGTAAATTGAAAAACATATTTGTCACATATCTATCTTTTTTATTGCTGATTCACTGCTAAGCATTGATTTTATTAAAAAAGTTAAAATGTAGTGTGTACAAGAACATTTTCATACACAAACAGTAGTAGAAACATGCCTGCCGGCCACGGCTGTTAAGGGAAAATGCAAGGCAGCTGTGGGGTACGGAGGGTTAAATAGGGTGTTCATGCTCGAAAACATTGCAATGTGGCTGAATTAAAGCAATTCTGCAAATAAAAGTGGGCCAAAATTCCTCCACAGAGATGTGAAAGAGTCATTGCCAGTTCTCGCAAATGCTTGATTGCAGTTCTTGCTGCCAAGGGTGGCACAATTAGTTATTAGATTCTTCTATCTATCTATGCACACACACACCTATGCACACACACTAGAAATGGAGCCCATTTGCCCTCACCTTTTTAATCCACTGGATTCAGGGACAATTTTTACTTTGAATCTGAATATTTCTTGCTTCTAGTTCTTCCAAGTTTGACTTCCACATGGTGGTTAGTTAGCACATGTTTCCAGACAAGTGGGTGTCTTCCATGCGAACTACAAGTGAGTGTGATAATCTACTAGCAACCAAAGAAATCACAAGTGACAAGGTTTTTGATGTAGCACCCTTTTTTGCAACTGATTTCGACAGCCAGCAACAATTTGCCAAGAAACTGAATACACATTTTTCCCTCGAGATGAGAGGTTGCGAATGGGTTACCAACTGATCTGTAGCCCTGTGTGTCTGAGACCTTAGAGATCAAAATGATCTGGGTCTTTGCAGTTTTCATTGTTTTTGGGAAATATTCTAAAATGAGATACTAGAAATCGGACTTTTTCATGAGATTAATTTCATAAAAATGTCTTCAAAAAGGCTTCATGTGTGATTAATGTGAAATGTATAAGCATTTGCCTTTTTGAGATAAATTATGAAAAACAAAAACTCTATCACAGTATTTGAATTTTGGAGTTGCAGTAGGTGTTTCATCTTGTAGACTTGCTTTCAAAGCTTCATGTATGTTTGTGCATGTCTGTGCATGTGTTCTCATGTGGTAATACGCGTGTGTAATAGTCTGATCAGGTGTGTAAATGTCAGCCTGTCAGAGCAGGCTGACATTGACAGTGTCAATGAGAGCAGGTGTGTTTTGTGGCAGACAGGTGTGACATTTAACTTAAGAATTTATTGCAGAAACTCCATTCATGTCTGTCTGTCTGCGTGTCTGTATATCACTGTCCCCGTCTCTCTATCTCTTTCTGGCAAACACAAATGTTAGCTAATTAGAGAAATCCTTTTTTTCATTACAGGGTCAAAGTAATGATTACCATAACGATCACGTAAATTTTAGCGACATAGTCTGTAAACTGTAAAATTACTTTACCATTCATGCCTATTTGAACTTAGAGGAGGGTTAGAGAGCGGGAGGTAGGGGCTGGGAAACAGACATGCACAATAGCTAAAAGTGAACAACAGTAGTTCAAATTTAATACAGCCCCCCAAAATTCAGTTCACTATACTTTGATGCCATTCATGTCTACCTTTTACCCCTACTTTAAGGAGTAACGACTGATCCATTTCAAAGTGAAGGAAATAAGCAGTAGAAAGAAGTGGGATATTTGTTTCTATTATTTTGGCCAGATGTGATGAACGGAGGTGGGTGTGGCAGTGAAACCTCATGCTCACTGGCTGATGATTTCTCAGTCACAAATCATTAACAAATGAGTATACCCCCACATAATCTCTGATAGGTTTGTAGCTTGAACCTATTCGCTGGAACGTTAAGACAATATAATTACACTGCAAGCAAGACGCAAGTAGGCAAACTTCTTCATGGTACTCGTGCACGGGAGAGAACCAGACAAACGCCGTTCCTTCGCTTGACCCCAGTAGCTCTCGTCCGTTCTCCCATACACTGTCCTTTTATTGAGGTTACATGAATATGCATAGGTTCATTAACATACGACGTCTACATACAAACAAAGAGTACCTTGCCTGTGTGTGTGTGTGTGTGTGTGTGTGTGTGTGTTGCTGATCAAACATCCTTGGTCAGGAAGAGGGTAGCCTCCCCCTCACCCTAGATGGTTCATCCTAGATAACACGGTGAGGAAGTCCTGCAGTTCATCTAAACAAAGAGCACTTAGACTAGAACAGACGCAACTACGTTAATCCTACCATAAAACAATAAGACACGGTATGACCTCTCATGCTCCCAAAGTGCTGTCTAATACACACAAAGTTTGCAGACTATCAAGGATCAAAACCTCTACCAATCTACAACTAATTACAAAACTCTAAGCATATATAAGTAAATATTTCTAAGCATAAATGACAATCAACAATACAAATCTAACATTTCCCCCCTTTTTGACCTTTATGCTTGAAAAGTTCCCAGGTATGAATACCTCATGTCTGACAGTTTCAATGCAAACCTTTTTATACTCAGCATATGTCAAATCACCCTAAATTACTGAAAAGGTACACAGTTTAATAAATGTATTAGCAGTTACCCCATTCATTGAGCTCATCTCATGGCAAACTGCATCTTACGAGCAACCAAAGAAATTGTTAATTTAATAGTGAAACTAAAAAAGTAACATTTTCAAAAACATCTCAGCTTGGTGGTGCTTCCTCCGGGTGTGCACATCACATGTCTCCCTGCAGAGTGGTTTAAGCTCTGCAGGGCGTCATGAATGTCTCTTCCAGTTGTTTCCATCACTGTCCATAGGACCAGAGTCCAAATGTATGTAGAATAGACATTCAAACATACCAGTTGGTTTTGTTGTTCGTCAACATGGGTCTCAGCTATTTCCAAGCTGCAGACCTCTCAGCACTCTAGTTTTATGGCCTCTTACCAGCCCCCATCACCTGACTTCAGACCTTCGTCTTGTGAGGGGGATATTTATGACTCCTTAATTGTCCACGCTCTGCAGAAAAGCTCTCTGTGGAAAGGGTGCTGGGTTCCGTCATCTTACTGCTGTTATGATCCCAGCAGCCTTCAGAGTGTCATCGTATGCACAGTATAGTGGCACAGCATTAGGTGATGTTCATAGGAAACTGCTGTCATCACCACCATAGCTTCTGGTTCCTGTGCTTTCACAGAATCATGATGTCATCCTCGAACTCCTTCTGCGCTGTCGATGGAGCTTGGCACGCTCCCCTCATCCCACGAGTTTTCATGTTCCAACGCTGCTGAAGGTTTAAGGCAGAGCACGTCGTACACCTTAGTTGTCTTCCTCAGCGTCAATATTGAATCTTTCATTTTATTTAAAATCTCCTGGAAGCTCAGTAGCACGGCTCTCTGTGTGATGTCTGCTGTGCTGAAGATGATCTCTGATCCTCCTGAAGCCTCTCTCCTGGCCTCAGCTCCCATCTTGTGGACGATCCTCTCCTCTATTTTGCAGGCAGTTTCATGGTCCTTGCTGTGGCTCCAAGGTCTGATCTCATGATGGGCCCCAACCAGCTTGACCTTTGACCTCAACCACTGCCTGGCTGTCAGCTATGCCTGGAATGGTTCACGCTTCTCACTGGGCCTCTGAAGATTTCTCAGGAGATTACTGCTGCACCTGTATTTCCTTGCTAAGAAGAAAAACTTCTATTTGGAGAGCATGTCAACAATCATCAAACCACATTCTTTAGTTCAGTGAACTTCACTTATAGGCCATCAAAGCCTCATCTGAACATGGATGCACCACTTGCATAGGTTTAATATTTGTAAATAAAACGGCTAATCACACAAATCACTGCAACAATAATAGTAAACATTGTTTAATGTTAATCCTTGCACTCCACCTCTTGACGCATGGACATTCCCATGCGTCAACTCACCAAACCTGGATCCCTGTCTTAAAGAAAAAGATTAGCTAGATCATGTCCCAGGCAACATCAGGGCATCTCCTCTGGAGTAGCTCCGTAACCCTGCAATAAAAGATGTTAGCGTGTGTTGCATATTAAGTTTGCTTAACACCTGGCCCTCCCAGGAGCCTGCATACACACCATCACGGCCTGGAAAGCAAAATCTGGAAGTGAAATCAAACTTCATACCTGTAAACAATTGTATCATAAGAGTAATAAGCATTCAACATCAGCAAGACAAGTGTCATGTGCAGGTTTTCTCAAAGCAGTAACTACAACTATTACCCTAATTCACCTCAGACATGGATTATCCCATGTACTCTGTTAACATTAATGTAATCAGTGACTTCTCTTAAGCAAAGTCACTCCACTCATATATTATTATTATGGGTTCAAAAGTGGCCAGCAAATGAGCCCATAATAAACTATTCCATAAATACCGTAATCTCTTATTTGTTTTACTCATGTCACTTGTCCGCTTCAGCTGAATCTACTACAGCATTCTCAAAGAAACAAACATTAGCAATACACATTGACTGTGGTCAGACGGAGGTCAGACACAGGTCAACAGATTCTAGAGGTGCCATAAAACACCATAAAGTTAACACTCGCTGTGGAAACAGTAACACTGGTCTCATCACAGTATGTCTCAAACTATATTAATTTCTCCATCAACATATGCCTGTAACTACAGTTTTCTCCACACATAAACCCAGACATCTTGTAGTAGAGAAACATTAGCCAGTATTCCTATAAATCACATGATCAAACACACGAAGAACCGTAATGCTGTAAAAACGAAAATGCAAATGTTAGCGCTTGCGCAGGCGTATGCATACTTTGTCACAGATATCTCTGTGAGCACACAAGCTAGTGAATGACACACACATAGTAAATTCACAGACACAGAAAATGGCATTTAAAATGTTAAATCATCACGCAACCTCGAGTGTTGCTGTCATCTTTCTGCTTCTGTAAAGGGAAGCACACACAGACTCATCTGCACCCCTGCCAGGCGGGGGTCAACTTCACACAGTCGTGTTACATCAATAAAGTCTTGTCAGCTTTTGTCAGCTTTTACCAGTCAGTCAGTTTGTTTTCCTTTCACTCACTCATTCATGCATTCATTCTTTCTTTCTTTGCTGATAGTGGAACCTATCGTCGCATTTAGTTTCCACTCTCAGCAAAATGACGTCATTTCAAAAAGAAAAAGAAGAACTTTAGTTTGGATTACATCGCTGAATCCTTTTGGACTGGGACTGTCATTTAATAATTGTCCCAAATAAGTGGCTTTCTCCAGAGTCCATTTAAATGTGGAGAACTCACTTGGCACAATTTTCTCGACGACGTGTAGCATTTTTAATTCCCGACGTGCAGATCTGCTTAAAGAAAAGAAAATAGACAAACAAAATCAGTGCCTGTTCAAAAGATAAAAATGAAAAATAACAGAGATTGTCAAACAAAACTTTCAGTGCACTGTGAAAGTATCAAAATAAAAAGGCCTTGTTAAGTCATGACACAAACTCCTCATCTCAGGTAAATCATACCATTAGCATGGTTCATCATACCATCATACTAATCGGCAGGCTCGACTTCACAACAAAAGAAAAATCATCAGCTAGATTCACTCCAAATCAACCATCAGCTGCACAACACACAACATAATCCTAATGTCTTATTAGCTATGAGTTTAATTACCAGGTCTGTGCTCTTCACTCATTTAGGCCACAGATCTATTTTATTCAATTTTCCTTTTCCCTTCATCATAAAACATGTGACATGCTGTCATGCACTTCACAAAAGAAGTTTGTTCTGACGTATTCAGAGTTGTGTATCTAAATACAGGATTCACTCGCACATCAAAGCAGGAAACTCAGTGTTTTAGAGTCTCCACTCAACACACAACAACTCCAACACATCTCATTCACTCGTACTAGAATTCAGTCACCTTTCATTAATCTAAAACCAATCAACTAATTTGCATATCAGCTATTAACCCACTAAGTTGACAGGACGACAGAAAAGCATGTTCAAAATAGTATCACAAAAGACAATTTCCCTCATACAGTAAATTACATGTGCTGCCTCAATCAAGCAGGAAGCTTCTCCCAATTTACCATTTTAACAACTAAATTTATTGTCTGATCACTGGTTGGTCAAACCAGGATCTTTTTTCTCACAAAAGTTAAACTGTTGTCCTGCAACCTGGAGAGTCAATTTTTTGCATTGGATAAATTCAGTATTTAATAACAAGTGTCTGCTAAATTGACACTATTTTAACACTGATGAAAGATAACAAGCTAATTTTCATTACATGTGTTTGTGTTATTAGGCAGGTCTAATGCATGTCTGTGGAGCTCCATCTCCAGCAGAGCATGTTCTTAAAGCTGCCTTTCCTACACACTTCTCTGCTATTATTTAATCATTTCTTAACTAATGTGCTATGAGTCTTCATGAGTCATTTTGTGTTTGGAATTGTTAGTAGGGTTAATGCATGTTCTGCTTGTGTGTGTGTGATTTTGTATATGTTTCTATTTTCGCAATGTTTCAGACTCCGTCTCAATTTTCCAACTTAAGCAGTCAGTTTTCTTTTCCCCAGGTTTGCTAACCCAAATTTTGATTTCCCACATTAAATAATTCCTATGTGTTCTCACCTAGTCTTCTCACTCTGTTGTCCTCTCCCACTTCAACAGTCCAACAGCCGGCAGTTCTCCTTCAGCTTTGTCCTGTGTCCCACTGTCTCTTCTTGCCATTTTACTCCACAGGTGGCAAATGTCAAACTCCAACTGTTCAGTTCTCCTCAAACGTTTTCTTCACATGCACAGTGAAGTCACAGCCACTCTCACTATTGTCCTCTGATGCGGTTGACTTCGTGCTAGTGGCTGAAGTGCTGCTGCTGCTTGTTGGGACTTTTTTGCTCAGGACTTGATGCTGTCTCTTTATCATGTTATTGCTTTGGAGCTGCATTCCTTGTCTTCAGGGAGGGGTGAGAGCTTGCTTGCTTGTGAGGTTGAGAGACACATGGCGCTGTAAATAAGTCAGCCAGAAACTTGGCCTGCATGTTTCCAATGATGTTAAAATATAACTTTCTTCCGACTGCTGCATGTGGAAAATTGATTCAGGTCTGCTTTTCACCTGAAAGTGACAAACTAAAACATTTTCATTATTATCATCACTGCTTAATCAACACACATCTCTCTCTCTCTCTCTCGCTCTGTGTTTTTGTGAACAATCCTTTCTTAAAAGCAGAAAATGAAATTGTAGTTGTTTTTGGCTGATCAACACAAAACCTTTTTCCTATGATTATTTTTCTTTTTCACTCTTTTTTTTCTTTTTTTTTTCGTTACAATAGCTGGTGACCTGCAGAATCACCGCTCTCACTCACAATCAAAGGCAATTACTTTTACACAGCGCACAAAAACACTGTGATGTCAGACACATTCACACTCACTTTTTCATCTGCATAAATAAACCATATGGCTGGAGATATGTGCCATGGTGATCCATAAGCATGATCACCAGTTTATTTAATTATTTTTAATCCAACAAAACAAATAAACAAAAACATGATGCTGATGCTACACACACACACGAGTCAAGGTGCAGAAAAACTGCTCATGGAAACGCTGCACACTCTCTGTTTCCCTCTCTTTGAGTAGTTCTCAGACAGCTCTTGATCTGATAATGTGTAGCTTGCTCATCAGCTCAAAAAACAAAAACAAAACTGCAACGCGACATCACACAGTAGTTGCTCTGCCCACAGCGGCAAAGTCTTACACTTTCATATTCAACTCAGCTTCTCCATCATGTACTTTTAGATGTTTCATACAGGGTTCAGCATATTAGTTGTTTTCACAGGTGTGCTCTACATCTCAACAATGGTTCATAATAAGACGACAGTCTTCCACACAGGTCAAGTGCCTCTATGCACTTCATTAGTTTAAATATTTATCTATATCACTTCACCTCACATGTCATCGTACTGAATTTAAGCAACCACAAGCGTAATGTAGATGACTTTTAACAACTATCCACCTCAATTACGTCTATGGTCTGGCACACAGGCTGAAGAGTTAACGTTTTGTGTCAGCAAGGGGTGGGGGGACAGCCACCCACCAGAGCATAGCTGCTGATGTGGGCTGGCCTTCTCCACACGCTCTTCAAGGCTGGTGTGTTTTCTGAAAACTTCTAACATTTTAATCTCTTCCATTTTTAAGCCTGCGATTAACCGCACGGCTCAGGTCCGCGTGAAACCCGCGTGACCGCGCTCGCGTGAACCCGCGCAGCTGTGGAGCCGTCGCTCCCTCTCTTTTTTACATAAATACTTTGTGCTGCCAGGAGCAAAGTCCAGCACAAACGTCTGTCTCCCTCCGACTCACTCTTGGTTGCTTAGAAACCCATGATAACAACAACAGTCGGTGTCACAGACCACATGTTCTGCTCCGCACACACCCACACAACAACAACAACGATGACAACAATGACAACGACAACAACACAAAATAGGCCTATCGTCCAGCACAGTCTGGACCCCGCGGAACTTCTCAACGCCCCACAAAGTGGCGGAGAACTCACCTCTAGCCACACAAAGTAGCGAGGAACCTCTAGCCACACAAAGTAGCGAGGAACCCGGGTATCGCTCCACAAAGTAGCGAACTTCTCAACGCCTCACACAGTGGCGGAGACTGCACAACCACACGGTTATAGAGTCGGGCTCTTCTCAACGCCTCACACAGTGGCGGAGACTGCACAACGACACGGTTATAGAGTCGGCCTCTTCTCAACGCCTCACACAGTGGCGGAGACTGCACAACGACACGGTTATAGAGTCGGCCTCTTTAAACTTACTTGGCGTTGCTTAGAGTGTAATATCAGCCCGAATCCCGCCGACCGTCATTCATCGAGGAGAAAAGACAGACCGCGAATCCACAGGAACTTCCTGGCTGACGTCAGTCTTTCAGCGTGCCTCTCCTCCCCTCGGTGAATGCGATTCCAGGGCTCCGGCATCGAAGGACCAATTAATGATAGGTTTGTAGCTTGAACCTATTCGCTGGAACGTTAAGACAATATAATTACACTGCAAGCAAGACGCAAGTAGGCAAACTTCTTCATGGTACTCGTGCACGGGAGAGAACCAGACAAACGCCGTTCCTTCGCTTGACCCCAGTAGCTCTCGTCCGTTCTCCCATACACTGTCCTTTTATTGAGGTTACATGAATATGCATAGGTTCATTAACATACGACGTCTACATACAAACAAAGAGTACCTTGCCTGTGTGTGTGTGTGTGTGTGTGTGTGTGTGTGTGTGTGTGTGTGTGTGTGTGTGTGTGTGTGTGTGTTGCTGATCAAAGGGTTAAACATCCTTGGTCAGGAAGAGGGTAGCCTCCCCCTCACCCTAGATGGTTCATCCTAGATAACACGGTGAGGAAGTCCTGCAGTTCATCTAAACAAAGAGCACTTAGACTAGAACAGACGCAACTACGTTAATCCTACCATAAAACAATAAGACACGGTATGACCTCTCATGCTCCCAAAGTGCTGTCTAATACACACAAAGTTTGCAGACTATCAAGGATCAAAACCTCTACCAATCTACAACTAATTACAAAACTCTAAGCATATATAAGTAAATATTTCTAAGCATAAATGACAATCAACAATACAAATCTAACAATCTCCTTTCTGACAGTGGTGTTCTATCAGGATATGCTTGTCAAGTGAATTATAAAAGCATACATCAATTAAAATTTACCAAACAGATTGAAAGCTCTCCTTTTATCTCAGAGGCGTTCTATAAAGTGTTTCCCCGGTTTACATCCATCCTTTTAATTACTGCAATTACTGCCATATTTTGGCTGAAGTTAGCTAGCTGTCTCTGGAAGCAGTCCAATGGACTAAATATGGGGTTAGCGTTTTCATGGTATGTCTGTGTCCCTTTAACAATGGCTTAAGTTGGGCAAGCTAAGAGACCAGAAGCTTTTTCTGGTCATTTGTGCATGTGCATTGTGGGTAAACCTCACTGAGGAGAGACTTATGGAAGGATAGCATGCTAGGGAAGCTGCCACTGACTCTGCTTTAACTGCTTTGAGATCAGTTGTGGGGAAACGGAGTCAACATGTAAAACAGGTAAGCTAGTAAATGAATGACCCATCTGTGATTTATCAATTCGGAACCTTTTTCAAACATATTTTCAACCAATCCTACATGCAAGCTCAAAAAAAAAAAAGACATAATAGCCATACAGGTCAGCTACTACAAGAAAGAAAGTATACTTTATTGATCCCCATGGGGAAATTCCTCTCTGCATTTAACCCATTCACTCAGTGGGCAGCCATTGGGCACCTGTGCAGCAGTGTGTTGGGACAGTACCTTGCTCAGGGGTATCACAGGGTAGGCGTTCAGTGGATTTGAACCACTGACCTTCCAATCACCACTCTACCTACTGAGCTATCCCCCCCAACAAGACCACCTTGTCCTGAATATTGCAGTACACAGGGCCAAATGTTAAGATAAGTTACTGTCAAAAATCTCAGCTCTTGCCTTGATTGACGACAGAAAATGGTGTAAAGTGTAGAACATCCGTCTGAGGTGTTGCCTCAGCTATGTCTTAGCAGATAAGGGTGGGAAAAAATATTATTTTTAGCCACAACAAATAAGATGGAGTAACCTACATCTCACAAGAGGGCTTACATAAGCAGATGAGGAAAAGTGACACTCTGGACAATTTTGTTGGAATTTTCTATATATTTATACATTTGTTGATTATAAATTTAACTCTGTCTGGTAATCAGTCCTCCAAATACAAAAATATAATGTAAAAGTATACTGACAAAGCCACCATGTTGTCCCTCATGCTGCAATAAACTTTAAGCTTAAAGTCTTTCCTTCATCTTGGAAACAGCAGTGTTTAAGGCAATCTTAAGTCTAGGTCTCCTGCTTAGTTGTTTTGGAGCATTTGTGGTGGACAGTCAGCAGAATATTAATGTATGACATAATTTAAAACTCAAAAATAACTTCTTATGGGGCATAAAGCTGTGGAAGCGAAGAAACAACCATAGAAAATAAATTATATTCCATTCAAGCAACTATGGGCAAAGTTCCCACAGGTGATTGGAACTGGATGGGACATAAGATAACCTGTTCTCTACTACCAAGCAAGAAACTGAAATGAATACTAATGAGAGTAATGGTGTGACATATATTATAATTACCTAGGCACCTGGAACCTGGATCAGGTTCAAAGCAGTGTGCAACTAGCAAATCGTTTCTATTGTGGTCGCAGGTTAAGGAATGAGTGAGCTTTCAGTCATTAGAGCCTACGGAATAATGCAATAAATTTCCTTTGTGTATTATATAAATTCAGAAATCACTAAATCCTGAAAGTAAACATATTTCTTTTGGCTAAAACTATAACCATGTTCCAATCTAAGTATTGATCTGTAAATGTATTGCCAAACTAAACCAAACCAAACTTATTTAGTTAGTGTAACAGATAGCTTGTTAGATAGCGGCTGATACACCCGCCGTGTACAAGTCAGTCCATATAAAACAGGAATTCTGCCGCTAAGACAGCTAAGCCACTCAGATGCTACAAACCAAACCTGGCACCACTATAATAGAAGTTATGGAGGGATACCACACAAATCTGGACTTAGATAAACAGCACTAAGAAAGTGTATGTGCGTATTTTTGTATAGAATCTAAATAAAATGTGTGTGTGTGATCAGGAAAAGGTGTGTTTGAAACGGTATTTTTCTAATTCTCTTTTCCTTTCTTCCCATTTTCTTTAGCAAACTGAGACTGAAGTGCATAATGTACCTGTCTCAGATGTTATGAGCGCACTCAGTGGCTGTTGTCAGTTGATATTGCTCTAGCCAGTAAGCTGCATTCTCCACCAGCTAGCAGGCTCAGTAGGCTTTTATTACCTAATTTAAAGGGCTTCATGCTGTCTTACAGAACAGAAATAATTGGAAGAGCATTAACACTTTAAAACAGCAGTTAAAGTATGCTCGAGCAAAAATTTCATTTTTATTTTTTGATATCATTCTTTTATACTGGATATTTATTTGACTTTCTGCTTATATTAACTAGACTTGTGTTTTTCACTATTGGCGTTATTTTAGTAACCAAAGCTATTTAGGCATAATAAAAAAAAGTTTCAGGTTTAAATACATAATTTCACAAAATTTTCTACACAGTTGGAGAAAGACCGTCAGGGATTTTGCTATAAAGCAGTTCCTACTGACCATATGTATAGGAAATGAACTCCAGCATTTTAATTGAATAAGAAAACAAATTTTCAGTTCCAAGAGGCAACCTGAAGAATGCTGCAGTAATGTGTGTGATATCCTGTAGCTAGAGGGCAAGAAGGTGAAGCTGCTGGTATTGCAAGTTGCTTTTGGCTAGTTACTTTGCAGTCTATGCTTAAGGAATTAATATTTCCAGACACATGACAAGCTGGGGCATGAAGCAGATTTAATTGGTTTTGGTGTTGCTATTCTTCACATCCCAAGCCAGCAGAATTTGTTTGGAATCAACTCAACCAAGATTTACAAAGTGATGCAATTGCAGGAGGTACCTAGATACACATATCTGTCATGTTCCGGAGCACAGCATGCTGAAGTAGTTAGCCAAATTTCACATCTGTTTCAACGGGAAGTGTCAAAGAAAGATAAATGATGGATCAGAGCACTGCTGTATGAGGTACAGGCACATGTATTACACCTTAATAATTTAAATTGCCCTTAACTGTAAAGGTCAGCGGAATAAAACTCCTAGGATTGATTAATTGATGGGAACTCTTTGAGAAGGTGACATTTAAGAGAATTGTTTTTTTATCTGCAGATGAACACTTCTTCTGCAGTTAGGATCCAGATAAAAAATGAGAGATATTATGATGATCGTTATGCAGTTTTAACACACCATAATGAAATACTCTGCTTCTGAATTTTTTGGTATATGTTATCCTTTTCATTTTTAGCACCCACATAGATGTGCACTCTTTACGTTCTTTAGTTAAACTGACCACAAAATTGAGTCTTATTGTGTGTCATGTCAGAACTATTTAAACTGTTTTCCAGCTGACTGATCTATTATATGCATTCACACAGACATAAACACTTTCTAAATACCAATTGTTTTCATAGTTGAGCATTTTATACTGAACATTCCTATAGAGAAAAGAAGGAGACGCACCAGAAGTCTTTTCATATCTCAGTCTACAGTACACTTGGAGACAAAAATCAGTGCTGCTGTTTATTAAAGGATAACTTTATAGCTTATAGCATTCTCAATGTTGTTTATAATACCTTGCTGTTGGAATAAATTATATTTTTGATTGTTTTTGCGTTCTAATGTAAATCAGGTAGCTATCAATTTAAGGTAGGATGCTGTATTCACACAATATAATATTGACTCGAAATACTAATATATCCTACAGTCCATTTTAAGGCTTTGACATGAATTTATTGCTTCCGCTCTGCCATTCATGATTAAAAAACACTGTTGAATTGCTGATGCTCACTTAACATTTCATCAACCTGAAACCTATCATCCACCTGTTGGCATTGGCTCCAAGTTCCCCTGGGCGTATAATTATCCAAACTAACAGCTTGTAGTGTAAAGCCAGACATACAGTATGGGCAAAATCAAACGTTTTGTAAATGTGTCTGCAGGTGTCACGTTATAAAAGCCTTTACAGAACTGGGTTCATGCAACATTATTGTTCTAACTATTTATTCAAAAACAAACCATTCTGAACTTCTTATGAGTATAAGAGGTGAATTACGTGAAAAGGATTTTTCTTCCTCTGAAAATAAGACAAAGCTTTCACATGCTTAAAAGAAGTCTATGGCAAACTTAAACATACTTTTACCAAGAATATGCCTGGATTGGTCATTTGCTGTCTCCTAAAAGACTGGAGCAGCTGAGCTGGGGTCGCATACTATGTCTACCTACAAATAAACACCTAAAAATAAGCATCAAAAGTGATCTCATAAAAATGACAAATTATCACAACTGTAAAGAAGATGTTGACACTGGACCTTTCCAAGTTACACTTTTTTGTGTTATATTTTCCTTCATTATTGTGGTTATGATGCCACAGGAAACATGAATGTAGTGCCATATGCCATTAGCTTTAGCAGTGACAGAAGTACATCCAAACCATAAATTCTCAGTTGCAGAATCCAGCTCTGGCTAGAGAAGATACTATATAATCGTAATCGTCACGTCCACATTATTCCTAACTTGATATTTGATTATATCCCAAATCTTTAGGATGTTGCAGTACATATTTAATTATATTAATATTTATATTATATTCTATTACATTATACATTTAAATTATATTTAAACCAGCACTTTGTTCGGGACCATGCTCTCGCTGCTTCAGTGAATTTCACAGCAGTATTAACTGTCCCCAAAGAAATAATATATCAACATTTCTTCAGGGCCTAGTGACCTTTTTTGTAATACTATTAGCTGAAAGAATTTCCACTTATTGTATAGTCTGGTGAAATTCAATTGTTGTTGAACACATCAGTACATCCTGAAGGATGATCTGTGACATGGCACTGGTAGTACAGTCCAAGGACAGTGATTCACACCTCATTTCTCTTGATGGGGTAGACACTGAACACAATATGTATCATTGGGGAAATCATGGAGGAATACAGAATACTGCCGAAAAGTTTTACTTTCTTTCTTAAAGCAGACATCTCCATTTGGTAAAGCCTCAAAGGTCGTAAGGACTCAGTGACTTGAAAGATCAGTTTCTTTTAATCTGTACCAAAATTATGTCTTTTCTAACTCATCTCATGGATGTACCAGTTATATTAGGAATAGTTATATTAGGAATTTCTAGACAGAAAAGGTGACATGCTAATTTTGCATACTGCTGTTAGGGAGGACGAATATGAGAAAATGCATCTTGTAAACACTTGTGTACATGTTTGTTCCCCTTTAATTCGAGCTGCTGCAAGAGATGAGTCTCCTAAATGTTTTTTCCTGCTTGAGTAAATCAGGTTTTACAAGATTTCCATGGCAATAAGGGGAAAACAAGAATAGAGATATTTTATAGAGGTAGAGAGAGAAGGTAAGGGTGACCAGTGAATTCTCATTGGGGTTCTATAATTACTCCATGCCATTAGACTGCAGTCTATAATTAACTACCTGTTGGGATTAGCATGAGCAAAGTCACTGGGTGAGAGGATGGATAGAAAGTTGGAGAGAAAAATGTAGGAGAGAAAGACAGAAAGACACAGCTGAGAGAGAGCAAATAGATATAGGAGAGAAAGAAGACAGGGTAGGATAAGTATAAGTGAATATGAATGTGAGACATGAAGCAATGAAGGCAAGAAATTATGTGATATTCAAGCAAAGAAAAAAACTACACATTCTCCTTCATGTTGATGAAGGTACATTATGGAAGCATAATGATAGAGCTCTGATAATCACAAAGGGTCCGTGTTTTTAAACTTAATAACAAGGCTATAATTTCCTTTAAGAAATTGGATTTCTTACCCATATTTAAAGAAATTGGAACAGCCAAACATTAGTTTATGACCTGTGATGATTACAAGTCGTTTGCAGTAATTAATTGTCCATAGCAACCAAGGATAAATGCATCATGCTGGGAAAAAAAAGTGCTAAATGATGGTATACAAATAATACACATTTGCGCCGTTGCATAGCTCAAGGCTTTTTCTGAAAGACATGGAATGGGTTAAATGGACATTAAGTGCTGTATGAGTACTCATATAATTCTGGTCCTTTCAGTTTCCATCTCATTTAAGTAATTCTAAGTACTTAGTGCATTACTTCCACTTGGTAAGAGAGAGACAGAGAGTGACAGCAAGGGAGAGAGAGAGTAAGAGAGAGACAGACCAACAAGTAGACTAAAGAAAACAGACAGGGGACGAGGGAAGAGAAAGAGACAGAGGGAATTAGTGTGTGTGTTGAGGTGTGACTGCCCTGCTCTACTTGACTAATGAGCTGGTGTTAACTCAGAGGAAGTCAGAGCTCATTCTGGCTACGCTTGACCCCAGTGCTAACACTAACACTGTGTGACAGCTACATATACACAGGCTGCCACCATCAACCCCAATTCATTCTATTTCTATTCTTTTGGATTGAATGTGGTTATATGTTAGTGTGTGTACCTTGCAAGTAAGTACATGTTACAAACCAATTTTCACATTTAATTTCATTTTCACAGGTTTAAAACTCTATGTTGTTTAAGAATTAAATCAAAACTCTAAAGTAAACTTTCAGTCTCCCAAGCTGCAGCAGAAAGTACATCCTACTTGGTAGTCATTACATAATTTCCATTCACAGACCGTATAGTTGTAAACAGTTGGTTATCTCTGGTCAGTACAAACATATTTCATTTTAACCACATAAATGCTGGGAGCCTGAGTCTAGAGGCAAGGCAAGGCAAATTTATTTGTATAGCACAATTTAACAACAAGGTGATTCAAAGTGCTTTACAGAGACATTAGAAACAAAAACAAATAAAAAGCATGATTTAAAATTGATTAAAACAAGCAAACAAACAAACTAACTAAACACACACATTTCACACCTGTTCGCGCGATCTAAACCCTTATCGTAAGGGGAGCTACCAGTCCTTCTGTGGACGAGCTAATTTCTATTTTAAATTCCCTGAATTTAAAATACTCTCTAGACCCAGTCTAGACCCAGTTGGGGAGCTACCCAGAGCTCTAATCCCACACCTGTTCGCGCGATCTGAACCCTTATCGTAAGGGGAGCTACCAGTCCTTCTGTGGACGAGCTAATTTCTATTTTAAATTCCCTGAATTTAAAATACTCTCTAGACCCAGTCTAGACCCAGTTGGGGAGCTACCCAGAGCTCTAATCCCACACCTGTTCGCGCGATCTGAACCCTTATCGTAAGGGGAGCTACCAGTCCTTCTGTGGACGAGCTACTTTCTATTTTAAATTCCCTGAATTTAAAATACTCTCTAGACCCAGTCTAGACCCAGCTGGGGAGCCAGAGGTCCCCAACCTTTTTTGCGCCACTGTTTTTTGTCCGACAATATTTTCACGGACCGGCCTTTAAAGTATCATGGATAAATACAACAAAATAAAGCCAGTAATGGTACCAAAAAAAGAAGATTTATTCATAACAGACAGGAAAAGATCCAGGGAAACCGAGTTGATGATAAAAACGATTAAAAAAAAATAATGCTAACAACTAATAAAAACCCTGGAAACCATTAATGTCACACCAGACCCTCATTCACTGTTGGTTCAGAGGATATTTCTTTGAATAAAGACATCTCCTCCATTGACGAAATATTGAAATGAACTCATTAAAGGTTTACCCCCCCTCTCCCAGCCCGCCCCCGACATACAGCACATTTAAAACCTGCAAAAATGAAAATACTGAATCCAAGTTTTTACTTATGCATTGTTTTCTTATAAATGTCTTATACATACTGTATAGACAGCTAAGCTGCATGACTGAAACCAAGTGGAAGACAAAAGGGGAAGGCAGATATGTATGTAGAGGCATTCATGCAGCAGACCAGCTGCTTAATGATGATTGTGTCAAAGCTTTTTCCATAGGGCTTGTCTTGTCTTTCTCATCTGTACCATGGGACCGCTGTATTGAAGCTACAAGTATATAACTTTCAGGCTATACATATGGGAGCTGTCTGTTATACAGATACCACATGACAGATCAAAGCTACAGAATTTATTAACTTAACTTTTCAAAGACTTGGATATACTTGATGCATGTGTGGCGATTTCAGGCAATTAAAGCCTGAAAATATATGTTATATAAACTATGAAAATACTGCTTGTTAATATCAACCAATGTTAAATTGACAGTGCAACAATATATCCACAACTTGTAAGTGTTGTACTGCAAACTTCAATGGCAGTTGCATTAATAGCATTCTTCATTTCTTTATTTCCTTCCCCACATTCAATTTATCCACCTGTCCCCTCCCTCTACATCACCTGTCTATCAGTTCAAAGACACAATTTGTATGCATATTTATTCATAAATGTCCTGCCAATCAAAGACATGCTATGCAAAGTTCAGGAGGAGTAAAATACCACTAATACCCAAACATCTCAAGGCTGCATTTGCATAAAGCCAGAAATAATCTCTGGTGTCAACACATGCCTCACTGGTGACACCTCACTCAATTTGGAAAATGACATTCATTTTATGTGGGATTTTGAAGGCTCTTACAATGTACACACTTTAAATCCATTTAAGATGACCCTGCTTTACAAAAGCACAGTGTTGAGATACCTATAAAATAAGATTCTTATACATGGATGCACATAGGGGTTGTCAAAAAAATGATCAATTTGATATCAATTTAAGATTTTCATTTGCAGCAGTATTCATACCAAACAGTGTCATCTTTGCCTCCTCCAGTTCACACATAAGTTCACACAGCACCTCTTCTCACCAACAGCTCAAGTAGTTAAGATTCATAACACTGAACATTTTAGGAGGAATTTCAAGAGGTTAGTAAAGCTCCTGTTCCAAAACCAAAGTATTAAATAGTTATCAGAGATGTTAATCTGTCTGGTCCACATGTTAACATTAGGGATATAACTTTTATCAGTTACCCGATAGCCACATTAGCCAGCTGTTATCATTAATGTAGTGGCTGGTATACTGCAGTTAGATGAAAGATGAAAAATGAATGCAGGTTGAATGGGTCATGCATGGAAGATTGACCTGTGGCAGAGTGGATGTCGGGCACATTTTCGAGTGGATTATGGGTGGGTTCCTGGCTTTGCAAAGGAGCGGAGAAACCATAGCTGAACTGCACAGGGAGTCCAGAGTGTGGAGAACTAATCTGAGCAAATAAAAACCTCACAATGCACCTGCTCGTCAGATGGCATGTATGTGTGTGTATATATATATGTAAGCGTGTATGTGGAAATATGTGTGCGTATGTACGCATGCATATATGTATGTATGTGCGTGTATGTATACATTGGTTTACAGTGGGGCAAAAAAGTATTTAGTCAGCCACCGATTGTGCAAGTTCCCCCACTTAAAATGATGACAGAGCTCAGTAATTTGCACCAGAGGTACACTTCAACTGTGAGAGACAGAATGTGGAAAAAAAAATCCATGAATCCACATGGTAGGATTTGTAAAGAATTTATTCGTAAATCAGGGTGGAAAATAAGTATTTGGTCACCTCAAACAAGGAAAATCTCTGGCTCTCACAGACCTGTAACGTCTTCTGTAAGAAGCTTTTCTGTCCCCCACTCGTTACCTGTATGAATGGCACCTGTTTAAACTCATCATCTGTATAAAAGACACCTGTCCACAGCCTCAAACAGTCAGACTCCAAACTCCGCCATGGCCAAGACCAAAGAGCTTTCGAAGGACACCAGGAAAAGTATTGTAGACCTGCACCAGACTGGGAAGAGTGAATCTACAATAGGCAAGAAGCTTGGTGTGAAAAAATCAACTGTGGGAGCAATCATCAGAAAATGGAAGACATACAAGACCACTGATAATCTCCCTCGATCTGGGGCTCCACGCAAGATCTCATCCCGTGGGGTCAAAATGATCATGAGAACGGTGAGCAAAGATCCCAGAACCACACGGGGGGACCTGGTGAATGACCTGCAGAGAGCTGGGACCAAAGTAACAAAGGTCACCATCAGTAACACACTACAACGGCAGGGAATCAAATCCCGCAGTGCCAGACGTGTTCCGCTGCTGAAGCCAGTGCATGTCCAGGCCCGTCTGAAGTTTGCCAGAGAGCACATGGATGATACAGCAGAGGATTGGGAGAATGTCATGTGGTCAGATGAAACCAAAGTAGAACTTTTTGGTATAAACTCAACTCGTCGTGTTTGGAGGGAGAAGAATACTGAGTTGCATCCCAAGAACATCATACCTACTGTGAAGCATGGGGGTGGAAACATCTTGCTATGGGGCTGTTTTTCTGCCAAGGGGACAGGACGACTGATCCGTGTTAAGGACAGAATGAATGGGGCCATGTATCGTGAGATTTTGAGCCAAAACCTCCTTCCATCAGTGAGAACTTTGAAGATGAAACGAGGCTGGGTCTTCCAACATGACAATGATCCAAAACACACCGCCCGGGCAACAAAGGAGTGGCTCCGTAAGAAGCATTTGAAAGTCCTGGAGTGGCCTAGCCAGTCTCCAGACCTCAACCCCATAGAAAATCTGTGGCGGGAGTTGAAAGTCCGTGTTGCTCGGCGACAGCCCCAAAACATCACTGCTCTCGAGAAGATCTGCATGGAGGAATGGGCCAAAATACCAGCTACTGTGTGTGCAAACCTGGTAAAGACCTATAGTAAACGTTTGACCTCTGTTATTGCCAACAAAGGTTATATTACAAAGTATTGAGTTGTATTTTTGTTATTGAGCAAATACTTATTTTCCACCCTAATTTACGAATAAATTCTTTACAAATCCTACCATGTGGATTCATGGATTTTTTTTTCACATTCTGTCTCTCACAGTTGAAGTGTACCTCTGGTGCAAATTACTGACCTCTGTCATCATTTTAAGTGGGGGAACTTGCACAATCGGTGGCTGACTAAATACTTTTTTGCCCAACTGTGTCTGTATGTATGCAGGTGTGTGTATAACTTGTACATATCTTTCTTGTGTAAATGTAAATTTGTCTGTGTTATTGTGTAAATACCTATGCCATCGTGTACTTCACACACATGGAGAGATGCCAAACTGCCTTTCATTGTTTTTCTAACAATAACAATAAAGAGCTATTCTATTCTAAAAAGTGAAAGCTAGAACAGAGCAGCTACATCAGAGATGTTTCAGATTTGAGGTGAAAAACATGAACTTTTCTTCCTTTACAATAGTTTATTAAAACTAGTGCTGTCAAGAGATTAAAAAAAAATAGAGATTAATTAATTATGATTTTTAATTAATTGATCTAATTAATCTCTTTTTTAATCTCACCTAAAAATAGCTGAGGAAAGCCCTCAACTTATTGTGGCAGACCAAAAGACTGATATAACAAAGAAAGTGACTTTATAAAGTCATTTATTGTTTAACAAACGTTAAACAGATGCAACCATTTACATACTGTTGTATTCTTTTGTAAAATAAGTGGAAAAATAAATACAAATAAAATCAAATAAATTAAGTGCTGCAAGTTAGCACATCAGAGTTGCTCTTTTCTGAGCAATACAGCACTGAAATTCCTCTGCTTCAGATAATGAAAAATAAAACTGACATTGCAGTGCTGCAAGTTAGCACATCAAAGTATTCTTCCATCACAAAAAAAAGTGCTGAACATCAAGCAATCTATTCTAGTAGGCTACAAATGACACAGCAGCTATGCTGACCACATGTGTCTCATTTCTTCTTCCTCAGCCAGTCGCTAAGACACACCAGCCTGGTAACATTTTCTGGAAGCAAGGCTGCCCTTTTCTTTTGCACTATGTGGCCTGCAAGGCTAAAGAGTCTCTCACAGGGTACAGAGGTAGCTGGGGAGGCCAGGTACTTTTGTGCTAGGACTGACAGCTTTTCATAGACTCCTGAGTGAGCATACCACCACTGCAGGGGACAGTCATCAATACTGATGCTGGGTTCTGCTCTGTAGCGCTGCAGCTCTCCAGACTCAATTCCATCTTCTGAGTCAGAGTCAGACCCCAGAAGGAGTTCGCTCCTCCTCTTCTTCTGAGCTGGTCCATCATCCTCTGTGGAGGGCTGGAGACTATCTGCTCTTCTGGGCTCTGCTGCCTGGAGCATATTCTCCAGAATGGTCCACACCTGAATGAATGAATGAATGAATGAATGAATGAATGAATGATTGTGATTAAAACTAAGTGCTTTTTTTTATTTTATTTAATCTTGTAAAGAACTTTGTGTTCCATATAATAAATAAAAGTTTGATTTGATAATGAATTGGACTCATTAGTCCAGCTTAACCTTATTGTCCTACCTGTTCCCTCTTTTCTCTTGGAAGACATTTCAAATCCTTAAACCGTGGATCCAATGCTGTGGCCACCTCGAACCATATCTCGTTGCCATTAGCTCGTCGTGCTGCCAGATCCTTCTGGAAGGCATTCTTGAACTTCACCACGTAGGCAGGATCATCATCAGTAATGTCCATGACACGGTACAGATGGCGAAAAGCAGGCAGCACTACAGAGCAAGAGACGTAGGCCTCACCACCCAGCAGCTCTGTCACATACCTGCAGAGGTGGAGAGGTTTGCTAAATAAACCTAGCTGGATTCATTTAAATCAAAGTGTAACTGATTTCCAATTTAATTGTCCTTAAAAGTTCCTTGTTATGTTCATTAATTTTGATTTTACACATGTAACAGTAGTTTATATAATTAAAATGGGAAGGTGTTTATTTGAACTTACTTGCATGGTTCAAGCAGGAGCTCCAGCCTCTGCAGTTTCGCCCACTCAGCTTCGGTTGGCAAGACCAACCTGTGGTTCTGTTGGTCCAACGTAGCCTGGACAGCCTCTCGGTTACATAGGAGGCGTGAGACCATTGCGAGAGTCGAGTTCCACCTGGTGGGTACATCCTGTATAAGTTGATCGCTCTTCTTTCCGAGTGCTACTTGTTGTTGGTTAAGTTCTGTGGTACTCGCAGGGCTTTGTTTAAAATGACCAACAATCTTGCGGCACTTTGCCAGTACACCGACAAAACCACTGCTATCGAGACATACCGTGATGGTCCTCTGGAGAATGTGAGCATTGCAGGCGATGTGCTCATATGGAAGTGCTCTCATAGCAGCCAGCATGTTTGCTGCGCTGTCTGTGCCAATGGTGGATATCTTGTTTTCAATACCCCAGTCATTTGCTACCTTGAGGAACTGTTCGGCGCATTTATCAGCAAAGTGCCTGGTTTCTGTTCTCATGACGGTCAGTGCAAATGAGTTGAGGTTCCACTCACTATCAATAAAGTGTCCAGTCACCCCAAAATAGCTGTGGTTGCCAGCTGAGGTCCAGTGATCTCCGGTTATAGCAACACAGTTGGGAGAATCCTCCGCCAAAATCTCAAGTTTGTTTTTCTTTTCGCCGTCGTACATTTTGCTGATTTTGGTCGTTACTGTAGTCCTGCACGGCGGCTTGTATGACGGGTCATTGGACGCAATTTGCAACACCTCTGTCAATCCTTCGTCCTCTACTATATTTATCGGCCTACAGTTCATCGCTATCCACTTGGCAATAACATTAGTCAGCCTGTCGGTCGCAGACTTGCTCATACGAGGGGTATTCTCTAGTTTTGTTTGGCGAAAAGCTTGCTATATTGCTAACGTCTTCACTGCTAGCTGTTGCTGCACTCGCGGCTGGGTGCTTTGCGTTGAGGTGATAGGCCAAACTTGAGCTGCTTCGGTGGTAAGCAAACTCCTTCTTACACTCTAGGCAGACCACTTTACCTTTGTCAATGGTGCCGTCGGGGCGTTTATGAAATACAAATTTCCCGTTCATTGGGCCAACAACTCTCAGATGCGCCTCCATATCCACACTGTAAGCTAATCACCACTTCTCACCTTGACCTCACGACGTGACTCCACCCCCAACAAGTCAAGCACAAGGAGCCCAGCACATAAAAACGGATTTTATAACATAGCAACTCTCATACAAAATCAATGACGTCAAGAGATTAAAAATTAGATTAACGAGATTAAAAAACATAACGCGCTAAATAGCATTGTAATTAATTAATCGCAATTAACGCGATAATTTGACACCCCTAATTAAAACGTGTTTCTTATTTTGCTGTACCTATGTGCGTGATCAACTTTAAAATGAAGGCAATTACCTGTTCAATCTTTCATAATTACCACTTTTTAAAAATATCCTCTTTAGTTTAGCACAACTAATACCATGCCTTATCCAAAGTTCATTTGTAAGTACGTCATGGTGGTCTTCTTCTACAATAATTTGATGTTAGATATTGTGTTGTTTTTTGTACCCTTGATTTAATGGTAGGTTCTAAAATATATTTTACCTTCATGATTTGCAAAAAAAAAAATAAAAAATCTAAATAATTTACTAAAATAATAAAATCTCTAAATTTAATCTTATATCATACTTATTTTGTTAAATCTAATTCAAAATGCATTTAGTTGAAAATTAAAACGTTAACCTTTACGAGATTCCGCATTATTTCTGTTGTTTCAAAATGAGGTCAAAATCTTCCTTGTGGCATCAAAAACGGCCTTAAGTTTGGAATCGAGTTGGAAATTCTAGTGTTCTGACAACTCCAAAAGACACAAATCCATATGTACATAAAATATATACCAATTTTCACAAAAAATTCAAAATATCAATTGAGCTTTTCCTCATTTTTGGATCTAATTGTACAAATAACTACAGAACAAATTCTTTAAAAAAAATCAAAATAACTGTTACTATCTGCAAACTTAAGCTTTCATGTGCTCAGTGTCTTGTATGCATATTTCATAGTAGTCTGAGATCAATGGCTAATTATATTCTATTTAAACACTAGTTTTACTTGCTCTCACATCCTCACAGTTGGAAGCAGTTTCCTGATTGTGAACAGTATTTACCCATATATGTTCAGTTGCATTGCAAGGTGTCAATTTAAAAAAAAGGTCTGTAGCTTTTAAAAAACCTTAAATTAGGTGCAATTAGGTGTTAATAGCTTCTTCTAAAATGTATTGGCGATGAAATTGGTCCACTTCTTTAAACAACTTATCATATAACACAATTCATTCACTTTAATTTTCTTTTTCTAATTAAGAAAAATAAAATGCTACAGTTGTTGATTAAAACTGTGTTGCTACTGGATAGAGTTTAGGCATTAAAAACTGGGTTAGGTTTACAAAAATGTCATGGTTTTGGTTGAAATAAAGTTTTAACACATCTTTTAAAGTTTGTATTCCTGGTTGCCACGGTGACAGACAGTTTCCATCAGTCATGGTCGAAAACCCTCATTTTATGTTGTGAATATTAGACTTCCTTTTAATGAGGGATGTTATGTAGGTGTCACAGCAAGGGTTAAGCCCTTTGCACCTACTCAGGACAGAGAATGTAACCTTGACAGCATGCAGTATAATTTAATTTTATTGGCATAAGTTTCTAGCTAACAAAATTGAATGCTTTCACAAATATCTGCTACAACTCTACAAAATATTAGTGACAGAATTGTAGTTACAGTATGTTTCCTTTGATTTTACCAGTATAGTGTGTGCGCTTCTCTTTTCTTTTGTTGTTGGGGTTTTTTTTTTCATGTTGTCGCTTCTTTTACATTTTTGTTACATATTTTTTCTTTTTGTCACACAAGCATGCCTACATATACTGATCAAACAATGCTCAAAGTAACAAAACACCTCTTTTATTTATATCCCCCATTCTCTATTCTGTCCTTACCCCATCCTCCTGTCCCTCCCATTGCCCCTGTACCTGCTGTGCATCCATGTGTGATTGATAGAGGGGTGCATATCTCCCTTCTTCCACCATTCAGCACTCCTGTATCCCCAGAGCCCCCCCATCCCTCTCTCTTACCTGCCATCACCAGATGGCTCACCACCTGCCTCCAACAGTCAACAAAAGCTGCAATTACCCTTCATGTCCAACAAAGGGAAACTCACACTCACAAAAGAACCTAGAACCTAGAACCTATCCACTGCATACACATCTCCATACAAATGTGCAGAGATAACCAAATAAGTGGCATACACAGAAAAGTGTCTGATTGTGTGCATCATTACATACCGAATCTTATGCATTTATTTTTAATCATATTTCAGTGTGGGGGAAAAAAGAACACACTTATTTTAGTAATTAGAAAATGACAGTGATAAGATTTTTTTTTTTTTTGCTGTTTTTAAATTTTGGTCATTGTTTGCAGTTTTTTAATAACATCAGCCAACACAATGTTATCACAATATTGACAAAAATGATTTTATTAAATGGGAAGAACACAAATTCAGGACTAAAATGGTGTAGCCAAAAACTTAAATGCTTATTACAAATACCATTTTTAACTAGATTTCACCACATAAAAAAATAATTTAAAAAATAATCAGTTAAGTACAAATATATAAGCGCAATTTTAAAAAAAGACTTAGTTTATTCAGTTACATACTCATAATTCCTTGTCACAATTTCTCCACAGTTTTAGCTCTTTGGCAGATACATCCTGTATGATGTTTGCATTGCCCCAGGCTTTTTGGAACATTACTTTCCCATTAACTTCATACTGTAGCTCTTTTATTTCAAACAACCTTGTAATACATGTCAATTCAATAGATTTTTGACTCTGGCAACATGAATTTCCTTGATACATGAGATACAATTTTCAAACTGATTACAATAATCCTAAATTATATGTTCCTTTAAGTGGACAGATTTCACATTTACATTTCCATGATGTCAACACAAGATGTTACGGTTCCTTATTTGTATTTATCCAAGTCTTTGAGTTATCTTTGTTTACATTGTTTAGATGTTTATTTAGAAAAACTTCAGGTTCTTTGACTGTCTGAGTAGTTGAGTCTTGTGCTTTACCTTCACAAACCCCACTATTTTTACGAGCTTTGTCTTCCTGACTTTTTGCATTAGGTGTAACAGGCTGCTGCATTGTTGTGATTTCAATGTTCTTGTTTTCAAATAAGTTATTGATATGCTTTTCTGGTCCAGTGTGTGCACATCTCCACTTTTATTCATTGGACTAGCATAAGTTGTGTGCTCTCCAGTCTGCTTATGGCTACATCTCTCTTGTAAACTATTCCAGACTGTCAATTCGTCACAACAATAAAGTAATTATCTTGTCATTTTCTTCAGCAAAATTGTTTATTTAATACTTTATTGTTATATACATTATTGACCCCTCATTTCAGCTAATCTGACATAAAGTTCAGAGATTTTCTGACTGTATCTATCAATATGTGAGGAATTACCTGATTGATCACAAGTAGTTGGCAAGCTTGTTGTTAGCCAAAAGGCCAACAAACTGGCATTAAGCCGCACTCAACTCACCCGTTCTTGTTAAATGTCATAGAGGTTAAATTATGAATTAAAAGGGGTTTAACAAATTGACTTGAAAGAAAGTGGTGTGATTGGTGTTGGTTGATATGTTTAACAAGATGCAACCAACCTCCCTGACCTCACAATCTTTTTTTTTCTTCACTAAGTTGGAGATAGATTGGAGCAGCCAGAGAGCACCATGCTGTGAAGAAGAGGCAGACTAGCCCAAGAACAACTTTTATCAAAAGAAAAATTACATTTGTAAGAAATAGTACAGAAATACAGCAGCAGAGATGATCACCATCAAAAACATTAAAATTGTACATTTTCTCAGCTTAAACATTGGATATGATTTCCATGTTGTATTGTGAATAAAACATGTATTTATGAGATTGGTAACAATTACACTGTTTTTTGTTTACATTTTACACAGATCTCAATGTTTTCTGAGTATATATGCATGCTAAGATTTCATCTGTTTAGTGTGTTGATGTTGAATTTCTGAAAGTTCTCCCAGACTATATGTACATGTGTACCTATGCCATCAGAGACTGGCACACTTGACACCTTAAACACACCTACATGAAATGACCATTACAATAGCTCCACTATCTAATGCCTCTATATCCATTGAGTCTATCTAAATTATTGCCTTGTGTTAAGAAGTCTGGTCACATCTTATGAATCCTAGGTAGACTCAAGCAAACCACTTATAGTTCGATGCTATGTTTGGCATCTCATATATGTATTACCAGGAAACTCAACATGAACATAGCTTAATATTGTACTTCATGAAAACACTTCAGCAAAGCCTTTAAATGAAAGCGAAATTATATCCCTATGTTTTTAAGTCTGTCTATTGGAAATAGTGGTTTAAAATGTGTTACTTGCTATTTGCAGGCTTACACTGAAATTTATATGCAATAAAACATGGAATGCACATACAAATATGCACATTTACATACACACCCAAACAGTTAGTTAATGATGGGCAGAGGAAGTGAGATTTGTTAGAAGTACAAGCCTCTGTCTTTATACCTTAATGATGGTTATTATTCTGTCATACTGTGACTCTCAGAATGCAGACACGTTACCGACTGCTCGATATTTCCTTCTAAACCATAATTACACATGACTGATTATGAGCATGTCACAGTGTGTGTGTGTGTGTGTGTGTGTGTCATGGTGTGTGCAGGCAGTTCCCTATTGCTAGTAATTGTAGTGATGACTGGCAGCTGTAATAAACACAATCACTGCTATACCTTTATTCTGTTGCATTGTTTGCTGGAAAGTATTTCCTAATAATATAACATTTTTATTTTTTTACATGATAAAAATGTTCTATAATTCTTTTCTTTTAAATATAAAGCATTTAATAATATAGTTTAAAAATATACCATTAATAAATAATAGTTCAAAAAACTATATTAAAACTGTATATCGATACCTATCTATCGTTATCTCTTCTGCTTATCCAATTCTGGGTACTGGGGGTGTTGCTGGAGCCCTGGAGCAGACTGGCAACCTAACACAGAGAGACAGACAAGCATTCAAACCTTCGGCCAATTTACAAATCACCAATGAACCTAATTTCACCAACTTTATGTCTCTGAGCTGATGGAGGAAGCCTAAATGGCCTGCATTTGTATAGCGCTTTTCTAGTCCTTAAGGACCCCAAAGCGCTTTACACTACATTCAGTCATTCACCCATTCACACACAGGCAATGGCAAGCTACATTGTAGCCACAGCTGCCCTGGGGCGCACTGACAGAGGCGAGGCTGCCGGACACTGGCGCCACCGGGCCCTCTGACCACCACCAGTAGGCAAACATGGGGTTAGTATCTTGCCCAAGGATATTTGACATGCAGCCAGGAGGCAGCCTGGGATCAAACCACCGACCTTCTGATTAGTAGCTGACCTGCTCTGCCACCTGAGCTACAGCCACCCTAAGTCAACAGACAAAACCTATGCAGACACAGGGGGAACAGAAAGGCCGCAGGTACTGTAGATGGTAAGTTCAAATTCAGCACCTTCTGTAAGTTATAGAATTAAAAATTTTGTCTTAACTGCATTTAGAACTTTTCTTTGTGTTCACATTCATTGCCATGTTGATGTTTTCTGATGGGGTTATGTTTGTGAAAGATTATGATGAAGTATTAAAAACATCCTTTATATTTAAAATGATGATAAATTAAAGCTGAAAGTCTGCACTTCAGTTACATCAGTTTGTGTATTTTTCAGTTCAAACTGTAATCTTTAAACACAACAATCAGCTCTCTTCAAACTGATCCCATGGCTTCACCTGAAGTCAATAAGAATATTTAGAAATCTATGTCTCTCACACTTTGCATGACTCTTTCTTTTATTACTGTGAGCTGGCATTCTTTTAGGGTTAACCAACTTACATCTTTCATGAACATTAGTTCAAACATGTTTAGTGAAGTTGCATTTGCTTGAACACATGCAGGTATGCAAAAGGAAACAAACAGCTGTTACCATCAAAATAAAAGCAACACAGTTGTATTGTGATTTCTCACAAAACTCCAAAAAACAGCAAGCCGCTGTCTGATGGGGAATTTATCAAACAGTGTTTGGTGGCAGAAATGGGATAAATTTCTTGATGTATACATATTTACATTTGAATCCTAATTTCCTTTCCTCCTGTAGATTGCTGTCAATTTAAATCCCGAGCAACCACATTAGCTTACTTGTGACAAATGCTGGTTGAAGAAGGAGATGCCATCCCACAGCAGCGTGTGACCGAGCTGGTTATCAGCATGAGGAGGAGGAGGTGCCAGGCTGTTGTGGCTGTGTATGGTTCTTCCAAATGCTACCGAGGCCCTTTGTTAAATAAATTAATTGTTAAATTACCAGTATGTCTTATTTCTTCAGACTTCATCTTCCAATCAAAGAAACAACACCAAACAAGAGTAAGTAGCAGAATAAGCTATTTGACATTGGCACAGATTCAACCCAAATTTGCTTATAAAATAAACTGGTTCCAAAACTAATCCTGCCTGACTGCCTTCAAAAAATAACTGAAATAAACATGGAAACTTAATGTCAAACGCAGTGTCTTAAAGTCAAAGTTATGCTTTTCAAAATAAAAGTGGAGTGCTCACTGACAGCTTTGTAGAATATTGCTGTATGTATACACATCTGTATGTGTCAGTGCTTTTCAATAAACTCGCTTCTTCAAATTTATACCCAAGTGAACATTGATTTGGTGTTATTGACAGCAAGCCCTTATTTGATGCATGGCCTCAAAATTAATTACAACCATCAATGAAATGTCCATAAACAAACAGAACAATGAAAATTACAGCTGGGTAAATAAAACAAATGAGGTCCTCATGCATTGTGATTCAAGGCCTTCCTCTGCCTTTATTTAGTTCATTCTTCATTACGATTAATACATTAAATATAATTTCTTTCTTTCTCATATTTCAAATTGCATTTGAATGCATATTGCTGCAAAATGATGTTATTAGTCATTACTTCTTGCTGAACTGAAAGAACCGACACACACACATGGCAAGATGATATTTCTTGGAAGACAATCAAATGTTTTCCTGGTGCTTAAATCAGCAGCAAAAGGCATACTATCTGTGAGACAATATTATCTACTAAGTCTATATCTTCTTTGCATTTTGATTTTCTGTGAACAGGTATTTTTTTGGGGGGCATGGGCATGTACTGGTACCAGCCATTCTAACTTACATGTTATTTTAAATAATAATTCCATTCAAGAGATATTATATGATATGTGTGGGTGGAGCTTTGGAATGTAAGTAAACCCACCAAGCTGAGATGGAAAACAGTAATTTTACAGAACAAATTTAACTTAGAATCCAATTTTATGGAGTGATTTGATGTGTTTCTTTGACCTGCAGCGGAAATTAACTTTTAGACAGAAAACCTGCAAGTGATGGAACGCAAAACAGGAAGACGTTTTAGTTTGTTTGTTTTAGATACATTTTAAACACTTCATTTTAAATCAGTTTTAAATCAATTACATAGTGGTTGAATTGATGTATACAGCATTGCACATATTGCATGTTACTACAGGCGCTGTCACTTGTTGTTCGGTCGCTCTGCGTTAGAGTATCACTTCCTGTTCCTGCTCATACACAGTGGTACACAGAGTAGCTTATCTGCTTAGCAATTTAATTAAAAACTTTTAAATACATTGTTTTTTGATAATATAATCTTCACGTGCTTCATCCGAAGCACACTTTCTGTGTACTCACTACCTAATTTATAGCCAAAGTATTCACTCACTGTGTCTGTACTATTTCGCTAGCTTAGCTTAGCTCGTAGCCGACTTGTTAGCACCATGGCTACCTCAACTGTCCCTCCTGCACTTTCCTGCTCATTGTGTCAGATGTTTAGTTACTCCTCGGCCTCCTTTAGCAGTAATGATACTTGTAACAAATGTAGCTTATTTGCAGCTCTGGAGGCCAGGATTACTGAATTGGAGACTCTGCTTCGCACTAGTGATGTGCGGATCGATCCTGATCGATCTAGAATCGATTCTCACATTAAAATATCGATATTTTAGTAATTTAGGGTAAATTTGTAGTTTATCACTAAAAGAACAATACAGTATCCACATCTGAACCAAAGAGTAAAACAGTGAAATGTGGATTATTAAATATTAGGTCTCTCTCCTCCAAGTCTTGTTAGTACATGACTTAATAATTGATCAACAAATCGATTTACTCTGCCTTACAGAAACCTGGTTGCAGCAGGATGATTATGTTAGTGTAAATGAATCAACACCCCCGAGTCATTCTAACTACCAGAAACCTCGAAGCACAGGCCGAGGGGGTGGTGTGGCAGCAATTTTTCACACCAGCCTATTAATTAACGAAAGACCAAGACAGAGTTTTAATTCATTTGAAAGCCTGATGCTTAACCTTGTCCACCCCAGCTGTAAAACTCAGAAACCAGTCTTACTTGTTATCATCTATCGTCCACCTGGGCCTTACACAGAGTTTCTCTCTGATTTCTCAGACTTTTTATCTGATTTAGTTCTCATCTCAGATAAAATAATTATCGTGGGTGATTTTAACATCCATGTAGATGCTAAAATTGATAGCCTTAACATGGCATTTAATCTGCTATTAGACTCAATTGGCTTCTCTCAAAATGTAAAAGAACCCACCCACCACTTTAATCACACTCTAGATCTTGTTTTAACATATGGCATAGAAACAGTGTTTCCTGAAAACCCTCTCCTGTCTGATCATTTCCTGATAACATCAGCTCACACATGGGCCAGCACAAGGCCAGTTGCAGACACACTGGTGGTCCTGTGCTGGCCCATGTGTGGATTACCTCTAGCAAACCTGGTCTGGGCCACCAAAGGGCAATCATTCTTTGCGGTATGTGGGCCATGTGTAAGTTGTGTGCAGCCACCCAGAAGTCAACCAGCAGTCCCGGCTTGATACCAGATCCGGGCCAGACCTTACTTGTATACTGTTTATTGAATTCTGTTGCTTTATGCTTGCATCTTTTCTAATATATGTTTTGTATTTTATTGTGCTCTAGTTAAAAAAAAACTCCTTTTAGTGTGACTACATCTATTTACGACATTACTGAGAGATCTTTTTGAGCTTTTGCAAATGAGTGCATGCAGGAGCAGGCTTAGTATGGACAGTTAATGCTTTTTCACCTATTTGCATTTGGAGCTTAAATTCAATTAATTGTCTATTGTTTTTGACTAATGAATCAGTTCAAAGTAAAGTGCCCTCTCCACAAGTCAATTAAATCCATTCTAAAGCTCTGTCACTGTCACCTGAAGTGTGCAGATACATGCTCGTGTGCGTGTATGTGTGTTGGTTCTCTGTGGTACATGGACATTTCCATATGATGTTACATTCACCTACAAATGTGGTGGTATTTTGTTTTTGGTGAATATACATGTATGTCTAAAGTCTCCCTTGTGCTATTTATGCATTTGATGCCAAGGATAAATGCCCTGGGAAACTGAGGCTCACAGCAGGTAATACCAATATTTATTAAAACTTTTGGCTGGATATGCATCCTCATATTCATAGCCACATAATCAGGACTTCAAACATATAATACACCAGCCTGGCTGTATTTTTGATCTCTTCTGTAGTCAAAGCAGGAGGTAAGATTAGCAAGATGCTAGGAATTTCTGTACTTGGCAAATATTTGTTTAAATGTGGTAATGCATGTGTTTTTACTGTGCATTTTAGAGTGTGTTTATTTGCAGATTCATATAACAGGCTACTTTTGTTCTAGTGGCAGCGTAGAATTATTTTGCCTCCTAGTGAGTACACACATTTTACCCTTGGGAGGGCAGCAGAGAAATGTGAAAACTGCTTGATTAAATCTGGGAGAAGATAGTATTTGGAATTTTTGTCCTGTGATGCCATATGGACCTGATGGTGCAGGATGACAAGGTTGGCATTTTGAAGCAATAATTTGAGGATGTGTTTTAAACTTTTCCAAGCCTTACTAACCGAATTTAAATAATCAGATGCAACATTTTATCACTTTTCTTTGATAGACTGTTCCCCGATGTCATTTGGGTAATTCAAATTCAGGCCTGTTTAGACCAAAAAAACAGCAATCCTTCATCTCGACGATGAAGGATCACTTAAATCTGGCCAGCAGTTGTCCTGAGTCACTCATCTAGGTGTATAATAAGCAGAATAGAATTAAAAAATACTAGCTTTATTTAATTATAATAAATGTAATTATTAATTACAGTTGGTGTGTGAAAGTTGAGAGGGACATGTCTGGTCTGGCTGTGGAGTTAAATCAGAGTTCAGGCATGATGGCAACTGGACCATGAACTAAGATCGCTAAATGCCTGTACAGCATTTTAATAGGCTACCCTGTCACAATTAATACTATTAGAGACAAACTGACATATGGTTCTGGTAGCATTTTAATTAAATCAACCAAGAAGTGGCTTTGCCCCAATCCCTGGCACAGGGTAAAGGCTACAAACATGCCGTCTCGAATTTCGACGAATTCAAGACTGCTATTTGATGAAGCATTTTGCTCATTAGTTTATATTTTTTGAAATTATGTAATTATTATATCACCATACCATTATTGTATTATATTACTTGATATGTGAGGGTAAGCTGGCTCCAACTATCATTTCTCTTCCACTTTTCCAATTCAGGATCATGTGTGGTGTGTCAGTGTGTGGTGGTGGGGATACACTCCAGACAGGTTGCAAACCCGTTGCAGGGCCAACACAGAGTGACAACTCTTCTTACTCACATTCACGCCTATGTACAATTTAGAATCACCAATTAACCTTAATGCTAGTAACTCAGGAGTAAAGGAGGAACATGGGGAGAACATACAAACTCCACGCAGTAAAGCCCTGCAACATGGTGGATTTGAACCCATGATGTGGGGAAACCATTCTAACCACTGTGCCACCACCTAAACTAGTGTTTAGCTATTGCATGTTCAGTCCTAAGTCTACACTCATGTCTTTCACAAGAATTATTGAATAGAGACTACATGTACACTTTTGTGTGAATGCCACTTTCCCGTTTGTTTGTTTTTTAAAAAGAATACATACTTGTCATGGGGTCCAAGATTTGCCTATAGTTATTAGGACTGACTGAGAGATGTTTATTTTTAATGAAGGTAATAGCTTGTTGAACTGGACTGGCACTAGTGGAGAAACTTGAAACAGCCTCATACCAGTGGCTAAGACCTTAATGATCTCAGCAAACCACAAGACTTCCACATAAAACAATAATAATTAGAAGTAGGCAGCAAATTGATACTGTGTTTGTGTGTGTGTATGTTATGTTCTTTGTGTGTGTGTGTGTGCACGCATGCATGTGTTTGCGTGTTGTGCTTGCTTTTGCGGGAGTGTTTGCCTCAGGGGATATAAATCAATGTGTCACGTAATTGCTTGAGTGACCTTTGCTGATAAGAAACGGTAGCCTTTTGAAATCTCTATCTGTCTCTGTCACTTTGGCCATCTTCACCTCTCAGCCATTGCCTTCTCCCTGTCACATGCTCTCACATCATTATACTCTCACACACAAATAGTCTTTAAGAATCACCTGGCTCAAGAAGACTCTGCCTTGATTTGCCTATTGTAAACCGATTGATTTTTTTTCTTGTGGAACGTCCAAATTTACATAATAATAATAATAATAATAATAGATTCCTCCAAGCTTCTCTCTCCACTGGTTTTTTTGCAACTTGTGCCAAGCTGTGCTCAGTCCTACATCTTTCATAATTCCTACCCATTGTACATATCTCTGGCTTGAGCTCTTCCTCGCTCCTGTATGTTTTGCTTTTTCTGTCTCATCTGTCAATATATCTAAATCCTCCTTGCAGTTCTGTCTTCCCATCCACCCTTCCTCCAGTTTGTTCTTCTCATGTGTCTGACGTTGTTGTCATTTACAGCGGTGTGTTGTGTTAAATCTCTTCCCTGCTGTGGCAGGAGCTTGTGGAGAATGAAAGAAACAGGGGGAGGAGGAGAAATGAACAGAGGAGTGATTTGTCGTTTCAGGTAGTTGCTCCTTTGGGAAGTGTAATGGCCAAAAGCTCTTCAAAGTGTCTTCCATCTGTCATAAATGTTCAGTGCAAATGGACACATAGAAAAGCTCATTGCCTGGCTGAGGTGCAGCTATGTGTCAAAGATTGAGGCAGCATTTGAGCATGTGAAGGATGTTTGTCTGCCACAGTGTGTTAGTACACATACTATATGGGATGTGTAGTACAGTAAAGCAAAGTAAAAGTGCTTAGATCTCTGTAATAGCTAAATAGCTGAGATGGGAAGCAAGCCTCAGTGAACTCTGTTACAATAACTACAAACCTCAAGTGCTTATAACAAGTCACCTTGTTCTATATTCAAAAAAGGAATTGCTTTACAGGTCTGCTGTCACTTAAACTCCTCACTCTTAATACTATGCTGCCAGTCTTTTCTGTCACTCACTTCCTTCTCCTGTTCTCTCTCTTCTTCTTTCTTTTATCCGCACACTCTCTCTGTCTTTTGTACATCTATCTCCGTTTGTTGCTTCACCCAAATTTCCTATTTAAAATGTTTGACCTTATCTTCGAATATATATATATATATATATATATATATATATATATATATATATATATATATATATATTAGGGGTGCAACGATACACAAAATTCACGGTTCGGTTCGATACTTTGGTGTTACGGTTCGATATTTTTTCGATACAAAAAAAATGTTCATGCCTTTTTAATTTGTCATTTATTAAAATTATAAATATATATTTTAACTCAAAAGTACAGTTTTTAAATTTAACCCTAACCCTTGTGCGCGTTTTTTATTTTGACAGCGAATGCGCACCTGCGGACCACTTATGTGCAGCCCTGGTTATATAGCTCGTCATATTGCAGCCACAGAAATTCTTTTGTCCATGAAACCATAAAGCTGCACTTTCTTTTTGCCTTATAGTCTCATTTGTCATAACTTCTCCGTTTTGTGGTAAGCTTTTCTTTGGCTGTCACTTCTTCACCCCGACCTGTCTTATTTGGCTCAGCAGAACTAAAATATATATACTGCTGCTTTTACACACGGACTCACATAAGCTCAGCGATTCTCTGCGCGATCGACCTCTCACATGTTTAAGCTTGCTGCGGGAGATTTCACTTGTCATGTTTGCATAGTAAGCTAACGATTAATAAGACGATGTCAGAGGAATTGGTGCACAAATTATCATCACTCACAGATCAGTGCTGTCGCTCTCTATACACAGTTCGCACGATTGCAAAGTGAAAGCAAAAAAACAAGCGCAAATTCAAACGCGATTTCAATATGTCACATATTGACAGTGGCTCACCGATGCCAATGACATAATTACCCAGCTACATTTCTGAAATAATGCAAAAGCATTGACATATATTTTTCCTTCCTACAATAGCCCGACGGGCAGGGTAGCCCGTCTGAAAAAAATCGCTAGCCCCAGGACGTCGGGCTAGCGATTTTGCGAGCCCTGTATCTGATTGAGGAATCACTCATCTTTGGAAAAGAGAGTTTATTACAGAGAAATGTCTCTTTCCAAAATAAAAGCTATACTATCCGCTTCTTCTGGGCTATATTCTCAGCAGCATAAGGAGAATCATGTGCTAACAGCTGTCTAAATGACTCGGCTAAAGTTAGTAGCATGCTTGTTGTTTTTGTCTTTGCACTAGGATGATGTCGGCGTAAATGTGCAGTCATATTCGTTGTGTTCCTACTAGTGCTTTCAGGTTAATCTCGTTGAAATGACCTTAACGCCACAACACGGCAAATCTCCGTTAATGAGCTACCACCGATCGCCCCGTGCATGGGGCTAGACGGCCAACACGTTAACGAGCTAACTGCGCTAACACACTAGTTCCCACCCATGTAATTAAGCATTGCGTGGCACATCCAACATACTGTTTTACTTTAGTCCATGACTCGCTTACCTTCAGGGTCATACGTCACATGAAAACCAAAATAATTCCAAACGCCAGATCTGAATGAGAGTGGGGGAGGTCCATCTTGCAAGGAGAGCTTAACTTCTGTCTTGCTAGCTTGCCCTGCGCTCTTCCTTCTGACTATGCTGTCTGTGTTGAGCGCTCAGTGGATCTGCGCTCGACAGTGCAGCCTAGGCGGAGTAGTCGAACGCAGATCCACTGAGCGCTCAACACAGACAGCATCGTCAGAAGGAAAGTTGATAAAATAAATTACAAATGTTGTATTGTTCGATACATATGCGTACCGAACCGAAAGCACTGTATCGAACGGTTCAATATCGATACGAATATCGTTGCACCCCTAATATATATATATATATATATATATATATATATATATGGCTAACCAACCGGACATAGTGGTGGTAGACAAACAGAAGAAGACGGCCGTAGTGATCGATGTAGCGGTTCCGAATGACAGCAATATCAGGAAGAAGGAACACGAGAAGCTGGAGAAATACCAAGGGCTCAGAGAAGAGCTCGAGAGGATGTGGAGGGTGAAGGTAACGGTGGTCCCCGTGGTAATCGGAGCACTAGGTGCGGTGACTCCCAAGCTAGGCGAGTGGCTCCAGCAGATCCCGGGAACAACATCGGAAATCTCTGTCCAGAAGAGCGCAGTCCTGGGAACAGCTAAGATACTGCGCAGGACCCTCAAGCTCCCAGACCTCTGGTAGAGGACCCGAGCTTGAAGGATAAACCGCCCGCAGGGGCGTGCTGGGTGGTTTTTATATATATATATATATATATATATATATATATATATATATATATATATATATTTGTCTACCGCCTAGTTTTGCTTCCAAGTTTAAAAGACGCCACTGCTGTTGTTGTTTTTTGTAATTTGTACCATTCTGCCAGAGGGCATATAGAAAACTGACTTCTCTTCCCTTCTCTGAGTAGTCAAACAAAAACTATTGGCAAAGAGCATGTTTTTCCTCAATGTAACCACAAAACAAGTCCTTGAATCTGCTTTTGCAAACTGGCACTTTTTTTTCAATCGGAATTTATTAGATTTTCAGCTCTAATAAATTCAGCTCTCATGCTCATTTTCCTAATTTTCCTTTATATATATATATATATATATATATATATATGTACATATATTTCAAAAAGAAATACCAGCAGAAGAACGATTTAGGACAGGCTCTCTGGAGTCTGGACACTCATAGTGGTAAAGATGAAATCTGAAGCTTGGATGGAGCACTAACTGAGGTGTCTGTGAGGTGGAGAGAAGGAAGAGGTGGGTTGCAAGAATGAGAATGTCTGAAGGGAAGAAGCACAGTGAGCACAGATTTATACCATGCAGAGTGGAGGCTGATTGGATCAGAGAAGGTGGGCAAGAAGATTATTGGACTAGAGTACTGATGTCGGCATTGAGGTTGACAGAGCCTGACAGAGGTCTTGTTACAACAACCATCTCTCAGTGGCTAAAATAATACTGTTTAAATAAAGTCATGTGAAACAAAACATGACCAACAGTGCCAGCCATGAAGTTAAACTTCATTTATTTGAACAGAACACTGAGGTAACGTTGTGGAGGTAAGCATCAACGACACAGCTCTCAGTTCTCACTCCTTCTTTATTCGTCTCCAACATCAACTGCGCATATCGCGCCACAAAACACAGGAACACACTTCCTATACACTGGGTGTGAGTGGAGCCCTCTAGTGGTCCACCACACATGCCCCCCCCGAACACCCAGCAGAACTAGTCCAGGACCCAGGGCTTAAGCAAACGGCCGGAGCGGCTGAACTGGGGGGGTGGGGAACTGACAGAGGGCAACCCAGCCCGGGAGCGAGGCTGGCACTGGCGGTCAGAAAAAGCTGAAGACGACTCGGACTCCGTTGATTTTGGGTCGCTCCTGGGGGAAAAAACAGAATCCATCAGCCCGGTGGCAGGTGGGCGGCCGCGGCGAGGGGCCTGGGCCGGGACCACCTGATCCTCTTGCATAACATGTGCAGGCTTAAGTCTGTCAACAGAGACAACTTCCAGCCGACCGCCAAAGTCCAAAACGAAATGTTTGTTGCCTGGTTTAAGAACCCTGTATGGCCCGTCATATGGTGGACGCAGCGGAGTCCTATGGGCATCGTGCCTGACGAAAACGAAACGAGCAGAGTCCAATGAACTCGGAACAAAGGTGTCAGGCAGGCAGTGGTGCACAGGACCAGGAACAGGAAATGAGTTTCTTGGGGGGCGAAAAGGCAACAAAGAGGTATCGAAACATGGGGGAGGGCTCTCAGGTAAGAATTCCCCGGGGACCCGGAGAGGCTGGCCGAGGACCAGTTCAGCCGAGGAAACCCCGAGGTCTTCTTTAACCGCGCTACGCAAACCCAGCAAAACCCACGGAAGACGGTCGACCCAGTCGCCACTTGTCAAGGAAGCACGGAGCGCGGCCTTAAGTGACCGGTGAAACCGTTCGCACATCCCATTAGCTTGCGGGTGGTATGCTGTGGTGCGGTGGACCTTGACTCCCAGGCCGTCAGCCATAGCAGACCAAAGCTCGGAAACAAACTGGGGGCCCCTGTCCGAGGTAATGTCAGCAGGGGGGCCGAAACGTGAAACCCACGTTGACAAAAATGCCCTGGCCACCGTCGCCGCTGTCGTGGACGCCAGGGGTACCGCCTCCGGCCACCTGGTTGTGCGGTCCACCACAGTCAAAAGGTGCGTGAAACCCTGTGACTGCGGCAAGGGACCAACCAGGTCCACATGAACGTGATCGAAACGCCTACCCGGGACACGGAAAGGTTCGAGGGGTGCCTGTGTGTGCCGGTGGATTTTCGAGCGTTGGCATGGGATACAAACTGCCGCCCATTCTTTCACCGTCTTGCGAAGGCCCGGCCAAACAAACCTGGCGCTGACCAGCTTGACCGAGGCCCGGACGCCGGGATGAGAGAGGGCATGCACCGAGTCAAAAACACGACGACGCCACGAAAGGGGAACCACCGGGCGGGGGCGGCCGGTGGAAACGTCGCAAAGAAGGCGCAGACCGCCGTCCCACACCGGAGTGTCCTCCAGCACGAGGCCCGTTTTTGTTGACTGAAGGGCAAGGACGTCCGGGTCAGCACGTTGCTCGGCGGCCATGGCAGCGTAGTCGATGCCGACATACACCGGAGAAACCAACACACGTGAGAGACAGTCAGCGACGTGATTGGACTTACCAGCCACATGCTGAATGTCTGTGGTAAACTCAGAAATGGCCGCCAACTGGCGCTGCTGGCGTGCGCTCCATGGGTCAGAGACCTTGGACATCACAAACGTCAAAGGTTTGTGGTCAACGTACGCAGTAAAGTTGCGACCCTCGAGGAAAAAACGAAAATGCCGTGTCGCGAGGTGCAGGGCCAGCAACTCCCTGTCAAAAACACTGTACTTGCGTTCAGCATCCCGGAGCGCATGACTGAAAAAGGCGAGCGGTTGCCAGAGACCTGAAACCCGCTGTTCCAACACTCCGCCCACTGCCACGTCCGAGGCGTCGGTGGTCAACGCGATCTCCGCCGACGGAAGCGGGTGGGCCAGCAGGGCGGTGTCAGCCAGCGCAGACTTGGCTGCGGAAAACGCACGGACGCGTTCAGGCAGCCAGTCAACCGGATCTTTGGCTGTTTTACCTTTTAAGGCAGCATAGAGTGGCTGTAGCAGGTGGGCAGCTCTGGGGAGAAAGCGGTTGTAAAAATTTATCATCCCCAAGAACTCCTGCAACGCTTTAACCGACGTGGGACGCGGGAAAGCCGAAACGGCCTGGACTCTGTCGGGCAACGGAACCACACCTTCAGCGGAAATGCGGTGCCCGAGGAAATCCAGAACAGGCAACCCAAACTGGCACTTGGAAGGGTTGATGATCAGGCCGTGCGCTTCCAAACGCTGGAAAACCTGGCGCAGACGGGACTCGTGCTGGCTCGCTGAGCAGCTGGCCACCAATATATCGTCCAGATAAACAAAAACGAACGGCAGCCCACGCAAAACGGAGTCCATCAGCCGCTGAAAGGTCTGGGCGGCACCTTTCAGGCCAAACGGCATGCGCAAAAACTCGAACAAGCCGAAGGGGGTAATGACAGCGGTTTTAGGAACGTCTTCGGGGCGCACGGGAACCTGGTGATACCCCCGCACCAAGTCAATTTTAGAAAAAATCGACGTTTCGGTGAGATTGGCAGAAAAATCCTGAATGTGGGGGATGGGGTAACGGTCATTCTCCGATTTGGGCACCATGTGAAGCGGAGAGGCCCATGCACTGTTCGAACGCTGTACAATGCCGAGGCGCTCCATGGCTGCAAACTCTTCCCGAGCGACGGACAGTTTCGCGGGGTCGAGGCGGCGCGCGCGTGCGAACACCGGGGGCCCGACCGTGGGAATATAATGCTCAACCCCATGCTTCATTACCGTGCTAGAGAAATTAGGGACAGACAGCGATGGAAACTCTAAAAGCAAACGCTGAAAAGCATCCCCGGAGGTCACTACATTAGCCCGAATCAGGGGCTCGGCGGCCCGAGTAAAACAGGGTAGCGAAGAAAACGAGAGAGCATCGATTAAACGTCTGTTAGCGACATCGACAAGTAGTCCATGAGCACACAGGAAATCAGCACCCAAAATAGGTACAGAGCTAGCAGCAACAACAAAGTTCCACTGGAAATCCCAGCCATGAAAACAAACAGTCACCAACCTTTCCCCAAACGTTTTGATGGGAGAGCCGTTAGCTGCAATGAGCTGCGGCCCACAGTTCGCTGCTAGTCCGTCGGCAGCGGTAGGGGGAAGGAGGCTCTTCTGGGAGCCGGAGTCCACGAGAAAACGTCTCCCGGAGCGCGAGTCCTCTATGAAGAGCAGCCTTTCTGTATTGCCAGCGGTCGCGGCTGCTACGGGGCGCTGGCGGGTCCGTTTCCCTGGGCCGTGAAAGCGCAAGGCGGCAGGCAGCGACGCGCTCTGTCGCCAAAACGCTGATGGTAGAAACAGATGCTCTTTCCGCGGTGCCGGCGTGTAGCAATCCCTGCCGTCAGCAAGGGGGCGGATGCTCCGGGGGAGGCAGGTGGAGGCGTGGAAGGTGCCGCCGGCGTGTCCGTAGCCATGTCGTGAACGTCGAAAGTGCGGCTAGCCAGGAGAATACGATCCGCTTCTTCAGCCAGGGAGCGATAATCCTTCGCAGGCAGAAGCGGAGAGTTCGCGAGGACAGCTCTCACGGCGGCCGGTAGTTGGCGGAGGAAGAGGTGCACGAAGAGGAAACCACCGTCATCCGGCCCGAGCAACGATAGCATGTTCTCCATGAGCTCGAGCGCGGTACCGCCACCCAAGCCTGACAGGTTGAGGAGCTTTTCGGCTCGTTCGGCGTCGGAGAGGGCATAGCGCCGAAGAAGCAGCTCTTTGAGGGCGGCATATTTCCCTTGGGCAGGTGGGTCCCGGAGGAGCGCCGTCGAGCGAGGCCACCACATGGTGATACTTCGTGTCGTCAGCCGAGATGCTGCGAAGGGCGAACTGAGCCTCCACGTGTACGAACCATGACGGGGGGTCATGGAGCCAAAAGTCCGGCAGTTTCAGCGCCACAGCGAACGTAGCTGCAACAGGAGGCGGAGGTCCGGCGGCCGCTGATGCATCCATAGCGGAGTGTGCGTTATCTACGGCCCGTTGCATGCTCGAGTCAGGGGTCACCAATGTGGAGGTAAGCATCAACGACACAGCTCTCAGTTCTCACTCCTTCTTTATTCGTCTCCAACATCAACTGCACATATCGCGCCACAAAACACAGGAACACACTTCCTATACACTGGGTGTGAGTGGAGCCCTCTAGTGGTCCACCACAACGTAGTCTATAGAATTTTGATAGGATGCGGAATTTAGGAAGCAGGAAGCAAGAATGTAGAAAGTACAGAAATGTATTCAAAAGAAGAGATTGTTGAGATGAAGAAAGTAAGAGAGAGGTGGCAAAAGGCAAAAGCTTATGCAAAGCTGGCCATTTAGGAAAGAGGGCAGGACTTGAATTGATTAGCTAGACAGAGGGATCTTGCTGGAAAGGATGTGCAGCAGGTTAGGGTTATCAAGGATAGAGATGGAAATATATCAACAGGGTAGGAGAGTGTGTTGAGAAGATGGAAGGAGTACGTTGAGGAACTGATGAACGTAGAAAATGAAAAAGAAAGGAAAACAAATTGAGGGCAGTTAGTAAATCAGGAAGTTAAGAGGATTAGTAAAGAGGAAGTGAGGGTAGCTACTTTATGAAGAGGATGAAAAGGGGAAAGGTGATTGGTCCAGATGGCATATCTGAGGAGCTATGGAATTGTTTGTGCCAAAGGTCGTTAGACTTTTTAATGAGGCTATTTACACTATATTACAAGGTGAAAAGATGCCTTGGGAATGGAGAAGTGTACTGGTACCAGTTTGCAAGAACAAGGGTCATGTGCAGATCTGTAGTAAGTACAGAGGGATAAAGCTGATGAGAAATGTAATGTAGCTATGAGAAAAGGTTTCTGAAGTTAGGTTAAAAAGAGAAGTGATCTGTGAGCAGCAGCATGGCTTCATTCTGAGAAAGAGCACTGCAGATGTTGCTTTGAAACTATTGATGGAGAAATCCACAGAAGGTCAGAAAGAGTTGTACAGTGTCTTTGTCGATTGAGAGATATCGTACGATAGTGTTCCAAGAGAGCAATTGTGGTACTGCATGAAGAAGTCGGGAGTGACAGAAAAATATTTGAGGCTTGTGCAGGACATGTATGAGAACGGTGAGACAGTGTGCAGTAGGAGTGACAGGTGGGGGTCTTCGTGTACTGTGACGTTTGAAAGATGACATTATGACCTGTAGCGAGAGCGGGGACAACCTGGAGAGGTGGAGGCATGCTTTGGAGAATAAGAATAATAAGAGTAAGCAGAAGGAAGGTTCAAGAAGCAGAGAAGGTGAAGCTGGATGTGTTTGGATGATCCTGAGGTGGCAGAGCTGAGCATGCTAAGGTTTTCATTGGAGTGACCAGAAAGGACAAGATTAGAAATGAGCACATCAAAGGGAAAGCTCAGGTTGTGTATGTTTTGAAGACAAAGTTCAAGAGGCAAGGTTGAGAAGGTCTGGACATGTGCAGAGGAGGGATAGGGAACTTACTGAATACAGGATGTTGAAGGTGGAGCTACCAGAGAGAAGGAAAAGAGGAAGACCACAAAAAAGATTCACGGATGTAGTGAAGGAGGTCATGGAGAGGGGTGGTGTGACAGAATATTATACTAGGCACAGGGTGAAATGGAGGTAGATTACACTCTGTTGTGGCCCCTAATGGGAAGAGCCAAAAGAGGAAGGATGAGAGGAAAGTGATTTATTTTAAATAACTTGCAATAACCTTGTTCATAAGGCTTTAAACACATTTTTTAGTTTTTAGCATGATGAAACATCACACATTGATAGCAAATAAAACAGTAGATCTGAGATCTCAGTGATTTAAATAAGACAGGTTTACTGTTCACTGGCAGATAACCCTTAAATGTATAGATATGGGAGTATAAACTTTATATGCACATTGTCACTTTTATCAGCAATGCACTATTTCTCATTTTAAGTAAGAAATAGTGTGTATCCTTATCTAAATATGTCCAAAATATTGCTCTATGAGATCCACTTTTTTACATGACTGTAGCAAAAATGTTGAATTTATTGTGTGCTACATATTATGAATGGTAAGCACATAGCACTATGCTTTTAAGAACACTTGTAGGGGGTCTGGAGCTGTCAGATTTATTCCTAAAATGTGTAGGCTTTTTTCTTGACACATATTGAGAATCGATTTTTTTCAACATTTTCCAAGCAGTTTTTAATATAAAATAATAATAAAAACCCCTCCATTATTTATGCTTCAAAAATGATGATTTGGTAATACTATACTTATTCATTTATTGCAGCTGCTAGTAGTCTCGGATATCTGAAGGTTTCCTGTAAATTCTTGATGAGGTCTCATTGTAATTGGTGTAAATATTTCATAGGTAGAATAGATGCAGAGAATCTGGGACTGACAACTTGGAAAACAACCTGCTCCTTCAGCCTTGCACACACATACAAACCGAAACTTGCCCGTAAACATACAAACTTTTACTTGATCTTTGTAATGCCAATGTCTCTTTGATATACTGGCACAGAAACAGATGAAATTACCCCCAGTGAAATATTTTAAGTATAATAAATACTAAATATATCAAAACCTTCCTGATAAAAGTCTTGTATTTTTTGTTATGTTTATTTATAGAACGTTATTCTATTTTGTATATGTGACTCTGAAATAATGATACAATAAAGATTTTAAAGTATCCAAGGTTTTGAATAAAAAAATTCTTTGATTTTTTTTCTCAGTGTATTTCAGATGAATATATTTTTTTTCCTTTAGATATTTGTATCTGCTCCCAGTAAAGTTGTAGAAATTGCATAGAAAAAAGAAAAAAAAGTAATTTGGTGTAGCACTGCGTAACCTTTGGGGCTTGTCTCACAAAGAGTTTTAGCTTTCCACACTCTTTTTCATTGTTGCATTTTTCTTTTGTTTCATGATGCACCAATAGATTTTAATTGGTGAAAGGTCTGGACTGCAGACATGTCATTACACTCTACTATGCAGCCACGATGCTGTAATAGCTGCACTTTAAGGTTTAGCGTCGTCTTAACGAAAAAATCCCTTTTCTTCTCTGAAAGAAATTTAAAAAAAATACACTCTCACACTGTGGATGAGGAGGCATTCTTTGCAATTTAACATTGAGCCTCGCTAACATTTTATTCCGAAATTGTTCCACAATTTGGATATGCAGTGTCTTACACACCGGTGAACCTCTGCTCATCTTTACTTCTGAGAAACTCAAACTCTCTAAGATGCGCTTGTTATACCCCATCGTGTTTCTGACCAATTAACCTAATTTCTTCAGCTGTTTCTTTTTAGTACCACTTAGTTTTTCTAGGCATTTGGTTGCCCCGTTTTATTTCTCATCCCACAAATGCATTTTTCTTACAAATGTGTAGCAATTTAAGGTGGATAAACATGTTTTCCAATGGTTTAAGATTTATTGCTTAAAAGCATTGTTACAACAAAGTAATAATAGACAAACAAACACAAATTTCTTTACTCTTGTCAGGGTTCCTGGGTCGGTGACCCAGTGTTTTCAGTTTTGTTCATGTTCAGTTTATTTTGCCACTTCCATGTGCTCACTTCCTGCTTTTCCTGTGTCAGTTCGTCTTGTGTCATTAGCCAGATTATGTTCAGCTGTGTACTCACCGGTCTCTCATTATCATCCTCATCAGTCTGTGTATTTAAGCCCTCTGTTTCTACTCGTTCACTGTCGTGTCATTGATGTTATGTTGTCCTTCCCGTGTGTTCCCTCAGTTCAGTCCGCCATTCAGTTGTCCAGCCAGTCAGTGTCCGTTCACCCACTCCTTATAATAAACCTCACCTACCTGCCAGTCCTGCGTTTGGGTTCCTTCTTCCTCGCCTCCACACAACGCCTGACAGAATGACACGACCCGTGCCACGAAGACACGATTGGAACCCAGCGGACTCGGACCTCTACGAGCGGCAGGAGGTAGCGCTCTCCTTGTGGGCGGAAAAGCTCAAGGAGAGACAGCGGCTCTTCGCGGAGCGGGAGCACGTCTTCGAGGGTACTCGCTTGGCTCTGGGCGGGCCTCGGAGACGCCGCGTTCACCCACCTGCTACCTCCCATGCACCGGAGCATCTGCCGCGGAGTGTGGGAGTTTCACGCCGCGCTTCGGCCGCTCCCTCTCTCGCCACTCCGCTCCTCGCTCACACACCCGCCGCCTCATTCGCCGGACCTCCACCATCGCCACGGCACAGCGGCTACGCCTCCCACCTCGGCTCAACGGAGGCTACCGCGCCAGAGGCTCTGCTGTTTACCCCGGCCGCTTCCTCTTCCCGGAGAAAGCGGCGCACACGCCGCCATAAAACGGACTACTTTCAGCCACTCCCGATGGTGAGCTCCAGTGACTGTTTTTCGCACTCACCATCTGATTATTCACTTAAAACGCACAATAGACTCACTTCTGATTCATGGGGAGTCTCCCTCCTAGACGAGGACATGGACTGGGAAGAGTTTTTCTGCTCTGCTCCAAAGACTGTAAATAGTGGTGGCAGAAAAACCAGAACAATCCCCAATAAACCTGCCAGTAAAACACACACACACACACACCGTCACTATTTCCACACCCGTTACTCAGCCATTTCCCACCAGCACGGCGGCCCAGATTCGGCCTTCCCCTTCAGCCGTTTCACCTCCTCTGATGGCTAGGGCCCAGTCTACACCCACACCAGTGCCAGCTCCCAGGAGGAGGGCAGCTGCGACCCAGTCTACCTCCACACCCGCTTCTGTTTCTCAGGTGGGGGTGACTGGTGTCCAGCCACCTCCCGTGCCTGTCCCAGCACCCAGGCTGAGGACAGCCCGAATCCAACCTGACCATCCCAGAGGCCCAGCCGAGGCTCTCCAGCCAGTGCCCTCATGCGTCGGGGGCTCGGAAGAGCTAGCCTGCTTACTCATCAGCCCACCACTTCATCCACCACCTGATCCAGCCTTTCACGCACTAGCTTTATCCCTGGTTAGGCTGGCTGAAGTGTCCCCTGCTCAGGCACCAGCTTTACTAGCCCAGGCTGTAGCTTTATCTCCCTCATTAGCTCAGTCTATAGCTCAGCCATCAGCTGTACCAACCTCAGCTCAGCCATTAGCCTCACCGACCTCTGTTTATCCGTTAGTCTCCTCAGTCCAGTCAGTTCACTCACCTGCCCTCCAGTCCCCTGTAGTTCAGTCTCCTCCTGCCCTCCAGTCTACTCTAGTTTGGTCTCCTCCTGTCCTCCAGTCTGCCCCTGTCCAGTCTGTAGTTCAGTCGCCTCCTGCCCTCCAGTCTACTCTAGTTTGGTCTCCTCCTGTCCTCCAGTCTGCCCCTGTCCAGTCTGTAGTTCAGTCGCCTCCTGCCCTCCAGTCTACTCTAGTTTGGTCTCCTCCTGTCCTCCAGTCTGCCCCTGTCCAGTCTGTAGTCCAGTCGCCTCCTGTCTCCCAGTCGCCCGTCCACCATCCCGTTTAGTTCCCGGACCTGCAGCCACAGCACCCAGAGCCAGCTGTGAGCTCTCCAGCCAGAGGCTTCCGCGCCTACCGGCCCTGCCTGTCTCCAGCCAGAGGCTTCCGCGCCTACCGGCCCTGCCTGTCTCCAGCCAGAGGCTTCCGCGCCTACCGGCCCTGCCTGTCTCCAGCCAGAGGCTTCCGCGCCTACCGGCCCTGCCTGTCTCCAGCCAGAGGCTTCCGCGCCTACCGGCCCTGCCTGTCTCCAGCCAGAGGCTTCCGCGCCTACCGGCCCTGCCTGTCTCCAGCCAGAGGCTTCCGCGCCTACCGGCCCTGCCTGTCTCCAGCCAGAGGCTTCCGCGCCTACCGGCCCTGCCTGTCTCCAGCCAGAGGCTTCCGCGCCTACCGGCCCTGCCTGTCTCCAGCCAGAGGCTTCCGCGCCTACCGGCCCTGCCTGTCTCCAGCCAGAGGCTTCCGCGCCTACCGGCCCTGCCTGTCTCCAGCCAGAGGCTTCCGCGCCTACCGGCCCTGCCTGTCTCCAGCCAGACCCATATGGAAAAGAAATAGTAAAAACATATATGATTTACTCATGAAAGTGGCCACTTTCTCATTACTTTCATATATTTTTTTAGTAAGTATACAAAACATACAAGTTTCATTATATAATTTTTCAAGGGATCTTATATGTGTTTTCACTCTTGTATGCTTTTCATACAAGTTTCATACAAGACAGATAAAAACTGTATAAGATTTATATATATCTTTTCCATATGGGGAGGCTTCCGCGCCTACCGGCCCTGCCTGTCTCCAGCCAGAGGCTTCCGCGCCGCCTGGTCCGGCATCAGCCTCAGCCGCTGCCTCGCCTGGTCAGGCCTTGGCCTCAGCTTCTGCTTCGCCTGGTCCTGCGGCTGCCGTGTCGTCGCGCCAGCCATGTTCTGGACGTCATCTGGTCTTCCTCGCGGCGGCCCACCGGACCTGCTCAGTGGCCGCCGCCGCCTTCCTCGCGGCCGCCCACCGAAACAGTCTCATCTCGACCGCCGTCGGTGACCCAGTGTTTTCAGTTTTGTTCATGTTCAGTTTATTTTGCCACTTCCATGTGCTCACTTCCTGCTTTTCCTGTGTCAGTTCGTCTTGTGTCATTAGCCAGATTATGTTCAGCTGTGTGCTCACCGGTCTCTCATTATCATCCTCATCAGTCTGTGTATTTAAGCCCTCTGTTTCTACTCGTTCACTGTCGTGTCATTGATGTTATGTTGTCCTTCCCGTGTGTTCCCTCAGTTCAGTCCGCCATTCAGTTGTCCAGCCAGTCAGTGTCCGTTCACCCACTCCTTATAATAAACCTCACCTACCTGTCAGTCCTGCGTTTGGGTTCCTTCTTCCTCGCCTCTACACAATGCCTGGCAACTCTTTGTGCTAGGCCTATATAAATAAGTTTTGTTTTTCCAATGTAGTCAGGCCAAGGGCCATATTTATGAAGCAGAGCAATTTAAAATGATGAGCAAAAGTGCTGTTGGGAATAAAAAAGTTAATCTTCTGCTAACCATGCATACATTTATGAAGAGACCCACTCATTTAATTTCTATAATGACAAACACAAACTAGCAAAAACAAATTAGCAGGTCACATACAAGCAAAAGTGGTGAGTAGGCTAATAAAAAACACAGGCAAAGCCATTTGCAAATCAGTGCCGTATGGGTTTTACATGTGTTTCTCTCAGGAAACACATGTAAATACATGGAAGAAACAGTGCAAGGATGATCAACGTAATACGATTTAAAAAAAAAAGAAATATGAGAGATGTCTGTATCTCTCTGAAAACAATTACATTGAATCATTCTCTAATAGCTGATCTAATTTCTGTTGTTAATTCACACATATGGTTTTCCATGGTTTGGTCCATTTATTCCATTTGCTGGATGCTCAAATTAAACAAAACGAACAAGACAAAAACAAAGTTTCACAGGGTGATACAGTCTATGACAAGGTCGTCTAAAAAAAAATAAAAATAATACATTTTATTTATAGGTGCCTTTAAGACCCTCAAGGTCACCGTACAATAACACAAGAACAATAGTAACAATAAAATATAAACATGGCAAAATAAAATTTAGACAGGGTAAAAAAAAAACAAACAAAAACCACAAGCATAAAAGTAAAAAAGCAAGTATAAAAGCTGAGCAAGGCAAAAATGGACTAAGACAGATCAGATGTATGCAATTCTGAATAGATGGCTTTTGAGACGTGATTTAAAAGTGGTGAGAGAGTGTGTGGTCCAGAGATCTGGTTGAAGTGCATTCTCGGGCAGAACAACTAAAGGCTAAAAATGTTATCTGTCTAGGAAAAGAGAAGGCAATTATGACTTTTAAGGCTGCATTTCCTTTCCATTTAAAGTGTTCTAATTCCTTGGAGATCTATTTGCTTTGACTCAGAAAATTTTACTTTAACTTTTTCCTTTAGCAAGGTTAAGTCTATGGTGGTCCTTCCCCAGTCAAACATATTGATCAGTTGTTAAACACAGCTTTCTCCTTCATTTCACATCTTGCCATCTTTTTTTTCCCACATTCTCCACAGATTGGTTCTTTTCTGGTTTTGTTTGTTTTGTTGTTTTATTAGGCTGTATTTTCCAACCAGCATTTCTTTTAGCAGCAGGGAAAGAGTGGGCATTTTTCCACATTTGCTTCCCTCCTTAGTAAATTTTTTATTTGCTTGAGGAAATAAAAACATGTTCTACTTTTCTCACTGGACTAAATGAACGCTGGCGTCCCCTGCATATGAGCACCTGTGAAATTTTAAGCAATTAAATTGACTGGATCGGGGCCAGCTTTACATTTTTGCTCAAAATGAATTCTAAACATGTGCCAGAAAAACATATTGGCTTTCTAAAAATTGCATAGCTCAATTTTTGTTTTTAAATTAAGGAAAGCACCTCCTCGGATACAAGGAACAGTGGAAGAAGGGAAAGAGGCAAAGGGAAGTCAAAAGGGAGCTGAAATGAGAGATGACAATTAACAAGTGGGAATAGAGGTGAGCATAGAGGGAGCAAAAACAAACAAATGAAATGGTGCCACCTGCCACTGGATCGCTGAAACATATTTGCCACCACACATGCTCCACAACCACCTACTACCCTCATACCCACACACACACACACACACACACACACACACACACACACACACACACACACACACACACACACACACACACACACACACACACCACAAATATATGCACACCACCTGTCTGGGGGTATGGGGAACTATTTAGGCAAGTTGAGCTACGATCTGTCACATTCATCTCCAGCGTAAACAAGAGCAGTTGCCGACGGTTACAGGTCTGTTGGCATAGAACTCTGGAGACTTTGTGTGTGCTATCAGTTGGGTTTTTTGTTTTTTTCATGTGTGTGTGTATGTTTAATCCTGCAATCAGGGGCTCAGAAAGGAGTGTGGAGGGAGAGAAGCAAAGAAAGAGAAAGGCAAAGCTGAAAATGCGTCTAGTCAGGACAGGTGGCTAATGAGACCAAAGGAAGTTCAGTGCCCACACAAACACACACACATCTCAAACACCTGACCACACATAAGGCACAATTAAGTCTGGAATATCTTGGTCTCTGATATGGATTTGATATGGATTTGCCAAAACACTTTACACAAAGCCATTTTAAAGACAAGCATGCAAATCAATCCTCTGCATTCATACAGAAATCAATCCTCTGAGTCAGTTTTTCTGCCTGCATCTTCCTCTCTCTCATGCTCTGTTGCACACAAAAAGACTGAGAAAAACACATGAGCATGCTCAACTGCCTAGTTCTAATATGAATGGTACATGAAACCAATCAAAACTGGCCTCTCCAAGCAGATAATGTTTTTTCTTTTACACTTCTCCCAGGATAGTTCATTGATAAAATCATTTGTGTGATTGTATTTCAGACAAACATAACTTAACTAAGGTCAAAAGTACTGTCAGATCAATGAAGCAGCAAATTTAAACCTGATGAATGGGATCCAATTTTCAATTAAATTTATAGTTTCTTGAAATAAGTTTTTGTCTATCTCTTACATTCTCATACCAGTTGACCTTTACTGATATTCATTAAAAAAAAAACCATCATTTTTAATTTTTTAATATTTACATATGTGTATGTGTGTCTGTATATAAGCTCATCTCACCCATGGCAGTGACGAAGCTGTATACGCACATGAGTCAATACATGAATATAACCCAGAAAGTAATACCAGAGGACTAAAGCACCAGACCAGGAGACCAAACTGAGCCTCGGTTGGATTGACTACAAGGACACCTACTTAAATGCACACATGAACGCATGGAGAGCTTGGCACTTTCCAAAATTCACAGTATACTAATAACATTCATCAGGAACCAATGGGACTGTGAAAGATCACAGTGAACACCAACTCCAAGGCAAAAATCACCATCGTGCATAATATACCAAAGAGATGCATTATCCCTGCTGCTGTTCTGCACATGTCTAAAGCCCCTAAGCCAGCTTAATAGCGGATAAGGATATAAATTCAGAAGTAGAGTGACCATCGCCTATCTCCTAGATGACATCAAGCTATATGCCAGGAGTGTGCGAGAGATAATTTCACTCATCCATTTCACCCGTATCTATAACAATGACATTGACATATCATTTGGACTGGATAAGTGTGGCTGACTGGTTGCAACACAGGCTAGCAAGAACCAAGTTGCATCTGTGCAAAGGTGCCCCGGAGACTATCCAATAAGTAGCAGTATGTAAGATGCAAGCCTGGACTGCATACAATGAGAGTCACAAACAAGTGGCTGAAATAATCTGGAACATCCTAGCACAAACATAGTTATGGCTGACAAGGAGCAGAAGACCACAGTTGTGATAGATATAGCAATCCTGGGGAGTCCAAATTGGTTCTAGTGAGAACAGAAGCATTAGGAGCCCAAGACCGGAAGAGTTGCTCTAATAGATTTCAGGCACAACATCAGAGCTCCCTGTCCAGAAAAATGTAATCCTAGGAACATCTAAGATACTGGGCAGAAGTCTCAAACCCCCAGATGTCTGGTAGTAGTAGAAAATCCAAGTAGAACAGAAGATCAGACCAGCCCCTCTGGCACAAAAACAATGCCATACTCACTTAAATCACCTTCCTTCCCCATTCACATGCTTGGTTTGAACTTCATCTTGACCACATTTGCATACATAGACGTATTGACATGCTGTCAGGTGATTGACTGGTTTGACATTTGTATTAATGCGGAGCCAAATAAGTATCCCTAATAAAGTGGCCATGACTGTTTATGTATTGTCAAGTAGGTTTTTTAAAAAAAAGATTTTATCTTGACTTTTACCTTCTTTTCATATTTTACTCACAGCAAACTTGGTCTTTTCTAGTTATTTGCTTAAGATATCTTGCTCACATAGAGATTTTGCTTACAATACAGAAACTTGGATAAAACCTCACACATCTTGGCTAACAAAACACACATTCATACACAAAATGAGCTTTTGGATTCAATTTTAACAAAGGCCGCGAGTAACTGTGAAGATGCGGTTGACAAGTTGACAAGGGGACAAATTCTAAGTTAACAAAGGGGTGCTGTTTGTCAAAATTCTCATCTTCATGATCCACAATCATACAGACACAGCCTTCAAACTTTCATCATAAAAATGAAAGAAAAAGAACAAAACAAACACTCTCACCAAACTTTGACAAATATTAAGAGCTTATTTTGAAAGCATACAACAATACCTAGTACACAAATGTCCTGCAAAATCAAAGTTAAAATAAAAATATTAAAAACATGCACAGACAGACTCACACATGACAGTAATTTCATAAGAGGTTTTCAATGTGGGTACTATGAATTCAGCTACACTTACATATTTCCATACACATAACACATCACACAATAGTAAGACACACACACTCAAACATGACCATAAGCAAACAATTCAGCACCCCCATAAACCTCAATGGAACTAGCAATGCACAAACCACATACCAATGACTTTGTTATGAGCGACTGCTTTAATCTTTAATGTGCTTTGATCATCAGTGGCTACCGATGTTCAGGCCTTTGGACTGCCTCAGACTCTACTGTTGTCACACTACAGAGGTCAGTCCAATAACTTACCTCCCCTGAGTTGAAATGCGCAAACCAAATTTGGCCAATTACACACACTGACATGCAAACACACAGGCATGGACACCCAAATGGATAAACACACTGACACTTATAGAGTTGCACAACTAAGCAATCACTTACTACAGAAATAAAATCCCTCTCCCACTAAAAGCACACCTACATACATACATCCATGCACGCACAAACACAAGCACAGTGTTTCGCACACATCTAATCTCTATTCAGCTTAATCTTTCTAATGCACTACATTTTCAGTTCACATTAATTAGCAATGCTTTTTGTAAGTGTTTACCCTGACCTTTCATATTGAAATTGAACATTATTTTGAAAAAAATGGGGGGGGATGCAACCATGCAGTATGTCACTGTGACCTGCTTTGCTGACTTAGTTGAAGATAATGCATTTAAGAAGTCAGGTGCACAACCTTTATAAAACACAACTGTCTTAAAGAATCGAATTAAACACACATCTACTTTCACACACATTCATCTGATAAATATATCAACACTATTTATGCATGCATGATAAGTTATGTCTTAATTTTATCTGTTCATTGATGAATGGTGTGCCAGTGATTTATTACAAAAATGCTAAGTTTTTCTCTCCTTTCCCTTCCTTTTCTTGCTTGTTTTTAAATAATATACCTATATTCCCCTATCGCTTAAAAGAATTCCAAAAATCTTTCGATAAATTTAGTGTGAACAAATTTATGTAGATTATATCAGTTGCAATAACCTTACGTTAACATCCTATCTCAAACATATTTTAAAAAGCAACAGTGTTAAACATTCAAATATTTCAGATGCCAAAACTAAAGTCACAGGTCTGAATACATTTTATTTATATTTTTTCAACAGTTTATGTCATAAGTATGACTCGGGTAGTATCACTGAAAGTACTTGAGTACTTTGCAAGTAAAGAGAACAGTACTTCATTTAGAAAACAAACAAACAAAAAACCCTCTTTTCTTTTGGTTTAGTAGAGTTGGTTTGTGATGTCTTGCTGTAAAAAGGAATAATTTAAGTTTTTGATAGTGTTTTAGTATGAAAATTCTAGGTCTATGAACACATGGATCTGCTAATATTTGTTTACTTTTTTGGCTTCAGGCCATTTAGCATCATTAGCACAGTATTTGTATTACTGACAGGTGGCATATGTTAGGCTCAGTTAAGATGAGTTTTGCTTTTAAAAAAAGTAGGATTGATTTGACTAGGCTGAGAGCCTAATTTTAGATCCCTGCAGCATCCTAAAATCATTCCCTAGAGTCAAGGGTATGAGATGAACTCTCAGAAATGTGCCTGTTTAGAGATGTTGCCAGGTTTTCAGCAAAGTTTTTTTTTATTGCTTAAGCCAGACTTTTTGGAAACAGTGGAAATGGCGATGGGGTAATTTTCATATCATAATTCACCATCACAGTCCAGAAAAGTAAGTAGTATGTCTGATTCAATGGCATGCAGTTTTGCAGTTTGAGAAGATTACTGGAAAAAAGGCCAAAAAAGTACAGCTTGGCTAAACCTAGGAAGCCAGCCTGTCAAGAACTGAGGCACATAAAAGAATCTTTATACACACACCAGACAAATTCATTTTCAGCTTTGTACTCGTGTGCTTTTAATGAAGAAAACTGACGAGAGATAAGTTCATATTTGGTTGATTACAACATAAGTTGTTATCTAAAGAGAGGTCAAGTCCTCTTATGCGATCTAGCCTTGCTGAAACTCAACAGGAGAAGACCAATGACCCCATTATGTTATATTAGCTATGGAAAAGTTTTGTTATCTGAACCTGTTTGGGAGAAAGAACACAGAGGTCTAAAGAAACCATTATGTAGTGGTCATGATACTTATTGCTATGTGAGCGTTTAGTGTTTAGTAGAAAGAAAATTATGACAGTATTTTAATACTCTTCAAATTAAATGCATATATCATACATCTTGTTGTAGCTCCAGATTATAAATTACCAACTATATAAACACTTCATGCACAATAATATGTAGGTACAACAGTGTGCCAAAGACACAGCAATGGGAAGAGCTCAAAATGCACAAATGCAGTGCATTTTAAAACATGATCATGGTAGTAGTGTTCTGATTATGATAAAAGTGTTATGTATGTATGTTTTACCTGGAAACAGGTGGGGAGCCAGTGCTGAGACTGAGGACTGAGGAGATCTAGCAGCTTACTCTCACCCACTGGGAGTGATCAGACAGGAAGTCTTTAATCCACATACAGCATGGCATACAGTCAAAAAATAAATAGATAAAAAAGTGATCTCACATGAAAAAGATGCTTTGTAACATACAGATTTGTTACATTATGGGCAATTAACTGAGAAGGCAGTGTATTTTATTTTTGTTTGATTTTACAAATTCAATGCTAAGATAGTCAGGAGACAGTGTAAAATGCAAATAACAATAGACTGCAATGATTTGCAAATCTGACAAACCCATATTTCATTCACAGTAGAACATAGAGACATGCTAGTGAAGCCAAGTGCTGTATTTCTAAAATAATCAATTAACAAAAATAGGATAAAATGCCAGAGTTGAAGAAAGGAATACATAAAATGAGAAAACCTGAGTAAAAACAACAAATTAAAGTACTCTGAATTCATTCTGATTTGAAACTCAGGGAACAAAAATTGGTTTTCAAATGCTACATTTTATTGTTTCATGAAAAATATTAGCTCATTTTGAATTTGATGAAAGTAACTTGTCTAAAAAAGTTGGGACAGTTTTGAAATTGGGGCCAAAAGCCACGATAAAAAAAACAAACAAAAATGAAACAAAACAATACAAAACACCCACCAACCCACCAAACAAACAAACAAACAAACAAACAAACACCCAGTGATGATGAGCCACATCTGAACAAACATATTTTTTACCATTGCCATATACATCCCCGTTCCCTGTTTATTGTGTGTAACCTTCCAAGTATACACAATTTTATTGTTTAAATTAAGAAGTGATGCTGACATTTAATTGCGTACCTGAAGACTCTCTTTCATTGTCTTTCTGTGAACCTGAGTGGGTGGCTTGATGAGCACAATAGAAATCAGGGAAGTCTATAATGATGCTGTTATCTTTAATCAAACATTATGAAAGGCAACATGACATTTCATGCTAAACAAACATGCACTGGTGTGAAAAACACTTTTATCATATTTTATTGTTGGTATGATGTTCCTTATCTGAAGCGCTGTGTTAGTTTTATGTCAGATGTAATGGGACAGACACCTTCCAAAACGTTCAGTTTTTGTCTCATCAGCTCACAGAGTATTCTCCCAAAAGTCTTGGGGATCATCAAGATCGCCCTTTTTCACACAGGGCCAGGTAGGTTTGGATTATTCCCCCCCCCCTTAATAATAAACACCTGCATTTAAAAAACTGCATTTGTGTAACAAAACCACAAAAAAAATAGCAAATCAAGCAGGGGGCAAAGATTTTTTCATACCACTGTAGATGTACATCTACATAATGTAGGAAGCGATTTGTAATCTTAACTGGGAGAGATGTATTTATTATTTATGTATGTATTTATTTATTTGAGATTTGTTTTGGTTTAACAATAATATCATGACTCTCATGTAGTGACATGAGAAAGAAAAAAAGTCTATGTGATTGTCAAATTAAAAATATTCCATTATGATAAAATTTATGTTGCTTCTGTACAGGACCAATATGGATTTTCAACCAAACAATTAAGATGTGATTTACCATCACATTTCCACCTTTAATTCAGTTAAAATCATTCAGGGACCAAAAAGTAAAACTGACATCCTGAAAAGCAGATCCATTGTCAAGTGATAAAGCTTGTCATTGTCAGGGCCTACAATCAAGAAAAAAGAAAATCTTTAGTGTCTTGAAACTAAGATTCTTATCATTCCAATATTTAATCAAAATATAGAGAAGGCCAGGAATGGTTTATAATCCGAAGGATACCACGCAATCTGTTAAAAAGAGCTAATGTTCTGGTAAGGCTGCCAATAGATATTTAGGTCTTTAGGGTTTATTGATGTTGTGACTACCGATCAAAGCAGCTGAATTAATTCTAAAATGTACAGGGCTGTACGCTCTGCTCAGATTCAGGCACAAATGGATAATAACATAAAACAAACTGCAAAAGCAACTGGAGTGTTTCTCAAGGATATTCTTTAATGGTCAAGTCAGTCACCTGATCTAGTGTTCAACTCAGAGAAATGGAAAAGGATTGCTTCCTCCACTGTCTTGCAATTCTCTTGCAAGTCTCAGTAAAAGAGGAGAGCTGAACCACAGATGACCTCTCCACAGGAAGTCCCTTATCAAATGAGAATCATTTTTTAGTCTGACATGTAGAATCTACTATAGCAAATTTGTTTTTCTGTTTTCACTGCATTTAATCATTAATTATTAGTAATCTCTGGCTCTTAGCCACATCTCGTCTGTTGTCTTGTCTTACTCCCCTCACACTAAACTAGTCATGGCAGATGACCACCCCTCCATGAGTTTAGTTCTGCAAGAGGCTTTTTTGCACTAAAAGGGAGTTTAACGAAAGTACGTGCTCAAAGAGGGTCATCTGATTCTTGGCATTTTCTCAGTATTATTGTAGGGTCTTTGTCTTACTAGATAAAGCTCCTTGAGGTGACTGCTGCTCTGATTTACATACAGTTAATATAAAAGTGAATTAAACTGAACCTTACATGTGACAGTACAAAGTTCGTTGAAGCTCAAAATTACTCTATAAATATTACATTGACAGCAGTGATAACTACTAAACATCAGATACTGACAAGCTTCAAATAGCAGATCTGGAGACAGATGACAACTTACTGATTTTTAAAATATGTAAAAGAATTTTTGAGTGGAATCTCAGTTGTGGGTTCAAACAACAGGCTAGTGAGCCTGGATTGGTGATGGAAATATCCAGAAAGGGGAATGCAGGTAAGTGTAGGGGTGCCAAACATAAGGCCCAGGGGCCAGAATCAGCCTGGCAAAGACTCAAATGCAGCCCACCAGACAAATGTGAAGAATGCATATAGATTTTGAACTTTACCTGTATTTTAGATAGATTGATATTTTTAGTTTTACAGTTTTTCCCTTTTGAGGAAGGAGTCCAGGTTAGAAGTCAAGTAAGTAGTTACATGTGTGAAAGTCTTGGTAATTTTGCATGTTTTTTTGGAGAAATCCAGCTATCTCTAAATAGAAAGTTTCACTGGGAGTAGGCAGGAAAACAGGATTAGAAAAGGTAAGTACAGGCTCAAAAAGCAAGAAGCCCTGATTACCACCAATAGAGCAACAATAAATGCATGGAGCAAAGTTGCTCAGTCTAGTCCTTAAACAACGTGGTTAATGAGGAAATTGGCAACAGTTGTGACTGCTGGAGCCAGGGAACTGAAAGGCTCCGCCCACAGTTAGGGCAACCACGGAGCCAATCTCCATCTGAGAAAAAGAAAGCAAGAGAGGAGACAGATAGAAAAGAGAGAGAAAATAAAAGGTAAGAAAACCCAGAACTGCTTGTACTGTGACAAATCCTAATTAAGACTTACTACTAATAAATACTCTATCAGACTCCAGATTCCCATTTGGTTCCTTTTTTGTCAAGGAAACAAAGTCCCCTATACAATATATACTTCATATATAATTAATTCAGCATGTCCATATGTATTAAGAGGTAAGATCTATTTGTTATTGCTTTCCTTCAAAAGTCTATTTTACTTTTCCTTCTATGTGAAATCGTCCTAAACAAGGCATCTCAATCTTTTTGATGTGTGTGCTTCTTCCTGTCTCCCTCCCAGTTTTGCATCTCCTTTCCATATTAACAGACTTTCTCCACTTCATTCTACCCTTCTATGTAGTCACTATTCCTAAGGGAAAGCATGGCGCTTCAACACCTTGTGCTTTCTAAGTTAAAAATAGTGCTCTTCAGCAAACGAAAAGGTTATCCAATTAAAAGTAATTGCTTGAGAGGAGGAGTGGATGTACTGTTCTTCTGAGAAAATAAATAAATAGGTAATGATAACGAGAAGCCCATGGTGTCTATTATTGCATTATTCAGTGAGATGTCCCCTCACTCTACATCCCCCCGGTTGTTTCCCATCTTTCTTTTTATCATATTTTAGCATAGAAATCAACACTTCAAACATTTTAAACTCTTAATTTAGTGAATGATAACACAAAACAGGACTGAAAGAAAAAGAGACTGTCAGACTTTTCAAAATTGTTCAGTGGTATCCCGTAAATTTTAAAAATAAATAAATGAAGTTTAAAGTTAATGGAGTCCCGCACACCTAGAGAGAATGTTGGGTCTGCACTTCAGTAGGCCCGCTAGTTCAGAGCCTTATCACCCATGAGGAAAGCAAGACAACAACGTAACCGGGTTTTACTTACTAGCAAGGGAGGCTGGTCGGAACCAGCCATGTCATGTGTGTGTGTACATGACTTCCTGCCACACAATATATGCTTACAACTGTTTAACCACATTTCCTGTATTACCCGTATATGGCTTAACTTTAATGGTTCACCATATGCAAGCATAGGCGAGCCCCGAAATGGCTGGGAGTGGACATCCTTCACAAGATAAGGAAACCAGAATCTCACATGGAATGTGTCTGCAGTTAAACAGCTACACCTACTTACCTCCTCCAGCATTATAGATGTGTAGGGGAGGAACAGAAGAATATCTAACCATGCAGTTTAAGGCACAGTTTACAAATTTAAGTAAAACAATGACAACATTTAACAATTGCAACCTAACAGAGAATAACTTAAATCAGCCAATGCAAACTGACATAATGGCATATTTGACTGCAATGAGACTATTGTAGCACCTGGACTTTTGTAGTACAGTGTCGTCCTGTCATATGTAGTGTCATAGAAAGTAGAACAGCTGATTTGATTAACTTTGTGTTGTTGAAATGAGCAGGATTTTTCCTTTAAAGAATCCGTCATGGGGATGGCAGCACATGTTGCTCCAAAGGTTGTAGATATGATTTAGCATTAAGGATGCCTCCATAGAAGGCAGATGTCTTCTGTGTCTTATATATGGTAAATGTGGAAATGCCACTGAAATCATTTTTTTAAAGCTTCCTCAAGGTAAGGTTACAATTTCTTAATTTCTTTCCTTTTTTTTTTAAAGTAGGCTTCAGTAGGCCATATGAATTATCAGACAATGAGTTTGCTATTATTATTCATATATGACATATGAAACACAACAGGCAATATAGTAGGAGTCACAAAAAATAGAAAGGCACAGATAATAAGAAACTATCTGACACAGAAATGCATTAATCAAACCCTGATCCGACAACATACATCATTGATAGGTTTGTCATATTAGGTGCCACTGCAGTAGTTGGCAAACAAAACAGTGCAACAAATGATTAGCAATACAGGAATGCAGGATAAGAAGAGGGTCATAGAAACAGAGGAGAAATGTGGAGTGAGAAAGGTCAAAGACATCCCAAGAGGTAAGGAATGTTACAGGAGAGCAAGGTATTGAAACAGGTGTGATTGAAAAGCCACAAACAATTGAACAACCACAAAAAAAGAAGGCACATCAAGAATGACAATACGCTACGATGATGAAAGAAGACAACATAGTCGGAGAAGAGAATAGCACTGCACTCTGTTCTTTCTCTGCTCTGCAGTTCTTGTTTCCAAAAGTGGCACAGAGTTGTTGTCTACCAAATTCTTTCTGTTTCCCACTTCCACTATTGGTCTTGCTTTCTCATTCTGCTCTTATTTCTTTGATTTGTCTTGCATCTTTACGCAGCATTTTCAATTCTGTGATCCTGGTTTTCGACTGTCTCCTATATATCCCCTCATTCCTCTTCTACATTCCCTCTTATATCTATTTCCACCCCCCTTTCCTGCAACCCTGTTTTCAACTCTTACTCTTCTTTCTTTGTTTTTATCTTTCTCCTCCCTCTGTCAATCATCTCTCTATCTGCCTCCCACTTCTCTCCACACTGTTTCTTCCTAACTCCCACTAGGCTATTGCATTATTCAGATGCAAATCTTTTATTTTGTTTTCCTCTCTCCACTAGCTGAAGATGTCTATAGGATACCAAAGGAAAATGAATGGACAGGCCAAGCCTGCCATTTATCCAGATTTATTGTCAAAGATCTGAGTGATGCCTATACAAGGTGATTGAGTGGAACTGTAGTGATTAGAGGGGGCATATGAAAGGAAAGAAATTCTTAGGGTCATGAAGTCTGAGGACATCTTGTCTTTATCTCTCTTCCCCAGATGCCTGTCATCATTAGGCTTACGCGGCTTTTAACCAGGCAAAGGGTGAACTCCAATTCATCAAGGGCCACTGACAAAGTGTGTATAAAGAAGAAGATGGGGGATTTTTGTGTATGTTTTAGATCCACAGTTTGCTGCTTGAAAATGTCTGGAAAGTCCTACTTTGAGAGAGATTATTCTTTTTCTATTCTTAGTCTCTTTGAGAGATAAGCTGTTTGGGATTGGCAGTGCTGAATCCAATGTAGTTGGGACCTGATTCACTGGAATGCCACATACCTGTTACAAAAACTGCAAAGTACACACACTAAACAAACACAAGAGCACCAGAGCACCTAGCCACTTTAGCACCATGGCCAGCGGCAGCTTCATTATGCAGCCAATGCCAAGAAAGGAGCTTAACTTTCAGGACCTTGGACAGCTCTCACTCAGCTTGTGGGCAGGTGCATCCTTGTGTGAGAACTTTATCCTACAATAGATAATAAACTGTCATTCCCTTTAAGTCAGGCAAGGGATAAAAAAAATAAGAATCTCAAAATGACTTTAAATAAATGACAGCCACAGTGAACTGTTAAAAACTCCATTTTTCTGATGGCTGCTTCCAAAAGAAAATTAGCCCTTAGTGACTCCCAAATTAAAACACCCAATCTTACAGTAGTGTGTATATATATATATATATATATATATATATATATATATATATATATATATATATATATGTGTGTGTGTGTGTGTGTGTGTGTGTGTGTGTGTGTGTGTGTGTGTGTGAGAGCACATTAATGGGGTAATACTAGTAAGCCTTAAATTTAGATGGCTGATTTGATTGACAAGTGTGCTAACACAGGTAGGTGTAGCCGATTAAATCTGCTAACTTCTGTTCGATCCCACACTGTAAAAAAAAAAAACGTTGCTAAAACTTAAAAACTCAAGGCAACCGACTGCATTTACGTTTTTAGGTTCTGATGGATAACTTATAATTTCAAGTTTAGGTGATAAGTTGCTTTAGCTAATGTTTTTGTGTTGACAAAATTAATAATTGTCCTTTTTCTCAACTCATATTTTATTGTTTTTGCAACGTATTTCCTAAAGTTTACACAAGGTATTAGTTTTAGTTTCAGCAACGTATTTCCTAAAGTTTACACAAGGTATTAGTTTTAGTTTTGGCAACGTATTTCCTAAAGTTTACACAAGGTATTAGTTTTAGTTTTGGCAACGTATTTCCTAAAGTTTACACAAGGTATTAGTTTTAGTTTTGGCAACGTATTTCCTAAAGTTTACACAACATATTTTTTTTGTTTTGCCAATCAATTTCCTAAAGTTTAGAAAAAGTATCTTTCATAGTTTTCATGAGGTGCTCCCTGTTGTACCAATGAATGTTTACACAGTTGATTTTCAAATAACTTTGTGTTCAAACACAACTGCACCACTGACAATGTTGACTTTTGAGATCAGCCATTTTTAACATACTGACAACATTCAGCCACAAATAAAGTCCTTCCAAAAACACAAAAAAAGTCAAATTTTTGTAACAAATGTTACTCATCCAATTTTAAAGGTGGTGTTGTCAGACAGAATATCAAACCTATCTTGATAGATAGTCACTAACAAACAGATTCAAAACATCAGATGGCAGGATGTGAACAACTTCCTGGTTTCCATACAGCTAACAACTTTCAAACAAATTTTTCCACCACTTGTCTTTTAATAGTAATGGTATCAACACTCCAATTTCCTGTGAAGTTCAGTATCGCGCCACATTTGTTATAAAACTAATACAAATGTACCTAAAACCAGATTATAAAAATTGTTTAAAACAGCTCAAGTTAGAATAAAACCTTTCAACATTTTATAATAACATGTTATACATGAAATCTGCAATCAGCCATGCAAGCTACATTAAGTAAAGTTAGAACAGAAGACATTGATTCAGAACTTTCTGCACCTTACCGTTTTCTTAAAGACAGAAATTAACTTTTTTCAGAGCAACTTGCCACGAAACCCAAAAACAGTAATTCAAAACAAATTGCCATTCTGTTTTACACAAGTTGCATTTGAGTTGAACATGTTGTCAAATAGGTTAGACTTTGGTTAAGAGCTTGGTTTTGAAGCTTCTTATCCTCTGGGAACAGGTAGATGTCAACTCCATAAAAATGTGTTGCACAGCTTCAAATGTGTACTTGAGTTCTTTGGGAAACTCCATGTTGAGCCCATAAAGTAGGCCAAACAAGTAGGCAAAGGCAGTGGGAAGGTCTGGCAGATCATCAAGAATAATGTCCTCTTCCAAAACAATGGCAGTGTTGACCACTGTGGACTGCGAGTTGGGTCCCACGTAGTCCTCCAGAACAGTGAGGATGCCCACCGTAACACCTCGGGTTGCCCTCTCAACTGGATCTGTATCCTATGCAAAATAAAAAACAACAGTACATATAAGTCTCTGAAAACCAAAACTGAAGATTGAGTAGATTTGCATACTCACCAGACATGTTAAGAAGAGTTTGGTCTCGTCGTCGCGAACAAATATCGGTAACCCTTCCAAACTGATGGTTCGTCGATGCTGGACTATGTTTGAGACCTAAAACAAGGAAATCAAATAAGACTCAGTCTCATTTATAAACCTACCATTTTGTTTTTAAAACACATTAAGTGTTGTTGCTCAAAATACAGCCTTAAGAAATAAGATGTTGAAATGAGTTATTACAGATAATTGGTCATGTTTTTGTCAGATTTCTTTTATTTATTTATTTTTTAAGTAATTTTGATGTGCAACAAATGTAGCACACTTATTACAACATTTATAACAAAAAGTGCCATGAGTGGGATGAGAGTTGAACTGTCTGTCATTACCTGCAATCTGCCAAACACAGCGCTTCTTGTTAGCTTATAATCCCATTCAGGACACACTTTTTGAAAACTAACAATTTTTACATCAATTTAGTAAATATTTAATAAAGTATCTTTCGTTACAGTGGGAACTTCAGGTTCCTCATAAACCAGACACAAATACATTTTTATATATTACCTGTTCATCAAACTTCTGCAACAGGGAATCCATGTCATTGCGGAAAGCAGCTTTTCTAATTCGATACAGCTTAATCAGCCGAAGTGAGTAAGTGTCGAGGGCAGTCATGAAGGTCCCCATGAGATCCTTGGTGGTAATGCGTGAGAATTCCGCACAAATCTACAAAGCAACAAAAAAAATATAGAAGAAAACTTTTAAAGGTACATTATATAAAAATCACATTGTTTTCAAATTTGGTTAAAAGAGCTTAATTTCAAAACATTTAGTTAGTCTCGGTTGATCTATTGGTCAGGCCTTGATTGGATTTTTTTTTTTCTTTTAGTGGTAGTGGTGGTACAAATTATAACTGACGTATTAAAAAAAAAAAAAAAAACAAGAAAAATCTGATCGGCAGATTTTACAGTAAGTCTATAGAATACCTAATCAAATGTTGATAAGACAAAATAATGGTTTCAATTGTTACAGGATGTATTGCAGAAAAGAAATAAATCAATAAATTGTATTTTAAATTCATTGAAAAAATTCCATTAATTTTATAGTTATTTGCCTGCAGGTGAAGCGATGGGGGAGGGGGAGTTGTGTTCAGTGAAGGAGAGAGGCGGAGTAACACAGCGTAGAGACAAAAGTGGACGAAAGAGAGGCAAACTTGCGGCTCCACGAGTATAATGATAATGTAGACTATATCGATATAAACTATATTGTCACATCTCATATTTCATTTAGTGGAGCTCGCTGGCCATGAGGACTCCACCACCCCGTTCACACAGAAACTAAAGCACACATTTTATTGGCTAGATGTGATTCGAACAAATTAAACGACATGGCAGCAGGCGCCCCCGAACTTTATTTTATTTTATTTTATTTAAATAGCGGCGGGGGGTTGCTGCCGTTGGTCATGAGTGAGCCAGCCTATTTTGTTTCGTTCGGTGGTATGGCGGCCACAGACTGCACTTCATGAAATACGCATAGGGGGTGTCGCGGAGGCTTGTCAGATATGAGCGCGCCTCTTTAGTAGCGAAGTTTGTCGGATTTTCATTGGTTTGTGACATGGAATCTTAAATGATATAGTAAACACATACCCATAAGCCACAAGGCTTCTTAGCCAAGAAAGTAATGCTATGCTAAGTTTCGGAAAAATACGAAGAACTTCAGTTGTGATATTTCTAACAGACAAATTGAGACTGTTCAAACATATACTGTCTGATATAATAAAAGAAACATTACTTGCCTTTAGAAACTTGAGATGAACGATCTATCCAGCTCCTAGCCTCACGTTCTCATTAAGGCAGACGGGCAGGTGGCTTTCAGTCCTTGCAAAAGCGCAAAGTAGACCCCGTAGCATCCAAAAATATGAGATGCGCATGCGTACTCAGGCACAGAAAGGCGCCAACAGCTTCAACTCATGTAAAACTTGAATTCATTCATTTTGCCAGCAATAAATTTCATCTGAGACCAACTTTTGCTCCAAAACGTTAAATGATTAGTTGAAACCCTTAATGTATTTGAGTTTATGGGCCAACTGAACTTTTATTGTTGAATTGTGAAAGAAATGACTGTAAGCTCAACAACTGCAAGTTTGATTTTTTACAGTGCAGCACTTTTTGTGGGGAAGCTTTAAATCCTAGTGACTCATTCAGTCTCAACTGACTGCAGATTTCCCCAACCTTATTAACAGTACAGTTGCATGACGATCACACCCAGCACCAGCACATAACAATGAGCCACAAGATTAGTTTCATGGTCATTGATATACAAATTGTCATACCATTAGTCGATGGCCATGAGCACTATTCGCACAGAATTGGGAAATGGCTGCAATCACGGCATTGTGAGATGCTCCCTGTCCAGGATGTGTACATTGGTATCACTGAGAGTGGCCACTGGCCTGTAGGTACAAATAGACTGCAGAGCCCTGGCCTCTGAAGTTGCTCTTTTTTGTTCTTTGCCATCAACTCAGCCAATTGTTTTTTGATTACCCCGATGTATAATTCATGGCAATCTTCCTAGCACTTAACTGTGAACACCCAACGATCCTTCGGGTGGACCAATTTTGTGTTTTAGGGTTTGAAAGCTATGTTTGATGAAAATAATGAAAATATGCATATCAGCTGTTCCAGTATTCTTGACAAATATGGAATCACTAGTGGTTTTTGCTTAAACATGAATTGTCCTACTTCTTTTTTGGATAACCTGAAGCATTCCTCAGGTGTCTTCTCTGCTTGAGAAATTGTCAGGTGGGATAACTGCATTTACTCAGGGCCTCTTTGATATAATGTTCCCCTGCTTTGTTGGCCGTTGTGTCTGTAGGGATGGTGTTTGCTCTGTGTTGCAGTATCCTTATGACAGCTAATTTGGGCTCCACTGGATGATGAAAGCCAAACCTTAAACACTGATCTGACCTTCGTTAGTTTATATATCACAGTATACATCAACTTTCAAATGCCCCTCATTCCTGATGATACTTTCACTGTCTCAGAATCTTAGCATGTCATTTTTCATATATTCCCTCCCAGTGTGTTTGTGTACTGAATTAATGTAATTGATGAATTATGGTACATCCTGAGGTTTGATAATCACCCAGGTATCATCTGTTGGGATTAATTTTTATCTTTAAGGCTAATATCTCATAATTAGCACACATATTTGTGTTTTATACTTTACTGCACAAAGTTAAGCATTGTAGAGTAGTATTAGAAGTAGATTCCTGTACTCAAATACTAACAGACATAAACAGAGATGAGCCCCCTTCTCTAAGGAATTTGAGGGGAAGGGTCTGTCTCACTATTGAAGTCACCAGAAGGTAAACATGGTCGTAAATTTCTGAGGTTGGAGAAGCTCTCTTTCTCCAACCTCTTTATGGAAGTCGGTGGGCAAGAGGTGGTTGCTATGGTGATGGGTGAAGTGGCGTCTCCAAATAAGGAGATGCCCAGAAAGTTGCAGAAGAAATGTGAGCCAACATCAGACCTAAGGCCACCCTAAGCAGTTTCAACCCACCGTGTTAACAGTGTGTTTTTGAGACATGCAATAAAAAAGTGTTTACTGCCTGGGTGCAGCAGCCTTTTGTCTCTGAGCCACAGAGAGGAGGTCCATGGTGCAATGTGAAACAACTTTTAAATTCTAACCGTTTAATAATAGATTGTGAAAACTCATAATTTAAGCATATTTGTCTTCTCTCTCATAAAAAACCCTACACATCCACATACCTGAACCAATCGATCAGTGGTGTTTTAGCATAGAATATGACAACCCTGTTTTCCACTTTCTCTATGTACAAGTTAGAATGGGCGACAGGGAAAAATATTGTGTATCCATGTTTCTGTCTCTAGTACTGCCCCTTAGATGTGAAATATTTAGAGTGAAAGGACACACTTGGTCAGTAACACTTGCTGTTGTTAAGGGTGGGGTCATCCTGTAATTTTTTGTAACTACTTCCAGTGCTTCAGTACGTGGAACACTTGAAGAGAGATGTAACATAATTATGTGACAGCCACGAATTCACTGGTAATGTTGTTTCTGTGTGACATCGTCCCTCACCTTTTCCACAAAATCCAGTGTTATGCATGTGATGTTTTGTGCTAACTACCAACGGGAAGAGGCGGGACTTTTTCGTACTGCGTGCTAGCTAGCATGACGGAGTTTCTATACAGCTGGGTGGTGCTATGTTACTGATGTTGAACTTTATTTTGTTCATAAGGTTAATTATTAGAGTTGCCAACCATCCCGTAAAAAACAGAATCGTCTCGTATTCAGAGAAAATACTGCGCGTTTCGTATTGAGGTAAAAAGGAACACAGTTTGTCTCGTACTTCAGCTACAATGAAAAAGACACAAAGCTGGATTTATTCTGTGTTTACGCTGCACAGCTGCCTCTTCTCCTCTCATTCTCTCACCATCGCTCTCCTGTTTCTACTTCAATCATGAAACTGATCAATGATCAGCTGATCGGCTTTTCTCTCTTGTTTATTTATCGCCCACTTTGCGCCAGAAAGAGGAAACCAGCAGATGTTGCGGTAAACAACAGCAGCACGTTTAAGCTTGATCAGCTGTTGTTAGAATTTATTTAATATTAATTTCTAGTATCAGCTGATGTTCGCTGGAGCCACAGCTGTAAACCTGCTGGTCATGATATCGGTTTGGTTATCTGGTGAGAGGGAAACATGAAGATGAAACCAGGAGATGTCCTTACTGAATCATCAGAGCTGTGATGGAGAAAAAGGTTTACCTTTTAGTTAACATGAATGAGTTGAAGGGAAGTTATGAACTGTTTCTGAGAGACAAATAACACCAGGATCCTTTTTTAAGTAGCTGACAGCTGGTAACTGTGCAGGGGTGGATCTAGGAAAGTGTTGCCAGGGGTCCATGTAGGGCATTAAAAGGGAAAGGGGGGCACAAGGAAATACTTTCTTATTCTCATTTAAAATGTCTCACTTTAAAAAAAAATAATTATCTGAGTCTTGCAACAAACGATTGATAGATTGATGCATATATACCATCAGAACAGTGTACATCACTGTCACAACAGTGTTTATTTTCATTCAAAGGCTTTATGATTTTTCCTATAATGGTGGGCCGGTCTCTAGTCAAAATGCCCGAGATGATTTTTTTGTCCCAGTCCAGCCCTGTATGCAGCTCAGCTGCAGTCTGGTGTTACCTACATCTTCCTATTCAGAAGGCAGAATTTCCGAGTTCTGAGGACAATCGAAAGCACCACGACTGCAGTTTTTGTGTTGGATGTAAAAAGTAGGCTAGAATAGAATCAGGCGTGGGATTTCTCTCGTGGAAATGTGCACATTATTTTTTCCTTTCTATTGGTAGGTGGCACAGTGCACTTGTGGCAAGTAAGCAAGCTAGAAGACTGCCAATCTTGCTGGGTATCCAGTTACGGAAGAAACACATTAACAAGAGAATTCTGAGTAAAACCAAAGTTACTTTCCCTAGTAACTAGTTACTCTGAAAATAACGAGTAACTTGAAGTAACTGAGTTACTTTTGATAGAAGTAACTAGTAATGTAACTAAGTTACTAATTTAAGTACTAAGTAACTTACCCAAAACTGTAAATAACATATTTGAATATTCTACCATGTTTTCTCAAAGTCTTACAAATTGATAATGACATTGTCAGTGGTCTAAGTTATCACGTATTGAATCTGAAGTATTAGGATTAGAATTTAGATTCAAATAACATTTGTATTCTCACATCCTAATATTATTTTTTGTACTATATTAATATAACAAAATGTTCAGTGGCGTGTGCATAAAAATAAATGATAGAAATGTCCTTGAAAGAGTTTTTAACACAAGTATCTGTACATCTACTGAAGTACAGAATGCCTGTACTTTTGCTACCTCTGCCATTGGGTTGTGGACCAAAGCCAGAAACCTGGAGATGTTGTACATAACAGAACTGATAATATTGAGATATATATATAATTCAAAGTATTTCCTATTTAAAGAGCTTAGGTCAACAATATATATTTGATGAAGCCTTCACGAAGTATAATCTGTACTTGTCAATGCTGTTGTCGCATTCTAAATGCTTTAGACAATCTGCTACCTCTTTACTGTAACCATTACCTGGATCTTGTGTCAGAGGCTCAAGTATTCCTGTCAGTAAGTGGTAACATAAATGCTCTCATGGCTTGGTCTGCTTTAACTGATTGTCTAACTATAGTCTAACTTGACATTCTTCAATCATTCCATTGATTTTTGTAAAATAATCCAGGAATTAATTTTAAGTCAGCATGATGCCGTAAAGTTTTTTTTTCTCCACCTTCAGTTTGCAAAAGATATGATTACATTTTCATTCACAAAACAATAAAGAAAACAAAATTGAAAAGACACTTTCACTTTCTTTCTGTGTTGTTAATAATCTTAAAATGAATTGTAAAATTTGTGAGTAAAAAAGCAACAATCGCTCACTGTAACTGTCCTACAGTTCAGGAAAATAAATTTTTTTAAACAATCATTTTGATTATGCTAAAAAGTTTTCTGTCCATGATTACTTCAAAGAGGACCAGACATGTGAAAAATGACACCATACTGTCAAGGCGGGTGGGTATGAAGTGGACCCAAACGCAGAACTTTTTTCAAGAGAAAACATTCAGTTTATTTACCATGACACACATATTTGTGCTGATGTTTGAAAATCATGGTCCGACTATGGGAACCGAGAGAGCTGTTTGAATGGTCTCCCATTAAGTGCGGACAAAAACACCCACTGAAATGCTAATGATAAGAAGTAACTTTTGGTTTATTTTAAGAGACACTTATTCTGACAGAGTGTTCTGTCTTTCAGCATGAGCTGTTTTTGCCAAAAAAATGACTACTGTCAGTATTTACCAAAGTAGAACGTTGTCAGTTTTGCGACTGAAAGCATGGGCACATTCATATAACTGTAGGAGCAACATTTTGAGAGCATCATGGATAAGGTAACAGCAAACATAAGCATGCATAGTTGTCACTATGAGTGATGACTTATTTGGAAGCCAGTAACAAACATATAATGCACATGACACACTGAATCTGTTATTAGAAAGAGCTGCATCCTACATCCCACAGGTCAGCTGTTACGCACACATTTCTAGTTAATATAACAGACTCTGTAATAAAGCAGCCTTCTCTATGAATCATGCCCTTCAAACTTTCGACAGAGCTGAATTATTTGAAAACACTTCTATTCAGATGTCCCCTGCTTTATGGCACATTTTTCAAACTATGAAGCACTTCTTAGTATTGTTTTTCCCTTCCCATTTAAAAATAATATGTCTGTGATTCTCTATTAGTATGCATTACAAAATTCACGGTTCGGTTCGGTTCAATACTTTGGTGTCACGGTTCGATATTTTTTCGATACAAAAAAATGTTCAGGCTTTTTTAATTTGTCATTTATTAAAATTATAAATATATATTTTAACTCAAACGTACAGTTTTTAAATTTAATGTTGCTGAAACAACAAGGGGATAAAAAAATTTATCTGATTGAGAAAACACTCATCTTTGGAAAAGAGAGTTTATGACAGAAATGGCTCTTTCCAAAATAAAAGCTATACTATACGCTTCTTCTGGGCTATATTCTCAGCAGCATATTAAACATATCAGGTCCCCATGAGGAGAATCATGTGCTAACGGCTGTCTAAATGACTCGGGTAAAGTTTGTAGCATGCCTGCTTGTTGTTTTTGTCTGCTTCCACTTGTCTTTGCACTAGGATGATGTCGGCGTAAATGTGCAGTCATATTCATTTTGTTCCCACTAGTGCTGTCAGCGTTAATCTGAAATGACGTTAAAGCCACAACACGGCAAATCTCCGTTAACGAGCTACCGCGGATCGCCCCATGCATGGGGCTGGATGGCCAACATGTTAACGAGCTAACTGCGCTAACTCAGTAGTTCCCACCCATGTAATTGAGCTTTGCGTGGCACATTCGACATACTGTTTTACTTTTGTCCATGACGCGCTTACCTTCGGGGTCATACGTCACATGAAAACCAAAATAGTTCCAAATGCCAGATCTGAATGAGGGTGGGGGAGGTTCAATTTGCCATGTTGCAACGAGCTTAGCTTCTGTCTTGCTAGCTTGTGCTGCGCTCAGTGGATCTGCGCTGGACAGTGCAGCCTAGGCGGCACTGTCGAGCGCAGATCCACTGAGCTCTCAACACAGACAGCATCGTCAGAAGAAAGGTTGATAAAATAAATTAAAAATTTTGTATTGTTCGATACATATGCATACCGAACCAAAAGCACTGTATCGAACGGTTCAATATTAACACGAGTATTGTTGCACCCCTAGTATATGTATGTATATATATATATATATATTAGGGGTGCAACGATACACAAAATTCACGGTTCGGTTCGGTTCGATACTTTGGTGTCACGGTTCGATATTTTTTCGATACAAAAAAATGTTCATGCATTTTTAATTTGTCATTTATTAAAATTATAAATATATATTTTAACTCAAAAGTACATTTTTTAAATTTAACCCTAACCCTTGTGCGTGTTTTTTATTTTGACAGCGAATGCGCACCTGCGGACCACTTATGTGCAGCCCTGGTTATTTAGCTCATCATATTGCAGCCACAGAAATTCTTTTGTCCATGAAACCATAAAGCTGCACTTTCTTTTTGCCTCATAGTCTGATTTGTCATAACTTCTCCGTTTTGTGGTAAGCTTTTCTTTGGCTGTCACTTCTTCACCCTGACCTGTCTTATTTGGCTCAGCAGAACTGAAATGCTTTTACACACGCACTCACATAAGCTCAGCGATTCTCTGCGCGATCAACCTCTCACATGTTTAAGCTGCGGGAGATTTCACTTGTCATGTTTGCATAGTAAGCTAACGATTAATAAGACGATGTCAGAGGAATTGGTGCACAAATTATCATCACTCACAGATCAGTGCTGTCGCTCTCTATACACAGTTCGCACGATTGCAAAGTGAAAGCAAAATAACAAGCGCAAATTCAAACGCGACTTCAATATGTCACATATTGACAGTGGCTCACCGATGCCAATGACATAATTACCCAGCTACATTTCTGAAAGAATGCAAAAGCATTGACATATATTTTTCCTACAATAGCCCGACGGGCAGGGAAGAAATAGATTTTGGTAGCCCGACTGAAAAAATCGCTAGCTCCGGGATGTCGGGCTAGCGATATTGCAAGCCCTGTATCTGATTGAGGAATCACTCATCTTTGGAAAAGAGAGTTTATTACAGAGAAATGTCTCTTTCCAAAATAAAAGCTATACTATCCGCTTCTTCTGGGCTATATTCTCAGCAGCATAGGGAGAATCATGTGCTAACAGCTGTCTAAATGACTCGGCTAAAGTTAGTAGCATGCTTGCTTTTTTTTGTCTTCCACTTCCACTTCCACTTGTCTTTGCACTACGATGATGTCGGCGTAAATGTGCAGTAATATTCGTTGTGTTCCCACTAGTGCTTTCAGGTTAATCTCGTTGAAATGACCTTAACGCCACAACACGGCAAATCTCCGTTAACGAGCTACCGCCGATCACTCCGTGCATGGGGCTAGACGGCCAACACGTTAACGAGCTAACTGCGCTAACACACTAGTTCACACCAATGTAATTGAGCATTGCATGGCACATTCAACATACTGTTTTACTTTAGTCCATGACTCGCTTACCTTCAGGGTCATACGTCACATGAAAACCAAAATAATTCCAAACGCCAGATCTGAATGACGTTCAATTTGCCTGTTGCAAGGAGAGCTTAACTTCTGTCTCGCTAGCTTGCCCTGCGCTCTTCCTTCTGACTATGCTGTCTGTGTTGAGCGCTCAGTGGATCTGCGCTCGACAGTGCAGCCTAGGCGGAGTAGTCGAACACAGATTCACTGAGCGCTCAACACAGACAGCATCGTCAGAAGGAAAATTGATAAAATAAATTACAAATGTTGTATTGTTCGATACATATGCGTACCGAACCGAAAGCACTGTATCAAACGGTTCAATATCGATACGAATATCGTTGCACCCCTAATATATATATATATATATATATATATATATATATATATATATATATATATATATATAGCACTTCGATACACCAGAGAGATCGAAGGCAGGAGAATAAACCAGCTGTTCTCCACAGAACCAGCAACGGTGTACTCTCAGTGGCAAGGGAACAATAATAATAAGAGAACAGCACCACCAAGGCTGGAGACGGAGCAATACTGGAAGAGCATATGGGAGAAGGACGCAACCCATAACGGCAATGCTCAGTGGCTAGTGGATCTGTTAGGGAGTTTTTATTGTTTTATTTGCTTATGCTTCAAAAGTTATGTTATACATATTTCACCAGACAGTTTTCTGTTGAAACAGGAAGCTGACCCTGTGACACTGACAAGAGACCAGCACAGAAATACATATCCGCAGAAGTTGACTTGCATTATATTATTCTTAGAAATTGACCTGCAACACACATACTCTGTGACACACACACACACACAGCTTGCATGCAGACAGACATCAGGACCTGCGTGACAGGAAATGTGATTATATTTGCATATTGACGATGTAACCTATAAAAATAAACGAATACTGCAGTTCGGTGTGATTTGCTCTGAGCTTTTCACCCGTGCAGCACGTTAACCTACACAAGTGTCTCATTGTTGTTTATTCACCTGACTGTTTGTTAACTGTAAATCTCTGACAGGATCTGAGGGCAGACCACAGCGACCTCCCTGAACAGGGTCCAGTAACCATCACAGTGGCAGATATCCAAGAAAGGGTCTCCAGTATGAAGAGTTGGACAGCACCAGGGCCCGACATGGTTCACGCCTACTGGCTAAAGAAGCTGACTGCACTCCACGAGCGTCTGGCAGCACAAATGAACCAGCTGCTAGTTAACGAGAGACACCCGGAATGGCTAACCGAAGGTCGGACGGTCCTGATCCCCAAGGACCCCAAGAAGGGACCGGTCCCCTCCAACTACCGACCAATAACCTGCCTCAGTACTACATGGAAGCTCCTGTCAGGCATCATATCGGCTAAGATGAACAGGCACATGGGTCAATACATGAGCGGGACACAGAAAGGAATTGGCAAGAATACCAGAGGCGCAAAACACCAGCTACTGGTAGACAGAACAGTCAGCCGAGACTGCAAGACCAGACTGACCAACCTGTGCACTGCCTGGATTGATTACAAGAAGGCCTATGACTCAATGCCCCACAGCTGGATACTGGAATGCCTAGAATTGTACAAGATCAATGGGACCCTAAGAGCCTTCATCAGGAACTCAATGGGGATGTGGCGCACAAATCTAGAGGCCAACCCCAAGCCCATAGCACAAGTCACCATCAAGTGCGGGATCTACCAAGGAGATGCTCTGTCCCCACTGCTGTTCTGCATAGGCCTGAACCCCCTCAGTGAGATCATTAACAAGACTGGCTACGGATACCGACTACAGAACGGAGCAGTTGTCAGCCACCTCCTGTACATGGATGACATCAAGCTGTATGCCAAGAATGAACGAGACATCGATTCACTGATCCACACTACCAGGCTATACAGCAATGACATTGGAATGTAGTTTGGACTGGAGAAGTGTAGTCGGATGGTAACAAAGAGAGGGAAGGTAGTCAGAACTGAGGGGATTGAACTACCAGAAGGCAACATTGCAGACGTAGAGGACAGTTACAAGTACCTGGGGATCCCGCAGGCGAATGGGAACCATGAAGAGGCCGCTAGAAAAGCTGCAACCACCAAGTACCTGCAGAGGGTCAGGCAAGTCCTGAGGAGTCAGCTGAATGGTAAGAACAAGATCCGGGCCATCAACACGTACGCCCTGCCCGTGATCAGGTACCCTGCTGGGGTAATAGGCTGGCCAAAGGAGGAGATAGAAGCCACTGACATAAAGACAAGAAAGCTCCTTACCATGCATGGAGGGTTTCACCCCAAGTCCAGCACCCTGAGGCTGTACGCTAAGTGCAAGGAAGGGGGCCGGGGACTGGTGAGTGTCAGAACCACAGTCCAGGATGAGACAACGAACATCCAAGAATACATTGGGAAGATGGCCCCAACTGACAGAGTGCTCAGTGAATACCTCAGGCAGCAGAAACCCAAGAAAGAGGAGGGAGACGAGGAACCATCATGGAAGGACAGGCCCCTGCACGGTATGTACCACCGGCAGATAGAGGGGGTGGCTGATATCCAGAAATCCTACCAGTGGCTGGACAAAGCTGGACTGAAAGACAGCACAGAGGCACTAATCATGGCAGCACAAGAACAAGCTCTGAGTACAAGATCCATAGAGGCTGGGGTCTATCACACCAGGCAAGACACCAGGTGTAGGCTGTGTAAAGATGCCCCAGAGACAATCCAGCACATAACAGCAGGGTGCAAGATGCTAACAGGCAAGGCATACATGGAACGCCATAACCAAGTGGCCGGCATAGTGTACAGGAACATCTGTGCCGAGTATAACCTGGAAGTCCCGAGGTCAAAATGGGAGATGCCCCCAAGGGTGGTGGAGAATGACCGAGCTAAGATCCTGTGGGACTTCCAGATACAGACGGACAAAATGGTGGTGGCTAACCAACCGGACATAGTGGTGGTAGACAAACAGAAGAAGACGGCCGTAGTGATCGATGTAGCGGTTCCAAATGACAGCAACATCAGGAAGAAGGAACACGAGAAGCTGGAGAAATACCAAGGGCTCAGAGAAGAGCTCGAGAGGATGTGGAGGGTGAAGGTAACAGTGGTCCCCGTGGTAATCGGAGCACTAGGTGCGGTGACTCCCAAGCTAGGCGAGTGGCTCCAGCAGATCCCGGGAACAACATCAGAGATCTCTGTCCAGAAGAGCGCAGTCCTGGGAACAGCTAAGATACTGCGCAGGACCCTCAAGCTCCCAGGCCTCTGGTAGAGGACCCGAGCTTGAAGGATAAAAAACCGCCCGCAGGGGCGTGCTGGGTGTTTTTTTTTTATACACACACACATATATGAATAGATAGATATTTGACTGACGTCTTTATTGTCAACATCACTGTCCACATACCCTGTTTATATCTATGCTGTATTTTCAACAAAGTAGCACATTTTTCAAATGACTTTCAAAGGTCAAAAAATGTGTAAACCAAAAGCAACACGAGTCCAAATACGCCACCCTCACTTTCTGGCGTCTTCTTAACCACAAAATCAAAAATGGTGAACCCAGAACTGATTTTGCTTTTTGCAACCAATAAACATGGATGCTCTTCGTATTACATGTATCCATCTAAACATGCATGTTAAGCACAGATTCCATCACATGCAGCTTTATATTTTCATCTCTTATTCATGCATAATCTAAACTGGCATTTGCTTTAGCTGTTTACCCTTGCTTCCCACACACAGCAACATTCACACATAAGGCTTTCTCTCGCATATACCACGGGTGCATGCATGGCCAAATTTCAAATAAGATTACATATGTCACATCCACTGTGATTCTTCATGCTTAATGTACACGAACATTTGCCACCTTGTTGCCAGTGAATTTTACCCTATCTGGTTCATCCAAATAAGACATATTCATACATTCAGAAGCCTGTCCATCTTAATGTGCAGTAATATATGTTCAAAATTTCTTTGATATCCGCAATTATATAAAACCCTTTGTCATAATGTTTTTTTGTTCGTTTTTTACCCTAAAACGAATTAATTCTTTATATAGCAATAGACATTCCTCGAGTCTAAAGCACTAACTGGGTTCACCAGATTTTCCAGCTTAATTTGTGCAAGCAGACATCAAAAATGTTGGGCAAATGGTGAAAGCATGATGAGTCATATGAATGCCAGACACATAAATAAAGCAAAATAGGCTTTAATGTAAATATAACAGATATGCTAAATTGTCAGCCAAAGACACAAAATACACATTATGACACTGTGGTGATTCAAACACCACAGTGTCATAATGCTGTGATATTTTATAAATGCTATTTATACTGTAGATAGTGGTGAAATAAGTTTCCAAAATGCTTATCAATGGTTATTCAGCTTCAGTTAAAAACATCTTAAAACATTCAGATTTTTCCCAATACAATAATTTTTCAAGCACAATAAACTGAATGAATACTTGTACTCACCAGTCAAAAAATAATGACTGCAAAAATTTAGTAATGAAGGTGCAGAAGAGTTAAAAGAGAGCAAGATTACAACACACCATGTAATTTTCTACTTAGGTTAATTGTGAGACAATTATAGGCTAAAGCTGGACAGTATTTCTCAAGAAGGCTAATGCAATAATCACCCAAAATGTCTACTTTGTATATTACACTGTATTACAATAACAATCTTGTTCTTTATATGGACAAGATTACAACTGACTTTAGTACATTTTGTGAGTACACAGGAACCCTACTGAACTGAAATGTTCAGTTCAGTAGGGTTCCTGTCTGATTTTCTATTCCTTTTCAAAAACTCTCTCGCTCTATTTATCCTTTGTCTGCCTCCTTCCTCTACTCCTAGCTGTCTCCAGCATTATGCTAACACATTTAAAGGCAGGCTCCTGCTGTGCAGAGTAATCCTTCAGTGAAGCTACACTCCCTTAATGTGTTGAGGCTTAGATTACTCCCAAACCAATATATCTCTGGGATGACATCAGACACAAGCATTAAACCAGGGTCACACTCAAGCTGTATACAGTGGGGCAAAAAAGTATTTAGTCAGCCACCGATTGTGCAAGTTCCCCCACTTAAAATGATGACAGAGGTCAGTAATTTGCACCAGAGGTACACTTCAACTGTGAGAGACAGAATGTGAAAAAAAAATCCATGAATTCACATGGTAGGATTTGTAAAGAATTTATTCGTAAATTAGGGTGGAAAATAAGTATTTGGTCACCTCAAACAAGGAAGATCTCTGGCTCTCACAGACCTGTAACGTCTTCTGTAAGAAGCTTTTCTGTCCCCCACTCGTTACCTGTATGAATGGCACCTGTGTGAACTCATCATCTGTATAAAAGACACCTGTCCACAGCCTCAAACAGTCAGACTCCAAACTCCGCCATGGCCAAGACCAAAGAGCTTTCGAAGGACACCAGGAAAAGTATTGTAGACCTGCACCAGACTGGGAAGAGTGAATCTACAATAGGCAAGCAGCTTGGTGTGAAAAAATCAACTGTGGGAGCAATCATCAGAAAATGGAAGACATACAAGACCACTGATAATCTCCCTCGATCTGGGGCTCCACGCAAGATTTCATCCCGTGGGGTCAAAATGATCATGAGAACGGTGAGCAAAGATCCCAGAACCACACGGGGGGACCTGGTGAATGACCTGCAGAGAGCTGGGACCAAAGTAACAAAGGTCAAAGTCAAAGTCAGCTTTATTGTCAATTCTGCCACATGTACAGGACATACAGAGAATAGAAACTACGTTACTCTCAATCCCTAGATAAAATAGCAAATGAACATTTAAATATAAGAGTGATTAAAAATGCAAGTAAAATAATTAAAAAGTAAAATTTAAATAAATAAATACAATACAATTTTTACATATAACAAGAAAGCTATACAATATACAATATAATGAGTGAATGACATTGAGTGCAAACCATCAGTAACACACTACAACGGCAGGGAATCAAATCCCGCAGTGCCAGACGTGTTCCGCTGCTGAAGCCAGTGCATGTCCAGGCCCGTCTGAAGTTTGCCAGAGAGCACATGGATGATACAGCAGAGGATTGGGAGAATGTCATGTGGTCAGATGAAACCAAAGTAGAACTTTTTGGTATAAACTCAACTCGTCGTGTTTGGAGGAAGAAGAATACTGAGTTGCATCCCAAGAACACCATACCTACTGTGAAGCATGGGGGTGGAAACATCATGCTATGGGGCTGTTTTTCTGCCAAGGGGACAGGACGACTGATCCGTGTTAAGGACAGAATGAATGGGGCCATGTATCGTGAGATTTTGAGCCAAAACCTCCTTCCATCAGTGAGAACTTTGAAGATGAAACGAGGCTGGTTCTTCCAACATGACAATGATCCAAAACACACCGCCCGGGCAACAAAGGAGTGGCTCCGTAAGAAGCATTTGAAAGTCCTGGAGTGGCCTAGCCAGTCTCCAGACCTCAACCCCATAGAAAATCTGTGGCGGGAGTTGAAAGTCCATGTTGCTCGGCGACAGCCCCAAAACATCACTGCTCTCGAGAAGATCTGCATGGAGGAATGGGCCAAAATACCAGCTACTGTGTGCGCAAACCTGGTAAAGACCTATAGTAAACGTTTGACCTCTGTTATTGCCAACAAAGGTTATGTTACAAAGTATTGAGTTGTATTTTTGTTATTGACCAAATACTTATTTTCCACCCTAATTTACAAATAAATTCTTTACAAATCCTACCATGTGGATTCATGGATTTTTTTTTCACATTCTGTCTCTCACAGTTGAAGTGTACCTCTGGTGCAAATTACTGACCTCTGTCATCATTTTAGGTGGGGGAACTTGCACAATCGGTGGCTGACTAAATACTTTTTTGCCCCACTGTACATGTATACAGCTTGAGAGTGCTCACACTACACACACTGCACACACCTGTGCACATGTATTCCCAGTTCTTTGATAGCACTGATTTCACTTAATGGTACACATATTTCCTTGAGATTTTAGGATCAAACTAAAACAAATATTTGACATTCAGTGGTTTATGAAGTTTTATACTCTAAGAAAAAACTCTAAATCAGAATGAACGGTCATATAGAGAAACACAGCATTTTCCATACTCATCAAGTTATTGATATGCATGTGGTCATCCATTAACTTATGGAGATATCCTTTGTCTTAAAGCCAACCGAGTAAAAGCAAAGTTCTACTAGCGATACCTTAAGTACAGTAAGGATTATTCTAACAAATATGAGCTGTCAAAACATCATGTGGATTTGTTCCTTGCAGTTGTGCCCCATTTTTTCTTTGTTTGTGTGTGTTTGAATCTTTGTCATTGTTTTTACTATATCATAGAATTGTGTAAAAATTAATCAAAATGAAAACTGAAGCATCAAAATGCATGAAAAAACAAACTCTGTCAAAACATTTGGCCACAATTCTTCATAAACTGACTTTATACTCACTATAGGGTGACTGTGACTCCAGTAGCAGAGTGGGCTTTCTCCTAGTTGGAAACGCAGTGGATCGAACTCTGACAAACCCAGTCTATGTTCCTACATATCAGGCAAGTTCTACCTAGTTTATCCATGTGTTCGGATAGGTTAGAAAGTGCTTAAGCACTGTATTAATGTGTGATTGAAACTTGTACAACACATAGTGAGTGAGAAAGGTGACTGAGGAAGAAATGCTCAACGAATCATCCCCCACCAGCCTACACCTATCGCAGCATAACTAAGGGAAGATTCAGGGTCACCTGATCCAGCCCTAACTATATGCTTTAGCAAAAAAAAGTAGAGATAGTGTCTGTTTCCCGAATTCAAACTGGAAGCTGGTTCCACAGAAGAGGGGCTTGAAAACTGAAGGCTCTGCCTCCCATTCTACTTTTAAATACTGTAGGAACAACAAGTAGGCCTGCAGTCTGAGAGCGAAGCAAATTTAGGATAAATATGCTCCCTCTTCCTGTCAGTACTCTTGGTGCTGCATTTTGGATTAACTGAAGGTTTTTCAGGGAGTTTGTAGGACATCCTGATAATAACAAATTACAGTATTCCAGCCTAGAAGTAATAAATGCATGAACTAGTTTTCTAGTACCATTCCATTTAACATTTACTCACTAATGCACGAAACACATGACTGGAAACATTCAAATCTATTATTTTTAACGGATACGGGACTTAACTTTAGTAATAACTTAGCCTTTACTGAAAGTTAAAGCATGTTTTTCAGTGAGAATTCATAGGCTTGGGGGTAAGAGCCACAGAGAGAGAGGTTAACACATTGTTGGTTTTGGTCTTTTTTTTAAAGGAGAGCTGTCTCATTTCCAAAGACACTTGGTCAGGACCTATTACCGTCACATTATAACACACCAGGTAACCCTTTAGCATAATTTTTTAACATGCAGGGTAGCTTGCCAGACTTCACTAGGAGTCCCTCGGTTGCTTAAAAAGGCACCGTAGGTCCCTAGCCAAATGTTTTCTGCTGGCCCTGTCACTGACACAAAACTTGCCTGTGTGTAAAAAAAAAGAAAAGAGAAAAAAGAAAATCACCATTTGCTGTTTTATGGACTCAGATGCAAACCCAGAGACAGATGATACGTTTAGAATATTTATTACAAACAACCAGAGGTATATATAATGAGGTAGGATATTGTAGCCATATCCAATAAACTTGCCAAGGAATGTGAATGGGAGCGTAGGTAGGTAAGTGTTTTCAGAAATCAGTCTCTCGCCTTACAGGCGTAGCTCTCTTAAGGTCTTGCCAGAGAAATTGAATTGGGTTGCGGTCTGGACCTGGGTCATTGCAACAACTTCTTTTCTTTATCAGCCATCATGTTCTTTATCAGCCATTGTGTTATAGATCTTTTGGTGTGCTTAGTATCAAAAAAATTACTGTTCCATGAGCCAATTTCAGTCAGCTTTTAGCTGTTGGACTCTTAATTCTTGTGGAAGCAGTAAGGGTGTTCTTAAAGGTGCAGAGTCCATTTAAAACTGTCTTTTTGACATGATTGCCAGAATCATAACAAAATGAAGCTGCATGGTGCAGATTATTCGAATCCATGTTTTATTGCATAAATCTTACTGAAGAGCAATTGAAACTAAGAGATGATCAGACCAAGCAAATGTGTGTAACAAGTAAGTAGAACAGTCCTCTGTTTGACAAGTACTTCTTTATGATGTCTAAACTAAGGGATGCATGTCTTTTGTGTATAAGCAGGCATGATGATCTCTTTTCCTGATGGTTTTTTTTTCCCACCCAAGATAATCATCCCCTTAATACCAAAGGAAAGCTGATTCCAAACAAGCTGTAAATGAAGAGAATTGCAAAGAGGTTTTCCATCAGTCCTCATTTATTCAACAAATGTGATATATTTCTCCGCCTTGAGGGTGATTGTGTAAGAAAGACTCCTGTGATTGTAAACATGTTTTGTCCTTCTTCCGAACCCTTTCCACAGGCTGGGTGGAATCATTACATCGTTTTAAGTAAGGAAGGAAATAATTCATAGACTACTAGTTACCCAATAGTTTCTAAAGTTTCTACTTTCCATAGGATTAGATCCTCACCAAGAAAACGTGTTGTTCTCTTATAGTTTCCATATATTTTATGCTTTCTCAGAATTTTGTATCTTTGAGGGCCTTGTGAACTCTGATTTTCAGTTTTTTTGTTGGCATATGTGAGAACAAACATATGTGCACGCTGCTCTTTTTGTTCATGATGTGTGCCTCCTGTTAAAGCTCAGTGTGCAGTTTTGAATCAAAGCTGAGCAGGTGTCACTCTGGCTACAGACAGATGGGAAACCTCATGCTGAAACCAGAATCCTATCTATTCATCTTTTTCTCTGATCTCTCTCTGTTTGCCTGTTTCTTTATTTTTATCTTTGTCTCCATACAGGCTGATTATTCTGCCTGGCTGTAAGACTTGGTGGTTCTCCCACTTGGTGCTGGCTCTGATGTGCTATTGTATCACTTCCTGTTCCTGTTCTGTCTGTTGTAACAAAGAGTCGTGTTCTGCTAGCTGATCTCTCTAGCTTGATAACTTGCAGTCTCTTACATAGCAATCAATTTTATATTATAAACTATGCATGCCTTATCAAAGCACTGATTCTGTTTAATCACTTGCAAATTGTAGGTATAGCTTTCATTCATCAAACTTTTCAGGTCTGCTAGCTTGATTTAAGTTCTATCTAAACCAAGCCTATTCAAATGGCGGCCCGCGGGCCAAATGCGGCCCAGAAGCAACCTGCGAGTGGCCCTGCCTGTGGTCCTGGCAGAAACACAGAAAAACGCAAAAAATGAATTCATTAATTAATTAAAAAAAAATTTAAAATTCCTACAGCGTAGTGTAGACTGTGAATGCAACACTCCTAGTAGCCTAGCAATATTTAACCCACAATGCACCGTGATGTAAACATATTAAACAATCATCGTAATATATGATGCGACAACAGCATGTCTTTCTCACTCCAAAAGCGCAAAATTGACAATGAAAACTGTCGGTTTAACCCTGCCTGGACTGACAAATACTTATTCATTTTACCGAGTTTAATAATCTTACAACCGGAGTTGTACTACCATGGTGAGGGTCCTGTACAGCCCAAGAGAGAGCTGCAGCATCTTCCCTTCGTGTTTGCTTCTTGGCGAAGAAGAAAAGGCCTTTCACAGATTCTGAAACAATGAAATACTGCATGCTGGCCGTGGTGGATGCGGTGAAAAGTGAGTGTGACATCTGCTATTAAAAACGTACCCCTGTAGGACAGTTCAAATATTTGTAGAATTGAAGTTCTGGCGTCAGACGAGTTTGAAATGCTGTTAGATGACCTGAAGAAAACTGATGTAATGTCTATAGCAGGAGATCACAGACAGAACTGATAATGCACAGTTATGCGTATATGTCCGTTTTTTGGATGGGAAATTGCTCGGTTTACTACCGTTAGAGGGACACACAGCTGGCGAAATGATGTTTGAGAAGATTTAAGCTCTTTTTGAGGAAAATGGTCTGGATATGAAGCGTGTCTGTATACTTGTGAACGATGGGGCTCCATCCATGGCAGGAAAAGTGAGTGGTCAGCGAAATATTTATTTTAATTTGAAAGGGAATTATCAAAATGTTTTTTGTTATTATTATTATTATTATTATTATTTCAAATGTGCAAAAAATAGTTTAGTTATAGCTCCCTTTTTTTTAAATGGACCTTTTGGTGTGCATTTGTGAGAGGTCACCAGATTTACAGGGGAATAGGAATAAAAAAAATACTTGTTTTTCAGTACAGTTGTGTGGGTTTGAAATTGATCATGATCTGCTGCTTACTGGCTTCAAAAAAAATATCTGGCCCAGATAAATTCCTCGGTTTGAAAATCTGGCCCAACTAACTTCGTAGTTGAATAGGCATGATCTAAACTATTAAAACATAGACATAGCTCGTGGGTCTCAAAACTCAGCAAAAATCCCCAAGCAGCCTGGAAGCCAAGCTAGCTGGGTGACTGTGGGGATAATAATCCAAAGCAGCCCTCAACACACCACCAACCCATTCATGTTTCTAATCAATCCTCAAAACTTGGCCGAGACAGGGGAAAAGAGAAAAAAAAACCCAAAACGGTTAAGGCACCCTCAACCTTGTCTTGACATATGGCATAGAAACTGAACATTTACCAATATTTCCTGAAAATTCTCTTTAGCTTGACCATTTTAGCATAATGGTCTACACAGCACTAGGGAAAAGTTCTTACTGTAGATATCTATCTGAAAGTGCTAAATTAAATTTAGGGACGTGATTGATTCATTCCATTGTTTTCTTCAATGCCATGTGCCAACACTGCAGACCAGCTATCTAAATTAAAGCAATAAAGAGAGGTTTGACTCTGGTATAATTCAGGCAATATGCTTTAGATCAGTGTCCATGTGCACTGAGATGTGCTTTTCAATCTGATTTACAGATTTTTGGCTAAATCTGAGCAGAGAGTACAGCCCTGTACACTTCAAAATTCATCCCACTGCTTCTATCAGCAAACACATCATCAGTAAACACCAATGATACCAGTACATGCCAATGTCATAAAATATACTCCATCATGCCTCAGATCATGTGGTATGAAAATGAAAAGAAGAGCTCATGTTCCTGTCATTCTCCAGTGTTTATTTTCCCATCCTTCTAGAGCAAGTTTTATCTGTCCAAAGAGTGTTTTTTTCCTTCTTTTTTCTGGATCTGTGCAGGGCCTTTTATGTACCAGACTGCTCCTGTTTGGTTTTTCAGCTTAATAATGGCCTCGTTCACTTGCATCGACATCTCTTTGAACCTCATGTTGAGAGATTTAGTGAATAGCTACTAAATGTAAGTTCAACTTTTGGAAACGACTTTCGCATTGTAACTCATGCAGTATATGTTTTCTTTCTCTCACTTCCCTTCTCTCTCTGGAAATCAGCCCCTAGTCTCTTATTCTCCATATCTCACTCATGTTTTGTATGTTTTTCTCCGTTTGTATTTTCTCTTTCTCTTGATATGTCTTGTTCTCTCTGTCTGTCTCTCTTTCTGTCTCTAAGCAGTGTCTTTCTTCTTTCCCTGATGAGGCCATCCCCTCAATGGTGATGAGACAGGCAGAGGGTGATTAAAGTGGTATCTCATCTGGTAGGAAAACTGACCTCAATCAGAACTATTCTACCAAGAGGACACCCCCCCTCTCTGTTTCCTACCATCTATCCCTTCTACTCTGTATTTCCATGACTATCATCCACCATCCTTTATTCTTCCTGACCTGATCCCTCACCATGCCAGTGCTCTCCATCGCTCATCATCCCTCTCTTGTGTTCTACTCTCCTTTTTCATCTTCCCCTATCCACTTTTAGTGATCACTCTCAATTTGTCATCATCCGCTGTATTGTTCTGTGATGGTAATCTCTTTTTCTCAGGAACTCTCAAGTTTGCTGTCATCAGTTGTATGCAAAAAGCATCACATTTACAAAAAAAGTATGCTTTTTAAGAAATGGAAATGCTCTGGATTTCTTGAAATTTGAAAGAATCAGATGCTTTGAAATGCAAACACACACACACACACACACACACACAAAGATGAGCGTAATCCCAGTATGTCCTTTCTAAATGTCAATCAGGCAATGCGTGTTGTCATGGCAACATTTACTCGTAAACTATCTAAAAAAAACACATCCCTGATTTTAGCTTTGCAATTACTACCATGCATGACTGCCATCTTTTGCTATATTCATCTTCTTGTGCTGAGAATGTAACATGTCTCTCCCACAAACATTCATTAATTGAGCCAACACAAGTGTGTGAAGTATGCAGGTAACTCACATATGTGTCCTTAAGCTGGTGATTGCAATCCACAATGAAGCTAGAGTTAGATTCTTCAGTCCTTGCGTCTCTATGGCAGCGCCCAGAATAAACTGAATAAGCTTAGAGGAGACTTCACTGCCTTGACAGTGTATATTTTGAACATGGATTATTTATTCATTCATTGGTCGTCTTTTGTGGTGTCCTTATTTTATTAGCCGATGGCTACGTAAGCGCTGCTAAATACATAAATAGAATGATACCCATGTGTTGAGGGCAATTGAGGTTTTTTTTTCTTTTGTTTCTTTGAATACCCTACCATGTGATCTTAACTTGCACTTTGAGTTTGTTGGTGATCATGCAAGTTGGATAATTTGCAGGCTTTTGTGCACACTTTACTGCACTGAATTACTTGGCCACCAGAGGCATTTGACTAGCTCTGTTGAACCGGAAGTGATGCAATCACGAGGATATTTAAATCCTTTTCTGCATGGATGGTTTGGCTAGTTCAAAAATGGTTCCCCCTCTGTGTTTGCCTTGTTTTGATTTGATTTGTAAGGGATGCTTATATGAGTGTGTAAGTGTGTGGGTGTGCGGTTGTGCCATTTGATGTGATTTATAAATTTGCATGCATGTGGCCATCCTTTGGTGCTTAATCCACTATCTGCAGAAATAAATTTTTTTTTTTCTTCTCAGTGCTCTATCCAGTAAAAGAGAGAAATATTTTTGTTCCAGTTTGCACTGACTCATAATTAACCTTCTAGTTTCTCTCAGCTTAACACAGTGAACTCTTGTGTCCACCTTAGGTTTAAAGTGATCTTTGTGCACCACTGATCAGTAGGTTCTTTCTAAGCAAACAGACACACAAGGAGAGTAAAAAAAAAACCAAAACATTGTCTAGAAATTATTCAATATTTCCCAACATGTTTTTATAGCAATGGTGTGGCACAGTACTATATAATGCACATATTTTATTCAACATAATATTAATACTTAGTTTCATGCCTAATTAAATTCCACAATTAAAGAAAAGTGTCCTTTGTCTTTTGGTAGTGGAATGGGCTTTTTGGTTGCACTTGGTTTATACAGACAATCGTGTTAGAAGTGCTACAACAACTTGCTAGCAGGCTGTCCATGTGAAATATCAATATTCTCAATGTGACTTGTACCTACATTCAAATGATCAGCGAAGTGGAAAAAGTGGGAAAAAAGTGATGCAGGTTCTTCATTCAGTTTTAAAACTGCCAGCTTAAAAGTTTTTATCACAGACAAAAATGGCATTTTAGCCAGATATTTCTCAATAATAGATTATTAGAAGAACATGCATAAAAATCAAGCTATGTTACACTAACAAATACCATAAATTACTTAATTTTTTCATTATGTTTATTAGTTTTTAATGTTTTCACAACCCCCTGCATCCCAACCTTAAAACCCACCTCCCCATTCCCTTTCAGTTTTTGTTATCCAGAGTTGCTTTTTTGATTTTCCCCCTCTTATTTATTTATTTATTTACAACAGAAGGTTTTGTGAAAGCGTTTTCTTGTGTGTTTCAGACAGGGTCAGGAACCATTCATGCGTCTATAAAAGTTGCACTGTTAGCTCTCACTGGGCAGATGACTTCCCTAAATGAGCAACAGATCAGCAAATGTGAGGGGTGAAACTACTCATGTCAAACAGGTGACATTTTTATGTGTTTGTGTGTAAGTGAGAGTGCTTGTGTGTGTCAAATGGTGAGCCTGGCTGTAAGGACCTGGTTCAGTAGGGTTCTGCTTCATTGTCTCTAAACTATTTGTCTTCATCAGATGAAAATATGACAGAAAAAACCGTGTGGGAGAAAAAAAAAGAAAGAAAGAAAGAAAGAAAGGGAGACGAGGTCAAGTCTATATTCTATATTTGCATTTTAAGGCCTGTGTATATGATTGTGGGGGGAAGGTGTTGCGAATCCATGAGAGATGAACTATTTCTAATTTTAAAATGATGCATATTTTCAAGATTCAGCTTGTCCTGAAAAATTAGCATATGAATTTATTGTGACAGGTGACATTTTACGCACCTTGCTGTTTTTCTGATGTGACTGTCACAGAAATGTGCTCATGGATTTGACTTTCATTATTACTGGTTTTGTAACACCTCACAGGTGATTTTGCCGAGCTCTTAATAGTTCAAATATGGCATATGCATAAAGATATGAAATATATAATTCACACCATTTGCTAACATGTTAATAGCACACGTGTACGCACCCACGCGCCTGTCACATTTGACAGACTTTGATTTTGCCACAGTGTTTTCTCTCTGTCTTTTATGTTGTTTCATTTCCCCACCCCCATCACCCATCTGTGCCTCTGTTGTATCTGTCATTCACCCCGGGAACAAAGACACATTACTGTTACTGCAACTTACTTGAAGGCATGCTTTCTGCTAAGATGGCTTCTCTTTTAGAAAGTCAGAGAAAAAGACAACCATCCATAAGAAGCGTTGGACCTCATTAATTTAGAAAAATCATGCGAAAATCATGTTTTGACAATCTGGAACTAGAATTGAATTATTTGAACACTGATGGAGAATGCTATTTATGTTTTTTTTGTTAAAAATATCCTAAATATATATTATGTATATATTTTCTGTATACATTTTAAAGATTAATTTTTATTGCAGTGCGTTTTAATTATTTTATTTATTTGTATGTAGATTTTTTTTAAATTTCTAAATCCTTAAATTTAAATCCTCGTGGTTCATTAAATACTATAAGCTCTAGTTTTTTGTTTACCTAATATCTGCTTGACATTTAGCCCTCTGTACCCTATACACCAGGGGTCTCCAACTCCAGGCCTCGAGGGCTGGTGTCCTGCAGGTTTTAGATCTTGCCCTGGGTCACAAAAGATTAGTTCATTACCAGGCCTCTGCAGAACTTCAAGACATGCTGAGGAGGTAATTTAGCCCTTTGAATCAGCTGTGTTGGATCAAGAACACATCTAAAAACTGCAGGACACGGGCCCTCGAGGCCTGGAGTTGGAGAGCCCTGCTATACACCCATAGACAGCCAGCAAGTTTCTTTTACTGTTTGTGTATAAAATAAGAAAACACTTTTTACACACCATATTTATATAGAAATAACTCAGGGATTTAAAAAAAAAACAACAACAACAAAAATCCCAGATATGTGTCAAATAAATATTTAGTGTTTTTATCTGAGTCACTTCCAACTTTTCATCTGTAGTAAGTGTAGCTTGTCAGTCCACTGTTTACCTCAGCTCTCAAAATGGTGGGTGTCTGAAGTATTCGTTGTCTATTTACTCCAGAGGAAGATGTAGAAATTTGTGAAAGGGCTCCAATACGGGTCGATAAGTCAGTGAAGCTCACTTATGACTGATGGCAGTGATATTCAGGTGAGTTGTCAAAGATATCCTGAAGTTTTCTGTTGGCAGTGTAAGCACCGCTGTTTTGGCAGTGTTACCTAAACTTTCTCTGAAGGGCATCTAATATTGTCAGACTTACTGACTTGAGTCTGAATGTGAATGTAATCCAACTATTTATCACAGGCAAACTATAATTTTTAGGACCCTTAAGCCTAATCTTGGCTGGCAGTTACCTTGATAACTAACTGCTCTTATAGCAGGCTCGTGGTTAGCTGTATCGACTATCCCCAACAATGAGGAATAAATGAACATGATTATGCACATTTTCTTATGTTACAGCTCTCTTTCAATAGCTTTTTTTAAAGATAAATTTAGGTATTTTGAATTTATATCAGATTTCCCCCTTTTTTTTCAAATTTCAGGAATCTGGAACATTCTAATAGGATTTTATTGGAGTATATTGTATCTTGCATAAATACAGCACTAAGCACTGAGATTTAAAGAGCACAGAACAGAGGCTGATTGGCAGACAGAAGATGGGTAAAAATGATTGGGCCAGAGGGATGATGACATATTTGAGAACAGGAAACCTGCCGTGTTTATCTAGTGGGTCAGGCCCAGAGAGAGACGTTCAAGCCTAAGGAACACTTCTTTAAAGTACTGAGTAGACCCGTATTTGACATGGGTTGACTACGGGGATTATATTAAAACAAAAGAAAAGCGAGAGCAGTGATTTTTTCTGAGCATTAGAAATTTTAACATTGAGCAAAAAACCCCAAATCTTTCTAACCTACACTGATTCGACAAGCCTCTGTGTGGTACAGAGCAGAAAACTTTGGTGGCCAACTAATTGCAAACCAGTCACCCTTCCAAAACATGTAGTTTGGGCTACATCCATGTGGAACTGGAGTGAGGTTAATTGATTCACAGAAGACAGGCAAGAGATTTGACCAGAATGATGAGAACAAAATTGAGCTGGAAATTACAGGAAAGCAGAAATGATGAAAAGAAAAATCTGAGCCAATGCTGTTGTCAATTTTTACAAATGTTTGACAGAAAGAAAGCATTTAAGTCTCATTCACAACAAATTCAAAACATGGTAGTGTCAGGGGTAATTCATTATTAACTTTCTTTCTTTGACAAAATGAGAGAGAAAATATATATGTGTAAAAAAAGGAACCAGTAACCACCAGGAATGTGAAGAATACAAAACTTCGAATTCATTCACAGTCTACAGTCTTTATCTCTTTCTTACACCAGTAATGACTTCAGTATGAATCCAGGAAGAATGCCTCTTCAGATCATCAGCTCAATTAGTCCCAGAGGCACTGAAGGTAAGGATGTTTTCACAGTCAAAGTGTAAAAATTCTCTTTTCAAAACAATAGCTAACCTGAACACAGGGCTTAGAATGATTCATCACAGTTCTAAACTTTTTGGACATGAGCGCATAAACACAACGTTCTACAGCAACCCCCAAACACATTGCTTCCCGTGGAGTGGCGATTAGAGTGGAAATCAATTTGAGGTGCCCATGGCTAAATTGACATCATTAGGTTTACTGCAGGCTGAATAATGGATGGCTGTATCATTATATGGGAAAATAATGGGATGAGACAAAGCACAGGTAGACAGCTTGCTGCAGGTGAGAGCTATAAATAGATGCTGGCACACCCACACAAACACCCATACATGCACAAGTCTGCGCATATCTACTGTGAAAAATACAAGTGGCAAAAGCACAGCACTAAATGACAATAACACAAGCGCAAAGTACAAACTGGAGTTAATGAAACTTAATTTACTATTACTAAATTCTTAGTACCTACAAAACCTCAATGCCACCTGAGCTACAGCCACCCCAACTGGAGAAGAAGACCAAACACAGTTTTTAGTTCACTGATTTATTCATATCTTATTTGCAGGAACGACATGCATATGATGCACAGAGTTCATTGCAGTTGGATCCTAACATTACCTTATTCTCATTTTCTTAAAAGTAATCAGCATGTATACATGATTGCAAGAAAAAATATTCCTACCATAGACATGATTGGCAGTCATTATTTTGTCTACGGTATCACACATTTTGGGATATTGAATGACAATAAAGTTCTGAAGTTATTTAGAGTAAATCAAACATTTGTTTTAAAGGCACAGTCTAACGGTAAAAAGGAAAACATTATTCGGTTTTATAGGTTGATGGGAGGCACTGAGGTTTCACATTTCATGTTCAAAAACAAAATGTATTCTTCACATCTTTGTTTAAATTAATGAACCCTTATTTTAAGATATCTTTTTTTTTTTTTTACAAGTGAACACAAATACTGCACTCAAGCCTTGGTCTTCCATGTTAACTGAAAAGTCTGTTGCACATTCACATTCAGATCAGTAATATCTATGGTCAGCTCCTGTAAAAGCAAGAGGAAACATCAGTTTTACTTCTTCATTGGTGGCTCACGTTTACTATTTTTTAAATAAACATCATCCAGGACTTAAGAGTTGAATGTACAGCACTTGCCTTCTGTTCTGTTCTATAAATTGGATCTGATCTAAAGGCTAATAATTCAGTTTTTCTAATATATACACAGTACATCTTTCCAGTAAAGTTAAACAAGCTGACGCTGAGACGTGTTTTGTGCATGACAGTAAGAGCAGGCCTATACGTCTTCAGGATGAAACATCTCGTCCTGTGCCAGACAGAAATAGCTCTCCCACCTCACTGTATTTAACTGACACAGCACCAGCTGCTTACTATTTCTTTCAAGTTGTTACCCCATCAGACAATACTTAAGAAGATAAATGGATTGTCTCATGCTGAAAAACTACTTATTACCATGCACATACTGTGTCATCCTTATTCCGTTTCTCTTGTTCCTCACTGCCCTTTTTCTCCCCCACCCCCACACATCCTTCATTCTTCACGTTTATCTCTTTCACCTCTATTTTTTCCCTCCATCTAGTTACAGTGATGCATTCTCCCTCTCTCCACCAGTACTGCCTGTCCTTCCCTTCTTTCTACAGATGAACCATCTTTCTGTCTTTTCAGTATTCGTAACCCATCCTTGCATCCCCAACACACACAAACACTGAGTCCTCTGTCATTCTGACTTTCTTCATCTGCAATTCTTGCCCTCTCGTCTGGCTTCTCCCTGTCCATCTTCTCAAGAACAGTATAAATGTACAGCTTTTTCATCTACCATTATTTATGGAGCTGCTATCATTTTCATGCTTCTGATAAGTGCACTGAGTACAGTACACAACCTTGACAGGAATATTTTATCATAAGCCAAATGAGGAGAGGGAATACATGCTATCCTCTTGGACTGTTAATTCCTTTTTTTCATTTCCCACCTCAAACCAATGTAGCACTGCAAAACAGCTTTAGATCTTTACACATGACCCAAACTCTTCTTTCTTATTTACAATTTGGGTATTTGGATTCTGAGAATTTTATTGCTATTATTTATACTTTTATTTTGAGTATCTTAAGGCTTTAGAAAATCTGTGTTTCATGTCATGTTTTGGTACACACCCTCCTTCTGCAGCTGAACTTTATTGACCATGAACCTCTGGCTTGCCTACAGAGCACCAACGCTCATTTTTGAACATCACAACATTCATTTCAACATTTAATTTATGTTAGGAGCTTTTGTGGTGATAGACCATTTCCTATATGCAGTTTAGGTTTTATACGGTCATCTGTAGTTTAATGAATAATACTTGATTAATTTTATTTTAATGTGGATATACACAATATTTAGACATTGGCATTAACCATAATTGAATTAAGTGTTCCAGAAATGTACTGACCTGTGATTCAAGGTTGTGCTGTGGGGTTAGTGGCTGAGGGCCTTCATTTAAAGTTATGGTAACCTCTGTGATCTCAGTTCCCACGCCCCAAATCCTCACCACACCCAGCTTCAAATAATCTACAGCATCCAGGCCAGATGTTCCCACAGCATTGGTCAAAGTGTTCTAAAATTGAAAGTGATGAAGACAAAGAGGAGGCGTTAAGGGGAATCATATATATGTATATGTACAAAACACAATGTCATTTTGTTGTGTTATGGGAATATATGTATTGTTATAGGAATTGCATGACAGGACAGATAACAACAATCATGAACTTCATATTCACTTTGCTGGAAAAATGTTTAAGCTGAGTCATGAAATTTACCCAGTCATGCATTATTGTTTATTTTTTGGTTCATCTTTTCAGTGAGTGAGATTTACTATTTGAATCTCTTCCTTATATAGTTCTATTTTTAGTCCTATAGTTTTATATCCAACAGGTAATGTTGTTTACTCTGATTCCTTTTAGCTGTACTGAGGTCCAACACTCATACAGAGCTAAGAGAACACACATATACGAATACACACACATACGCACCTACATTCAGATAGACATCCAAAGTGGCATACGATCTGCTAATCTGCCAGGCTGCTTCTGCTCAACTTATCCTCATCTTCTCACATCTGCCTGTTCGCACATACATACATACATCCCCACAGTCACTTACATACGCATGCGTGCACACACAAAATACGTGCACACACACACACACACACACACACACACACATACTTCCTCTCTCTCCCTCTTTGGCTGTCAGGCAGTGCCTGTTTTATCGCTGTGTGAAATTGCTTTGAATTGAGCCTGATTGTAGGCAGAGGACAGCCACAGATGTTTGGCCACGGTAGCTTTAAGTGTATGTTGTAGGGTTTTGCATATATGTGTGTGTTTGGGTTTAGATGTGTGTATTAATGTGTGCCTTTGGGTTTTTGCCTGGCAAAGAGGCAAATGTGGCTGGGTTATTCCCACTGGTCCTAGCTATTCGGGAGTTTTTAACATGTCCGACCTGAACTACTATCAAGTTGTTACCAAACAAACTTTGCCATAACACATAGGCCACCTTTCTTTCTTTTTTTCAACGAACTTAAATACCTTTTGCAGAAGGATATGATCCTTACATAGTAGCAATATTTTAAAATTTACCCCAAAAGACACCAATGAGGCAACTCTGTTGCTGGTGCCAAATTTGAATTCAATTTTGTAAAACTTCATTAGAATCACAAGTGAATCCTTTACTATCTTGTTCCTTATAGATAACACATCCTTTAGGGTTATGTTTTGATTTAAGAATGTCTTCATGTCAGTGGACAAAACTCGTTCATCCACTTCACTCAATAAGCTTGATAGTTGTTTATGCATGGTGGCATGGTGTTGCCAGGGTTGGCACTGTTGTCTCAGACAACAGACTCAGTCCTTACACGCTCTTCCTGCACCTGCATGACTTTACTCTGTTATCCTTCATGATCCTGGTTGATCCTGGACTTTAGGTAGACAAAGTATTTAAAGTGTATAAACTAAAGGACTGTATGTGACCTTTCTGGAGTATTGCATGTTCCTTTCTGATTTCCCCAAACCAGCAAGAGGAAATCAAACAGAAAGCATATAGCTGTTCATGTTCATCAGCATATAGACTTTAAAACAGAAAGTCTCAAGAAACATGAGAGCTAATAGAGAGTCAGAAAACCTGTTTAAAATGCACTTCAAAACTGGATTGAGTGGTGAGTCACAAGGTTTGCATTTCAACATAATTCTGATTTGTGAGCCTGGAGACAATGTACTTACTGGTTAGAGGTTTTATACAAGGTAGATAATAGGTTTGTCATAATACCTTTGGGAACTATTTGTCTGATTATTTGGGATTTTTTTTGTTTGTTTCTGTTAGTTAGTTAGTTTCTTTCCACATAAATCCCTAAAAAATGTTTTGTTCTACATTAGAGGTTGCCTTAAAAAGGCAGGATTATTAAATCATTTGTAATGCCAGAAACACACCGAAATCTGCATTAACATATCCACTCAACTTCAGGCTCTTCTGTCTAAGCATGTTAATTTTAGGCCACAGAATTCTGATTAGGGTTCATGCACAACAAAAGCTTTGCACCTGATCAAAATTATGTTGACCACAGCCACACACACCACCACAGCCTTTTTAAATGCTAAGGTATCAGCTGATCTGCTTGTTTTGCTGCATTAATAGTAATAATGATGATAATGGGGGGGAGGGGGGGGGGGGAGAAGTATGGCTTGTATTTGGCCATTGAACTCACCGACGTCACTGAAAATGTGACATGAAGATATTTTTTGTTCTCCACTGTGTCTGAGGAGAGAAACAGGAGTGAATTACATTCAGAGCAGAGGCATGGAGGGTATGCAAAGGAGTATGTGACTATGCAATGAGCGACGCAGCGACAAATAAGGGATGCATAAAAATTTGTGTTGATCAAGGTTTAAGTTCATATTAATATTACCTAAAGAGCAAGTAAATAATCACCTTAGAAAACCCAATTAAGTAAAATAAACAGTTGGCTATGCCACTTAAATATACATAGGTGGTATTAATGCTTGAAAGTAAAACCAGTTGAATGCACGAGAGAACACCAGTGAATGACAGAGTAGCACAATGAGTGCTGCAGCTGGACCGACCTGACAGACAGCGGAGAGAATAGCAAAACCTCTGAGGTAAAACTTAAAAATGCGGAAGCCGAAACAAGCAGAAAAGTAGATAGTACAGGTAAGAAAGCGATACGCTGAGAGGCAAAGCAAGCAAGCAAGACATAGGAAGGCTACATGGCAGACAGACAGGGAGACGCAGAAGAGAGAGGCAAGGGACCAGATAAAAGAGGAGTGATGGAGAGCATATCTCTAGGCTGTGACACAGGGAATTACTGTAATGGTTTCTGTCACTCCCCTTCTATGCATTCCTCACTTGCTTACTATCTGCCTTTCTCTCCTTTGTCCCAACACAAACAGACCGTCCACAGACGAGTGCATCTTCTCACAGAAGCACTTCTGAGACTGATTCTGTTCGTGTATGTGTAAATATGCATGTCTGAGAATAAGCGAGGAAGTAGAGATAGACGTGTTGTAGCTCACTGTGTCTTTCTGATAAAATCCATACTGAATTTCATATTCAGTGAAAGTAGCAGAATTACTTTCACTGAATAACTAACTGCGCAGGAGCTTAACACACACTGGGATGAAAAGCCATTAGTGGATTCTGATTTTCTAATTTTCCAAAATGTTCTGTATCTTTCATTAATCAGTGCACATCTTGTAATTTAAACAGCAAGCCTGTTATTCTTATCATACAACGTCAACAAGCTTGATCTCTTTTGTTTGCACACCAACTTAGCAGCTTTCGTCCACTAAAAAGCATCAAGTTCTGGCCATTGATCCACTTCTGTCTTTTGTGGTAATGATATCAGTTTTTGAAATAGGTGATTTAAACCCATAAATAAAAAAAAACAGAAAATGTAAATTTCAAGATAAGAATGAAAAAAGGATTTTCCTGTTTGAAAACGTATCTGGTTACAGGGTTGTAAGTAAGATTAGAAACTGTGATACAAATACCTAAAATGTTCTACTGCTCTTCCTGTACCATGATATTCATGTGAATGTCATGGTCTGGAGTCAGGTTTTGTTTATTCTATGTTCTGGGATTTTGTGGGCTTTTTTGTGGTTTAGTCGTTTGTATTTCGTGTTCCTTAGTTATTCTTTAGCACCTCTGTGATTTTTAGTCTCTGTGCCTGCCTTGTGTTCCTGGTGTTGTGTTTTGTGTCCTGGTTCAATGTTCATGTCATTTCCTGTTTTATTTTGACAGTCCCATGTCCTATGTCAGTGTATCTACCTTTGCACCCTGTTGTCTCCTTATGTCTTATTAGTCCTAGCTGTATTTCCCTCCTGTTTCTCATCCCTGCATTAGTCCCTTGTATATTTAAGCCCTGTGTTTTCCTTTGTCGTATCATACCCCCTCATGTGTTGTAAGTCTCCCTGTGTTTCTGGTTTTGGTTTTTCCGTGCTTCTAGTGTCCCAGAATTTTGTTCATAGTTTTATGTTCTAGATTTTTAATTTGTTTTCTGTAAGTTATACTAAATAAAGTTTAGCAGCTTTATTTGCTAGAAAAAGCTGCTAATAAAGTTTCTTTTTCCGTGCACGAGTTTCTGCATTTGGGTCCACTTCAGGCCTGGCACAGCCTCACTAGACAGTGAAGCTATTAATGCCTAGAAAAAAACTGTCTGGTGATTGCATTTCTTATGCTAACTCTTATTTATGGCTATTATTAATGGCCACTCCACAAAAAACAAAAGGAAACAAGAGAGAGAAAAAAAATGTAGTTCTAGTCAGAATCAGAAACTTTATTGTCATTGTCATGAGAACAACGAAATTAGTGAGTCATTTTACTATTCAGGAATAATGACTCCATGAACACATACAGTATTTGCTGTTTTGGTGGCTGTACGTGTTCAAAAGTAACCTTTTGCTTACCTATTCCTTCACCATCGTCCCAGAAGAATGATCCCTTGGCAGTTCCAGCATCACTCAGGGCAACGATCAGTCCTAAAGGATTCTTCCGACTAAAACAAAAGGGGCAGAAAGGGTTGTAATAGATTTGTTGTAATAGAGGACAATGTCTATTTATACCTGCTGCTGAGAACAAATATATTCCTGCTGAGGGGATCCATCTGACCTCTTTCCTGCTGGAACAGTCATCGCCCTCTGACTGTCTCTCTCTCTTTCATTCTCATTCAAACACACAAGTGATATATGCTCCGTTCTGCATTTCTGCACAGGCACTAAGCCCCACATACACACACGCGAGCGTGCACACACAAGTCATACAACACACAGGATGCTGACCTGTAGCTGCAAACTCTCAAGATGTATCAGTCATAATGTATGCTCACTTACCTGTAATATGTAGTGTTCTCTGGTTTCTGCCAGGGTAAGATATATCCTCCTCTGACGTGAAGGTTAATATGATTCAAGGGTGTTGGCATGTCAACCATTGTGCTATGCACTCCAACAGCTTTGGCCTGATGAAAGAAATAATTACATACTATTAAAGTACTAGAAATACTACAGGTTATTATCTTTGATTAATTTAATTCAACAGGTCCTTTGCATCGGTAGGGTAGAGACTAAAAGCACAGACTAGCATATGTGGAAATGTGTTAGTATGTGTGCATAGTGACAAGGGGTTGTAATGCTGTTTAACAGATGGGACTCCCTTAGCCCCACAGAGTAGGTTTTTGTTATTAAGGTGCTCTCTGTAGTGGCTAAGCTCTAGCTCCGTGATGGTGTTGTCATACTGTATTTACTGTCAGGTGAATGTTTGTTGTAGTTTTTATTTTAGCCTGTTAAAATTGTTAAGTCAGTAAAACAGAGGCACCTTTTAGTTCTCAGCATTCTGCAAGAACTTTGACACTAAATACTTTACTGTTGTTACGAACAAGTACTTACAGTGTGAAAGTCATACCAGCGGTCTTTAGGAATATATCCTCTTACAGTTGTGACTCCCTGTCAAAAAAATCAGTTAAAGAAAATCAGAGCCAACCTTAAAGCTATAAAAAAATAAAAACAATACAAAACGTGTGCACATGTTGCACCATACTGGGTCCAGTGCAGGGCTGATGAGCAGGGCAGGTCCCCACAGGAACTGTCTGTAGATTTCCCATGTAGTTTTATCATCCACAAACCTACAACATACAACCACAGAGGCCATTAAACATGACTGAAAGAAATGTTACCACTGCTCTCTTATGCATCCTCAACCCAGATGACTATTCAAGTACTCATTCAGAATTCAACGGTTTGCAGATGCAAGCCAATTAACCCTGCAGACTCACCGTGCCAGCTCCTTAAATACCATCTGTGACTTTATAAGAGTCTCTTAAAATGAATAAATATGTCTTCTTCTTCAAACAATTTCACACATTCACATTTGGGAGCTACCAAGTGCAGCCACAGTCATCTATGCTTGGCCTCTACACTACACAGTCACATTGCCTTGTGCAGAGGGTTTTTTAAAGGCAGCTGTTGTGGCAAGGAATACAACTCTAATTTTCTTACCAGTTCAAGTTATTTTCAAGAGCCCATTTCTCAAAGCAACCTTACCTCACTACAAAATTCATGGACACTCAGTTAAAGTCAGTTTTATCTCCCATTTAACTTAGCATTTGTAGCCAATTGTGAAAGCCTTCTTTTAGAAACATGATATAACTTGTGTTATCAGTCATTAAAAGATACTGGGGTTGAAAACATGTTGTACACTAAAGAGAAAGTTTCCTTTTTTTAAATTCAGAAACTTCTTCATGTTACGTTGCACACTGCTCTCTAATGAGAAGCAGTGTAGTATAAAATCAGGTCATCTTGCCAGTGATCAGGATGAAAGATCCATGCTGGTAATAGCTCAATTATTTGATAAAGTGACTAAATGTAATGCTAAATCGCCCCAAAAATTATCATCAAAGATAAGAGCCTTGTGTTTTGTCGGTTTACACTTACTCGTGTAAAAGTGGTCTGATCACTGTGCTTCCTTTCGTATGTGCCTCAAACATCAGAGTGTATAGATAGGGCAGGAGGGTGTAACGGATGTTCAGAACATCCCGGGTTGCAGTGGCGAATGCCGCATCCCAAGAAACAGGATCTTGCCTCTAAAAGAAAAACAAACAAACCATTAAACATGATATTAACAAAATTTGTATTTTTTTTAAAAAACTGTTGGACAGTGGTAACTAAATACAGAACCTAACAGCACATGAATGAATACACCAATCACCATTTACCAAATTTTCAAGGGATTTTTTTCCCTTTTTTAATAAACTTTTAGGATCAAGTTGGATCTGATCTGATTTTTTTTTTCATTTTCTTAAATGTAACTGTCTGTGTCTATGTTTGTCTACGGCAAACAGACAAATATATTGTTTTTGCGCTTAGCAAGTCGATATGCGTCGCCTTTTGAAAGAAATTAAAAACACAAATGCAGTGTTGAATTAGCCTATTGATCTAGTACAGCAATGAGTTGTTAACCACTGGCAAACATTGACAAAGAGACACAGCACCCCATCAATCACTGGCTACAGTGTTTCACAGTTGTGTGAATTTTTGCTGTCTGGATTATCTAGAAGCTTATATGGCTGTGTGTCTGGGTCGTGCACTGGAAGACTCAAAAAGATAAAGAAACTTAGTTTGGTTGGTGATTCTTATGCTGTTTTCCTGCTCTCTGTTACAGTGTGCTGTGTATGTATGTGTATACATTATATTACTCTAAGTACTTTAGAAGCTTATCAGCATGTGTTAATCTGTCTAAACATCATCACAATATATTCAGGTTAACAGTTACCAAATAGCAGTCCTAGATATTTAAACCCTAGTTTGGGTTTAAATACCTGGGACTCTCCACCTTTTGGTTGTAGAACTGGAGAAGGCTCTAGGATGCAAGGTGAAACAATTTCAAAAACATGGTTCAGTCATCTTTTTCTAAAGCTCTTACACTTGTACCTAAAGCCACCCAAACTCTCTGATAATGAATTTAGGGGATGCCAATATTGAAACACAATTCGTAAAAAAAATAAATAAAAAAAAAAGGCCAAACAATTTTAAACAAAAGCACATAAGAATTACAATAACCAACATAAAATATCCCCAAACTTGTTTCATACAATCTAAAACACCACACATATATTGCATGGCCTGACAGTTATACCACTTTCTGCAAAACCTTCAAGGTAGAATTTTCATTCATAGAAAGCGAGAGATGGGATTGATGGAGATGTGCAAGAAAAGTGGGGTCCATATGCTATGAATTCATATAATTTATAGTGGCAAAATGCAAAAGGAAAAAGGCAAGACATTCGCTCCTTCAAAGAAAATAAAGATGCCATCTGTTTGGCTGCATTACCCATTCTTATATCCTCCTCAGTATATGGTCATTCTTTTCATTTTATCTGTCTCGAATCTACCCCCTCACCTTATCTAATAAACATCTGAGTTTCTGTTTTGCATAGCTCATATCAGAAAAAGAAAATATATTTAGATGAAGAGTAATATGTCCCTTTGGGTGAATAACAATATACATGACTCCAATATAACTGCCCTGCTGAAGCAAGGCTTGGTCGAGAAGGTCTCTTGTTTAATTAATTTTGTTCTGATATCACTGTGGACACGGCAGTATATTGCTAGTGCGGTGAAAATTATCTAGAGGTCAACACTGAAAGTTGTCTGAGGGCAAAGAGACACTAGGCGTGACGGAGCTCTGGGAATGACTCTGCAAAAACTCTCCTCTCTCTTTCCGTCTCCCCTGTTTCTGACCTTGGATACCCTCCAGTCTGGTTTGTGCTGTTACATACTTCGTTGTCAAATGGCTTGTTAAGCAGACTAGATGTTGCAGTCACTAACTGCCTGATGATTGCATAGCTTTTATCTGGCTGTGCTAGATAAAAGCCACATTTTACTCTCATTCAATACATTCCTTTTCAGATTTGTGCTTCAAAAGTGGTAAATAGTTTCTTTTCTTTTTTTTATCTTTTCCCACCTCTCACATCATTATTACTAGCCTGTGTCAAGGCCATTTAACTTACTCAATTGTCATCTTGTGTACATCGCCACTGATTTATCCGTAGTTTGTCTTGCTTTCTCTCAAAGCATATGACTTCCTCAGCTCTTCCTTCTCTTTTTTTTTGCATGTCAGTATTTTCCCTGACAGGTCTTCTGTTTTTTTGTGTGTTTTTTTTCTCCAGGTTGCTATAAATACACAGTGTGCATGCTCATCAGTTCTCTCCTAATACCTCTGACTTTTTCTCTCTCTGACTTCACAGCTTCCTCTGAAATTGTCATTTTGAGCTACCCTCTCCTGCCGTGTGAGTACTTTTTTTCTGCCAGTTTTACCCATGTTTAAACATCCATTTGCAACCCATTATTAAACAATTGGTATCATGGCGTGCATGTGTGTGTGGAGGTTAGGTGGTGTGCAGTGGTGCCCAGATCACCTTGAGAATTCAATTATATCCCCACTCCATGTTGTTAAAAAGCACAGGCACTGACCCACACACACAAACACACGCCCACATATACATACACAACTGTGTCCTGTCTAGTATTGCAGACTGTAGAGCAGAGAAATTTCGCCTGGTGGGATCGATCTCCGGACGGGCGTTATTGGATTTCTCAGATGTGTTCCAACGCTTTTAAAGGTCAGCGCTTGAATGAATGCCACCAACACAACACCGCCGAACAGGTCTATCCTTCTGTGTGTTTGTGTGGGTGTGCACGTATGTCAAACAGAGATTAAGAAAGAGATGGCAAAGGAAATAGGAAGTAACTTAGTTTGCACAAAAGCTGGTATGTGTTCGTAATATATCAGTAGAATTTGACCCCATATTTTCAGAACACAAACACATGCTGGCTATAGGAGAATTCAGATGTAGTGAGCACCTTGATTTGTGTCATTTAAGGCCAGAAGAAGCAGCTCATATACCCTTCATCCAACCTTCGGAGCTGAATGTTGTGAAGTTTAATCTTAGGCAAATGCAAGTTACAAGATTTCATGAATATAAAAACATGACTACTTTTGGATATACAATGTCATAGTTTTCGTGGAATTGCTGATATTTTTTCCCCCAGATGATTGATATTTAATTTTTACAAATGCAATTTAAAAGTTGAACAAAAATGTATTAATGTATATTTAAATCATTACAACAACATTATATTTTACATATACACTGCACTGGTGACATTTAATCTTGTTTTTGCTCTTATATACTCATGTAAGTAGCCGATGCTGTATCTTCTGAAGTGTGTTTAAGGACATTTTATGTGCTTTTATTCAGTGGTTTAAAAAAAATTGTTCCTGGACTCCTGGGCATAACTTCACTTTACGAAACGAAAAGTATGATTAAAAAAAAAAAACAAAGACCGTGAGGAAGAAAGTACGGAAGAGGATTAGGGCGCCTTCCAAAAAAAAAAACAGTGGGTACGTCTTTCTTTTTCTTCTTTTCCAGAATTCTGAGAAAAAAAGTCCAAATTCAGAGATTAAAGTCAGAATTCTGACTTTTTTCCTCAGAATTCTGGAAAAGAAGGAAAAAAAACATACACACTTTTTTTTCTGTGACCCTAATCCTCTTCCGTAAGAAAGACACCAAGTCCATATATAAACATTTTTTATATATTCTCTTGAGTCTACAAAAGTTTATTTTTAATTCACTCACCGGGTTACCCTTGCCATTGTGGTTGCGTGAGTATGGATAGAAGGCACCCAGCTGTGACCAACGAAGACACATCTCATATTCAGCTGGATTAAAGAACCCGCATATGTCTGCCCCGGTCTGAAAGAGACAAAGAGTCTGAGTTTATCAATGTGTGTGTGAGGAGATGGAGATAGACAGAAAGAAGAAACATGTGTATCAAAGAGCAGGTGTATCTACAAAGAACTTCTGATCTACAGGAACTGGGGTCATGGTATTTTAGTTTATTTATTTTGCAATCATCGTGTTTCTGAGATGTCTTTCCATCGTATAACCTTGCAGCTGGGCTGGACACATGCAAATGAGTCTTCAATTAAGAATCAATAAGGTGTCAGTTTATAACTATTATTGGACGGACAGAAGGGAGAAAAGACAGAAAGACAATATGCGAGGGGAGAGGAGGCGCAAAGAGAAAAAAGCAAACAAGTAAAGACAGAGAGAGCCAGGACAAGAATATAAAATGTACGATTCATTCAGGACTGCTAATTTAATAACATGTCCTGACGGAGTAATACATGGGAATTTTAGTGAGGTGGGGCATCTAGTCGCATGCTTCGCGTTGTATTTCACAATGTCCTCTGATCAAATGGGTCAAGCAAACAAAATAACATAATTCAAGCTACTGTAATCTATTTAGCGAGGGCAAGATCGCTCAATAAGATTACATCTTGTCAAAAGCCGGACAGATGATGATACTTACGTAAGAGATGCCAAACAGACTGAACTCCATCATACCTGTAGAAGACAGGAATATGGAAAGTTGTGGATTTGTATTTTTTCTTTTGTTTTGGGTTTTTTGTCACTTTTTTCTCTAAGTAAAAAAGACCCAAATAATTATTGTTGAATACCATTAATTATGAATAACAAGTTTTATCTTAAAGAAAACAATTATATCTGTATGTACCTATAATGGATTTGTAAAGCTGATCCCAACCAGAATTGTTGTCTCCAAGCCAATGTCCAACCCATTTTCCACTAGAGGGGTAGGTGGACCTGGTGACCACTATGCCTCTTTTACCTGTCACATCCAGAAGGGCACTGTGGAAAGAAGAAGGACACAGAAATTTGGAAATAAATGGATATGGAAATAAACAACCCAATATCACAAAACGTGTCATAGAAACACCAATTCTGCATGTCGATTTCACACTTTGCCTCTGCAGAAGCTGCATTACCAGCAGGGGGTGATAATATATTTAAAGACAAAAAGTCGCTCGTGAACCAAACACATAGAAAGTATATTCCGGGGTTCTTAATCGCTGGAAATGATTAAGCTGGGTGACTAATATGTATTTACATGTAAATTAGTAGTGTCTTTTTAAATACTTTTCTAGCTTTAAGATATCAGTGTTTTACCTTCCATGTCTGGGTTTCTGATTTAGATTCATCATCAACATCAGCATTTCTTTGGGATGATTTACATTTCTCGGGTGAAATGGCCTGGATGTTGTGATTATTATGTCATAAAACTTGAGCAGCTCTCATATTTGTTGAGTTACATGGATAGCTTATGCTTTCATGTTAAAATAAAATGAAAAGAACTGTGTTTTTGTAGGCGAAAAATGCACTTGTTATATATAAAACAATACCGTATAGCAGCTTCTGAAGCTGGCAGGAAAGAAAACAGCAATACACAAAAGCACATATATAAAATACACATAAAACCACACACACAAACAGGCACATACGGCACACATACAAATGCATATATACTTACTCATAGGTAGGCTTGGAGTGGGACCAGCCGTAGAGGCTATGGACATCATAGTGTCTGACTCTTCTTCCATCACTGAGTATCTGTTCACTGTTCATACACAGAGTCTTATGGTTTAAACCAAGATGTTTTGACTCCAAGGCTGCAAAATGCACACACACACACACACACACACACACACACACACACACACACACACACACACACACACACACACACACACACACACACACACACACACACAGCTTATGTTGATATTGTTAAATAACCTAATTATTTCTCATGGTAAACGAATACTGTAGTCTGTCTTACGTGGCATATATGGCGGATTTTCCAGAACTGGATCACCAAGACACTTTCCTCCAACTGTGCCATGGACAAAACTTGCAGGCTCATTCATGTCCTTCAAAAAAACATAAAGTATAGATGATGGAACTGAAAAGAAAATCAGGTAGAATCAGTGGTAAACAGAAACAAGGTGCCTTTATTGGATTTTCTATTTCAGGACACTCACGATCCAAATACCATCAAACTTCATGGTATTCTCATAGAAATCTTTAATTTCTGTGTGCCACCAATCTGCCGTTTGGTTCCGGAAAAAGTCTGGAAATGCGGTGTATGACCTATAGAGCTGGAGATTAGAAGAAAATGAAATATGAAAACTGAAAGAGCCCAGTAATGATTAATGTCTCTCTCTCTCTGTCTCTCTACACATACACACAAATATATACACACACATATATATGGAATACAGAAAATATTGTACCTCTACTTGAGTATCCCAGTCCAGACTTTCATCTACAGTGACATTGGGATAATCAGGCCACACCTGTAACAGTTATAATATAAATATAATAAAAATAATGATAGCACAAATGATTGCTACACAACATGCACAATCTCTCTTTTTCAACACAGCAAATCCTGAAGTATATATTGTTTAACTTTTTGTGAACATTCATTCCTTCTTACCTTCCCCCACACAATGCCATCACTGATGGTTTGGGGCCATTTGATGAAAACATCTGCTGCTATCCCTCTCTCAAAAGCTGGATAGGGCTGGGTCTCATTACCTGAGATGGCGGGATCCTGGAATTGGAAATGCACAAGTGTTGTGTATTCAGTACATGAGAGAATGCAGATTTTCAGTAAGATGTATCCTTTATAAAATGGAAATTACACTACATTTGACATTAGAGTCAATCAATTTTATTTTATTTACATCTGCCTTGTGTTTGCTAATGATTAAGCTTTACTTCAATGTAAAGATCTCAATATCTTATTACCAGAATGAAGATGAACCTCATGCCCTCGTCTCTCATGCTATCAACCAGGGCAGGCAGTCCTTGAAAGTCTTTGTCCAGGACAAAGTTAAGCTGACGCTCCATGTAGTCAATGTCTGCATACTGCACATCCTGCAAAAGATGCCAATTGAAGCTTAAAAGAAAATTTAAACTAACATTTTGTTGCATGTTCATTTTTGTGTACAGAGTTAGTAGATACAATTACGTTTAAATTAAAGCTGTTTTTAAAAACACATTTCTTACTAAACCTCTAAACAGCTAAAACACTTTGGATACAAATGATAATAATAATAATTAAGATAAGATAAGATAATCCCTCGGGTGGGTTCCTCTGGGAAATTCGGTCTCCAAAAGCACAGCACCGACAGAAGTTACAGAGTTACAGAATATTATATATATATATATATATATATATATATATATATATATATATATATATATACACACACACACACACACACACACACACACACAAATGCAGAGACATATATAAATAAAATAAAATATACGAAGGGGATAAATAGAATAAAAAATAGGAATAAAAATTAAAATACAAGTGGATTGCACATTTCAAGTATAATTAATTAATAAATAATGATAATAACAACTGATAACTTTTCATACACAGGTGTCATATGCTGGGCTGTAGCGGATAAATATGTCAAATCGGCTGCTCTATTCTTATAATGCATGCTACACATGGGATGTAGGAGACGTGAGAGTTTTATTTGTTTCTGGGTCTCATTTCTTCCAATGAAAATAACACTTGATCTGCTTTGGTTGCCTAAAATGTCTGTGGAAGATTAAAGCTGGCTCGTGTATAAAGCTAGCTGATGTGTAGCATTTTTAAGTATCTGAATTTTCTGCAATCCTTCATTCCACCTAATGATGCAGGAATCTTTTTGGTTGGTGTCAGCTTCTTGCAGGTTAGGGCTTTGTGAAAGCATATTCTGGGGATCACTTGATTATTGATGGAAAGTCTTGTGTTCTGTTCTGCATAATGAAGAGGATTCGGTTCTGGCCTGTTTCCTCATAGGACATCTTTGGCCAAAATGTTACCCTAATATGCACTTCAGTTTTCACTGTGAGGAAATGTGTAGTACAAACTGGAAATGTCTAGAGGCTGTGAAACATACAATTGATTGAATTTCAAATAAAATTATAGGTCACATTTGATTAGGTTAAACTGGATGTACCCAGTGTAATCCACAAAGTCCACGTCTCCATTTTTCTTCTCCCGAAAACCCAATTTCATGTAATTCAGTTACAGGCCACATACAATCATTATACTGCAAAAACATAGATACTGTGTTGGGTTTAGTTCTGTCTGTTCCACTGAGTGTATGGCTCTGCACTATACAACCTACAATGGATAAGCTTTCAGGTTGCATTTGTCCAGATGAAGCCAATGAAATAATTCCTTGTGCAGTTGCACTGACTGAATGAAATCAGACAAAAGCAGACAAATATACTGCTATGTAATTGAGCCACATGTTTTATAGAGAGTATAAGCATTGTGTCCTGCAGACAGAGTTCCTTAAGTTGTTTCACTTGCTCAGAAGGAGGTGTTTGGTTGGCAGGTGAATTTTTTAATTTATCAGAGAAAGAAGTTAAGAAACGTACAATTATTGTTCACCAATCTAAATAAATAAATATGGGATTGTCTTAGATTTCAAAATATAATGTCAAATATTGTCAGAACATAATAGTTTGACTGTAGAGAAAGGGGCAAAGCACTCTTTGAAGAAACAGGATCACTTGGATCCAAAGCATTAGGCAGGTTTGTTCTATAAGAAACAAAAAAAGCATCTTCACCACAGATAAAGGATTTGCTAGATAAAGAAGGCAGAACTTCAATCAGCAGCGCTACTGTCAAACGAACGCGGTCTAGTAATGGTCTCAGAGGATAAGTAGCAATCTCCAACCATTTCTCAAGAGAGAAAAAAGGTCAAACACTCAAGATGGACTAAATCATACTGAAGTTGCACTGTGTAATTGGAAAGAAGTTATATTTACCAATAAATCCAAATTACAGAACCACATCAGTGTATGTAAGGGGACCAAAATGAGGTAAAATGATACTATGGTGTAGCAAACCCACAGTGCTAGCAGTATTCAAGTGATGTAGGTATTTTGCCTACTGTTTAGTGGACATCTGGAACAGATCAGTTTTTTAAATAGCTTTCTTAATTTATTCTCCTTCTTCTGCTTTTTTGTTATTATTTTGTATGTGTTTTTTGGTGTATAATAAGATTATTTTCATAATTTATTTCCTGAGGAAAATTCTACGTGTCAACCTATCTTGGTTCCTTTGGAAGGATCTTACAAACATACTTTTTCTGTTTCTCACATGTTATGTTAAATAAATAAAAAAAAGTGTTTAATATAAACAAATATAAAACTATACATGTGCGAACTTTCTTTGAATGATATTTTCTGAACTGCATTTAGTTTGCTGGTTTGGTGCTGTTCTTATGGTGATTTCAGACATCTCGAAAAAAAAAAATCTTTCACCAGGAACTTACATAGGGGATACCAGCTGTCTTCATTTCTGTGTATAGCGTTTCTATTTCCTTGTCATTCGCGTAACCATAGCGACAGAGCTGGAACCCAAGGGACCAATAGGCAGGTAGAACAGGTCGTCCAATCAACTGTTCAGAAGAAAGCAAACAAGGAAACCAAAACAGTTAAGCACAGGCAAAAGTTGTTTTGCAGGAAAACGGGACAGTGTCCATAAAGTGTTTGTTTGACTATTTGTGTCTGTGTGTGTGTATCACTGTGTGTGTGTGTGCATATGTGTGTTTAGATTGGCTAAATGAGAGAGCGCAATGAAGCGAAGAAGTCACAGCTGCTGCAGTCCATCAACAGCGGCCCAGGGCCAGACACAAAACACACAGGCGCACACAGGCACAAACAAACCACAAGTCCAAGAAGACTTACTTGAGTGTACTCCTGCACCACCATCTCAGGCGTCGGACCCATGAACACGTAGAAATCCAGGATGCCTCCCAGAGTTCGGTAGGTTAAAGCTGGACTAGGCAGTAAAGTCACATCTGCAAACAAAGCATAAAAGAGATTTTTGTTACTTAAAAATTTATATGTTACTTAGAAATTTACATGAAGCCTAGGTGTGTGTGTGTATGTGTGTGTGTGTTTCCACTATATATTTTAGTGTTTAAAGCATGCATTCAAGAAAGGAGGGAGAAGATGCATAAGTAACAAACGAAACATTTTATTTCATTTTGGTACAGTGTGTACTAGCATAAATAGCAGTGTACAGTAATGCCGACAAAAACTTTTAGTGAAGACATTTAGACTACAATATTCAGTCTAATAATCCAATAGGTTACAAGCACGATGTCACAGAAGGCATAACTATCCTCATGAGAAATGTGAGGACAGTTTGTGTGATGCATGTCCATTTGTGTTTCATGGGATGAATACAATATACAGAGGCAGCGATGCGCTTACTACATTATGCAAATATCAAAGCAATTGTTCTCAAACCTTATAAGATGCAATTCATCATTAATTATTAAATGCTTACTTGCATACATAATTGAGCATGACTGTGTGTACATGTGAAAGTGAATGGATGCACTTAAATCTGTGTATACGCATGACCTGGCAATAGTGTTCATGCGCAAGTTCCGTGGGACTCTGTGTGTGTGTGTGCTTCTCTCACCCATAGCATTGCTGTTTAGCAGCAGCACACCGTGAGCATCAGCTGTATTCTCAAGACCCATATAGAAGGGATGGACTCCATAGCAATTCATCTTGTACTGTAGGAGAGAGACAAAAAAAGTAAGTATCAAGTTCACAGTGTGAAATGGGTGAATGCTGGTTAAGGAATTTCCCTGTGTGGTTTGTGCTAATGCTGAGTTCTGCACAGCTTTGTTTTTTTTAGCACATTTCTTTTCACCTGACAGTACATTTCTAATTTTATTTATGGATATGACAGCAACCCAGCTATAATGGGCTTGCTCCCAGCACTCTCTGTATTCTGAAGTTTTCCCCAGAGTGAGTAAGAGAAACATATTCCTACAGCTATCTTCTATGTAAATTAACGTGCACATAATAAAAGTTTTAAATATAAAGTTTGAATGCTAAGTAAAGGAGCCAGTTAATTATGAGAAGACTGTAGCTTGTTTGCTACCATACTATTCAATGCCAAGTTAGTGTTCCTTTAGTAAAAATCCAAGAGGTTCTCTTGTCTTCAGTGCTTAGATTAGAATAGAACTAGTCAGACATGGCAAAGACAGACAGAAAGGTGGTGGGGGACAGGGAATCTGCCACTTTCAGATGTCACTATCCTGAGACTCATGGGCACGTTACACTCTATCAGCCTCTTGCACTTCTGGTACATAAGAAGTTGTTGAATTGTAATACAGTGTCGCTGAGGACCTGCTCTGCCTTTGTGTCACTTGTGTTTAGATGTGTGCCTCTTCTTGATAAGTGTGAGTGTGTCCTTATGGCCCTGGTACATAGTGTGATGGCTGTGGCTTAAGAGGGAGAAAGGTCATTAGATAATTCACTAGTTGAAGCCTTGTGGTCTCTCTCGACTACTCTGTCATAACAAATGTGCAGACACGGATTTTCATTCTGGAAACATTTACATGGACTCTAATAGTTCAACCATGGACACTCTTCAAAATAAAGCAAAATTTGGGTTAACCAGTTTTTCAGGTGCCTTACAAAACCTTTCCTTCAAATACTCTGGATTTCTACATGCTTAATGACTGAAGATGCCCTCTCCACAGTATATTTTAGCTCTGATATACCAAGGATTCAGCTATTATTTTTTAAGTGTTTCATTATCCATCTTTAAATTATTTGGCCTCCTCCCCAACTTAAATTTTCTTCCTCTCCAAGAAGTCCCATAACAGTTATCTGAACCCTGTGGTGTAATCTTAAAAGCTCAGCAATTACCCTTGATAATGGTTGTTTGTTTTAAAATGCACCTTAAAACACACATGCATCAACACTACAATGAGCGGGTGGAGGGAGGTTTGGAGTCTTCTCTCACCCCCGTTCTCTGCGACCTGCTGGAGCGGGGGGGCTAGGAGGAGGAGTTGGCCGTCCGACTGCGGTCTGGAGTGTGGAGCCTTCCTGCTGCTGCGGAGTCGGGGCGGTCTGCCTCCCCCCACCGCAGGGAAAAGGGAAACACCACCTGGGTCTGGGTGCAGTTCCCCCCTCCAGGGGCGGGGGCACCTAGACCCGGTTTGTAGAGTACGCTTGGGGAGTGTGATCGTGTGTACAATGTCTCTTTATGTCTGTCTCCACGTTGGTTGAGTGTGGAGTAAGTGCATATGAGAGCATGAGGGTGGGAATGGATGTTTGTATCTGTGTGTGCCTGTATGTCTGTGTCTATATGTCAGGTTGGGTGTCAGGCGCCACCTCTCTGGGGACATCTCAGGCCCTCCAAGGTTTGGAGGCCTATCTCCCCCCACCACCACTTCCCCTGCCAGTGGCGGACCCCCTCAGACATCGGTGCGTTGGTGGTTCTTTGTGTCCGGGGATGGGCATCCAGGTACACACCGGCTCACTCCTTGGTGGCCGCTTATCGGGGCCTGGAGCCTGGGGCTCGCTCGGGCCACTTCGGAGGTGGGGTGCCCCTGGCCTCTCGGCCTGGGGCTCGGTCACTCAGGCGCAGCTGGCTGCCGGCGGAGCTCACGGGCGCGTCACTGCAACTCCCCCTGGCTTCTGCTCCGCGGCTGCTGAGTGAGCCCTCATCTGGGACTCTCCTCAGCTCTTTCCGGGACAGTGGCGCAGCTGCCCCTCTGTTGGTCTTCCTTGGTCTCTTGTGTTCTGGGGGCCTCTGGATGTCTGGAGTTTTGATCTCCTCCACACCTGCTTCATGCCCTGGAGGACGGGGCTGTGGCCCCCCCACACCCTCTAGCAGATTATTACATGAAGGAACCTTTTAAAAAAACAAAAAACAAGCGCGTCCATGCTCACAGGTGTACACACGGGTGATCACACCCACAAACTACACCCTTTTTGGCTCCTACCTCAAAGCACACTGTGTTCTGTTGATCTTATGTGCTGCACAATAATGTTTAATATTTAGTATTTACTGTCATATTCCCATATATCATTGTGATGTTGTTTATTCTATTACTCTTGTTCTCTTCTGCTTGCTTTCTTTTTTCTTTCTCAGCAGGTGATCCAGGTGATTGATATATGCATTTTTTTTTCTCTGCCCGTTCTGTTGGTTTTTGTCTTTTGCCCTTCTCCCCCGTCCCTCTTCTCAGCTGTTTCTCTTTCCCTCTTTCTTTCTCCCCTTCTTTCCCCCAGTCAAGTCTGTCCCGTATTCAGTAAGTGAAACTAAAATAAACAATAAAAGGTGAATCAAATGGACCATTACGGCAAGGCTGGGATGGTCAGTTTGGTAAAGTAAATCCGTTGGGCATCTTTCTTTGCCTTTAGACAACAATTCTGAGGGCAAAAGAGCCAAACGGGACAGGCCAAAAAGAAAAAAAAAAAAAAAAAAAAAAAAAAATTACCCTTGATAATGGTGATGTGAACTATATCCTAACTGACCTTGAAATTGTGATGACAAACCTGATGACAAATGGTCATGTCAATAGAAACACAAATATCATTAATAAGAAAAAGAGAGAACTTTACATAGTCTAGAAAGTGGTTTACTCTTCACAATTTCTACAAGTCATATAACCCCCTAGGACCTGGCGTCCACATATGTGGACATCACATTTTGGGTTATTTAGACCAAAATACTCAATTTTGCTCTACAAGGGCCTGATATCCACTTACGAGGACATTATACTGCTACTGTTCTATCAAAATTTTGAACGAATATCCTCATATGTGGCTCTTATTTTTTTAAAAACAAAAATAAGGTAAAAAAAAATCTGGTAATTCTTTGTTTTTACATTCATCGCTCCCCAATGTGCCCAAATATCAAAGAGAAATTAAAAATGCATGCCGTGGAAGATTTGGGGTCTTAGGAGGTTAAAGAGACTCACTGCATAACTTTTACATATGTCATAGCAAGCATAAAAATGGTTTCAATGAAACAATGAAACAAACATTACGTGTTTATGGTATACTTACACCAGGAGGCTGGTCCTTGGAGAACATACCCCAGGTATGATAGTTTAGATCGTGCTTAAAAGTTTTATGCTCTGTTTCCCCAAAACCATAAACATAATGAGATGGCAGTCTAGTTGTCACTTGGATGAACATGTCTGAGAAGGTAAAACCTGGCACAGATGAATCCCAACTAGGAGAAAAGACAGGGAATTAAACCAATGAGAGACGAGAGAAAGAAAAGAGAAGAGAAGGCGTGTGGTGGTTGAGGTAAGGAGTAGTCAAAGGTAGTAATTCACATTATGTTTAAATAAATAGGCATAAAGACCCATGGGCAACTGCAGGCACCCCTTCAACATAAATTTTAATTAGTAAAATTTCAGCTGACGGTTCCAAAAAAAAACATTGGAGGTTTAACTACAAAATAATGTCACCCTTGCTTTGAAATATTCTTTGAATAGACTCCAAACCTGTGCTGCTTCATGTGACATCATCATGAATGCTGAACAAGCGGAAACAACTTCAGGCACTGATGGACTGAGAAACTTTCCTGAGCATATCTCATGTGACTGCGTAACTGCACCAGAGGGTTTGACTCAGCATTGTTACTTTAATCTTTTAGGATAAAAGAGTTTCTAGTTGAAATAGTTGAAATGGAAATTTTAACCTATTTTTGACTTTATTACTTGGTGGGACAATTTAGTATTATTTAAGAAAAACTGAGAATATCGATCTATCTATCTATGCTTTATCTATTTATGCTTTATTTAACAAATAAATACAAGTGTTGAAAACCCATTTTAACACATGAAAAAAAAATTCCATTAAAGAAAAGCCTCAACATACCTAAAACTTTTGGATACTCACATTATAGTCCCGGTGCTATTCCTAATAATCTGGATGCCGAATGGGTACTTGACAATAGCGACCCTGTAAAGCCTATTGCTCTCTTCAGTCTCAGGAGTTGTAGGAACCGACAACTCCACTGGTACCTCATAGCGATCATCATTTGGGTCATAGATCTGCATGTGGAGGAATTGTTATTGCATCAATTTATGCACATCAATCATGAATCAATTATTGCCCCACTACGTGAACAAAACAAAAAAATAGGCACACACCTTGAATTGCAGCATGTCACTGCTGTGATATTTAATGTCAACACGGAGTGTGTCAATATCACGGGACTGTGGACGGCCACTGCTCCTGTACTTTGTGTTCCGAATGATATCAATTGTCATCCCCTCATTACTTTCCCTTAATGATGTGACATTGTAACCATAGTTTTCTGGATAGATGCAATTTGGGGCACCTTCAATGGCAATTGGCTATGTAGGGAAAAAAGAAAACATAACGGAGCACTATGAAATAAAGTTTCAAGACTGACACCATCAAATCACCAAAAGGCTATGTTTAAGTGTCAATTGTTAGGAAGGCAACAAATCAAATGTTCAAACTGAGATATTGTCATTGCATTTCTAATATGTGCTAACTTTGAATTTGATGCCAGCAACAGGTTTCAAAGAAGCTGGGTAAGTGTAAGTGTTTGGGCATTGATGATGCTCATTTACTGCAGTTTTGAAAGCAAAATGTTTATCCAAATATGCTTCATTTGGATTTCTGCTGGTCTGCATAGTAGTATTTGCCATATAATGAAAGCATTTGCACTTTTCATCATTTACCTTTAACACAGAATTCCAACTATTTGATAGAAAAATTAAATGATATGTGTATGTTAGCCTACGACATGAGAAATTCAGTAGGCTACTTACATCCCAGATACAGCCTCTGGCCTCGCACTTAGCCTGATCTGCATTGTCCTCTGGATGACAGTTAATACGTAGTACTTTCCACTCTACCACATACGTCTCCCCCAAGATCAAGTCAAGGTTCTGCAGGGTCAGCACCTGTGGATTGGATAAATTTTAAGGAAGGAAAGTGTTTGTGCAGGGATTACAGAAGCCATTGAGAACAAAGCCCAGATCTGCCTGGCGATGTGACTGTGTCATCTTTATGACACATCGGGATGTGGACAGCATCACCGCTGCTAGCATTGCTAAGGTTAGCCAAAGTGTCCACACTTTTTTTTTTCTATTTTTTGTCTATTATGTCTATTTTTTTCTCTTCTTTACATCACTAACAAGTTAGTCACCAAGAACATCCCTAACATACAGTAAGAATGAATTGTTTAAAAATCAAATAAAGTAATCAAATAAAACACATTTTAGCTTCCAGGCTGACTTGTTTAATATTGATTTATATTTTAGTGTGTATGAAACTAATGATCTTTAGCAGCTGTGAGCTATGTTCATTGGTCAGACTAGGCAAAAGGAGACTGATGAACATGACAAACCAGAATTTAGGTTTAACAGCACAGATGCCTTTAACACGCAGAAAATTATTACAACTCAGTGTCTTGTGATAAATGTAAGGTTGTGCCCGTGACCAAGGAGACCTCAAGGATTTACACAAACACTGCCACAGCTACATATACTTGATAGTTGTTACGGCCCTAGCAGGGCCTCCTCCTGAAGGTGCCTGTGTGGGCGTGTCCCACTACCTCCTACCTGAGATGCCACCTTTCCCTCCTGTACAGCTGACTCCCATCAGCAATTAAAGGTATTTAAGCCCAGAGCAGGGTGAGCTCTGGGCCAGAGTGCCATTTTGTGTGGGTACAGCTAGTGAGCTGAGTGTTTCTGCGGTAGTTTCCAGCTAGTGAGCTGTGTAGTGTGTTGTCCAGCTAGTGAGCTGTGTAGTGTGTTGTCCAGCTAGTGAGCTGTGTAGTGTGGTTTCCAGCTAGTGAGCTGCGCTTTCCTTTTGACTTTTTGCTTTATTTGACCAACGCCTGAGTTTTGTTTGTGTTTTGTTGGTGTTTTATGGTGATAACGGCTTGTCCGTCTCTTTTAGTTGAATAACTTCAATAAAACTGTTTTATTTAACTGTTTTGCCTCCCTGACTCCTTTTTCTGACCCGGTCACTTTTGTTGCTTCCCCCTTAACGCCTAGACCCCCCCCCCCCCCCCAGGGGAACGTAACATAGTGTATGTACATGCAGTTACTTACACACACACACACACACACACACACACACACACACACACACACACACACAACAAATCTAAAAAGTACTGCTTAAAGCGTCTCTCGACACTTTACAGACTCTTGCCTTTTTGCTCCTAATCCTGGGCACTTATTGTAGAATCATTGCTCTTAGTTGTTCATTTTCACTCTTTTTTTCTCTTTCTCGTAATGACATGCCCCCACACACTCTCACAGATGTTTTTTTTTTTTTATGATTTTCACCCAATGTAAATTGTTAACATTTGTTACACTTAGAGGCTAACCTTGAAGTGAACAATAATGGTTTCATTCCTGGTCAAACTGAAACAAATGACAGAAGTGTGGCTGCTGTAGAAGTCATCCATTCTGCATCAGTCATGCAATACTAGAGTCTGTGCTTTCTTCTTATTATTATATTAATTCATTGATTGATAATATTGATATTGATTGTTTCCATTAACTACTCACTAAATATATCTGTCATATATGTTGCTTGTTTGTCGATATTAGATTAGAGATTTTCTTTTTATTATTCCTATATTTGATTTTTTTACTCAAATGGTTTCTGCTGCTGCAGATCACCTATAGTCTGACAAAATCTACATTCACGTGTGTTATAAATAAAGACTGTGTGACAAACACAAACAAGAAAAAAAACAATAAAGGTTGCTTCTTTTTTTGCATAATTATGTCTAGAAACATGCTTGTATTTACCTTCTTGGCTCCATCGTAGTCTATATTGTTGTTATCTAATATTGTAGTAGTGTTTGTAGCATCAACATCAGTCACAGAGACGGATGCGGGGACAGTAGGTACCCCAAGGATAATAATGTTGTCAAACTTAAGGTTGTTTGGGTCATTGTAACCATTGTTGGTCACCTGCATCGTCAGTGTTCCCTACAAGACAGCAGACTATGATTATGACACAGTCACATAATTTGACCTTCTAAAAATGATCCCAGATTTGCAAATTGAAAACACACACTAAGTTTAGTGCCATGCACCCCAGAGTAATGTAATGTAACGTAATGTATACATTAAACATCCAATTTAGTCCTCAGTGCAGTTTAAAGCATAAAAAACGTTTGATCCAGCAATACTTTAGCATCCCAACATTGGTCAACCATGAGTGGTAAAGTGGAATGAAAAAGTCAAAATTCTTCGGTGGTTTTGAACTTTAGACTTAAGCTCAGATTGAAAGAAATATTTTGGCTCAATTTGAAAGAAAGGATGTATGAACTTGTGTGGGAAAGTTACCTGGGTAACAGTGAACTTGTAGTGGATGTAGTTGCTATTCTTAACTGTGTCTGTAAAGAGAAGCACACACAGAGCTTTATCTTTGTCACAGCACTTGAACACAAATGATGCATAGTTACACAGCAAAGTGTAACAGCTTCAGCTTGTTGATACGTATGAGCTAACTGAAAGTGATTGGCTAATATCCTTTTTTTGTACTCAAAAAGATAAGAACTTTCATTTGATGAAAAAAAAACGTATCCAGAATCCAGTCAGTGGTAATAGCAATACACAACATACTAGCAAACAGACAAAAAAAAAGAAAAAAGGAGACAATACCTCGGGAATCACCGTCATCCCAAAATAGCTCTCCAGCTGCGCTGTCATGGTCATCAAGAGCAATGATCAAACCCATGGGATTACGCCGACTAGTTAAATATACATAAACACACATAAAATTACAAATAGCGTTCACATGAATAAAACAAATGCACCAAATGTAAGAATACAACGTTTGCCATTATGTACATGTTTGTGATAATCTCTCTGTGTGTGTGTGTGTGTGTGTGTGTGTGTGTGTGTGTGTGTGTGTGTGTGTACCTGTATGTTGTGGTGACATTAGGCTTCTGTGTTGGGAGGATTGCTCCACCCCTGATGTGTAATCCAAGCTTCTCTGCTGGTAGGTACATTTCAACATGCCTTTTGCGGTCTCCCACTTGTTCCATCTGATCAGAAGGATAGCAGAATAAAATATTAATTTAACTGAATTCCCTCTTGTGGGCAAAAGAATCTATGCGATGCAGACTGTTTTTCCTTTTTACTGAAAAAATATAATTATTTTTATACCATACATATGTAGGGTATGTAATTTTAATCACTTTTTACTTCATCGTATTTAATCAGAGTTCACCGATCTTTTAAATCAGTTAGTCATCATCAGTAATTGTTAATCAAACTCTAGTCTCATACTATAAGCAGAGCGCGGGGGGGTATTCACAAATGAGTATGTAAACACATGCAACAATTATGAGGTGACCACCCTGTAATTTATAAAAGACAACTGATTTGGAAACAAACTAACACTGGGCCTTTTGTGAGGGTGTTCTCCTGTCTCACCCTTGACAACAGGCCTTATGAAATCTGGATGTTAAACTGGCTTTCAAAATATTATAATGATAAACTTCACATTTCTCTCTGTCTCTCTCTTTTTAAACGTGTCCCTCCATTCATCTCTGGTCCAGTTAGAGCTCAGCTGTTTGATCCCCTGAGGACTAAATCCTCAGAGCAGCCTAAAACTATTTAACAACAAAAATCTCTTCCTTTTCTCCTTTTTACTTCCTTCCTTCACCGTGTCCTGTTTTTTCTCTTGTGATGCTCTAATTCTTTTTTTTTTATCCTGTTTCCTCCATTCCCACTGAGCTCTATGTGAGGGTGTGTCCGGGTGTGCATGTGTCAGTTTCTGTGTGTGCGTGTGTGTCATTTTATGCAGTACAATATGGGCGTGTGTGTGGGCTAGAGTTAGTGGAGCATCTATAAGCAATTTCAGATCTTATCTCCCCCTCACTGTCTGCCTTAAGGAGGTCTTCTCTAGCCCTCTCTTCTCTTTCTCCTCTTAGTCTTGCAATCTTCCTCTTTTCTGCATACTGTAATTTTCATTTCTGTTGCCTCTTTCTCATCCTCTCTATTGTTTATGCTTTCCTCTATCTCTGTGTAATTGCGCTAGCCATCCTTTCCCCTTTCTTTTCATTCAACTCCCATCCCATCTGTTTTGTTCTCATCCGAGTGCTTCTCCAGTATTTCTTTGCTCTGTAACTTGTTTTTCATGGTCATTTTCACTACATCATTGCTCCCCCACCCTTCTATCCTCCTACCCAGATAATCACAGGGGACCAACCAGGACAAGGGGCCGGCAGTAAGACAGCCAATCTAATCGTTCATCTGATCAGTGGGCGCTTTACATCGCCACTGTGACGGCTAAATAAGGTCCCAAAGGAACTTAACACCTCTTTTATCTCTCTGTCAGGGAGATAGTCTCTCTCTTTTCTTCCTTGTCCCCTCTCTCACTCTTTGTCCTCATTCCTACTCTGTCTTATCACTTTAGTCTCTCAGTCTCAAACAACAACTTGAGGCATCAACTTTCATGTGACAGGTTGTGCTTTACATGTTTTTGTGACAAATATAACATGATAGTGATAAGCCCCCCCCCCCCCCCCCCCCAAATCTATCTGATTTATTTTGATTACAAGGCTTATTATGTTAATTCAGCTCAATGAGATTTTTAAGGAAGCTGTTTTTGATTGAGAGTGTATTATATTGAAGATATTCTATTATTTTGCTTCCCTAAATGGGATTTAAAAACTGCCTATACTGTGATGTCCGAAGTTAAAACGCAGCTTTCCTGCATTGTGGGTTATACACAGTTTTATGACCATCAAACCATAAAAAGAGTGCAATTTATGAATTTGCACTTAACTTGGACAACCTCCAGTAAGCCTCTGGTAGTTACCTTTGCTATTAAGTAAAGTGAACATTTCAGCAAGAATTTAAAGAATTGTGGTTTCTACAAGTGTGTAAATTAATGTATACAACTCCATTAAAGGCAGTAGTTGTGCTACTTTACAAATACAGTTACAGACCCATACATCTAACAGATAGTTGTGCTACTTTAGAGGAAACATTTCCAATGAGGAAAAAATATCCTTACCGTCTCGTAGTCGTACCACCGAGCATCAGGTAGATATGCCGACACCTTATCCACACCCTACAAAAAACACAAGAACACAACACTTGCATGACTATCTATTTGCATCTCCAGAGAAAGTGCCTCGAATAAAGTGAGGATAAAGTGAGGATAGCCCTTTCTGCTATATATAACTGCAACTTAATTGTAAAAATGAAGATAAAATGTCCCCATCAAGTAAACATGTTCTTAAATTGCCTATCATCCAATACAAAGTTTCCACACAGGCCTTGTGACATTTCAGTCTACAATACTATGATGTAAGAGACGATGGGAAAGACGGCATCAAGCAACAACTGATAGGTGACAGCCTTTGATGGCTTAAGGTGGTGGACAGACGGGGGCAATCAATAGACGAGCACCAAGCCTTTGATAGCATTGTCACTTCCCTGTTCTTTGTGACAGTGCAGAACAGAGGGAGAGAGAGAGAGACATTCACAGGGGGCACAGCTAAAGAAAGCGCAAACTACAGGTCCTTCTCAAAAAAATTCTATATTGTGAAATACAGTGTGACAACTGCACAGGCCAAGGCCTGTCACAGGCACTGATGGCAAAAGCATCTCCCTTCCAATTACTCTCTCACCTCCTCTCTCTCTCTCTCTGTCTCTCTCACGCTGTCCTTTTTGTGGACTGTTAAGGTCTGTCATTAGGAACATGAAATAGGGGATTCAGGAGGACAAGAAGAATAGTGGCGAGGCATATTTAAACAATGACAAATAACACCAAATTATTAAATTTGAGAAGTAAAAGAAAAAAACAGGACATAGTAAAAGAAGAAAGACTAAAATATGATCAAATATATAAAAATAATGGCCTGCTAACCAAATTAAATTACTTAACACCCCCTTAAGGGCCACAGATTCACACTTTGACGTAAATCACCAGCCACAACTGCTGCACAGCCTGTAGGATGACAGCCTGGGGAAATGGATGCTCCCCCTATACCTCGTTTTCTGGTGTCGGATTTGCTCGCGGCTCCTATCACTCACACCACTGACTAACGGGAAGGGACTGCAGGACTTAGCATGGTTGCTAACTGCGTTTGATAGGGAAACAGCACGAAGCCTGTATCCTTATTTGGAGCACTGAATCTCAGTTAGCTATAAGGTAAGATTTGATCAGGTGAGCCAAAGATTCATGCTGGCAGAATGATCAGATGGCAGCTGAATTAAATGAGAGCAGCAGAGAGAGAGAGAGAGAAAGAGAGGGAGAGTATGAGACACAGAGTGAAAGAGAAGTGGGATGAAATGAAATGGGATCACAAGGGTGAGTAGACAGCAGCTGATTAAGAGAATGCAGATGAGACGAGGGAGCCAACGTTTGATGAAAGGATGAGCTGAAAAGAAAAAGGGAGAAACGGGCATGAGAGTAGAAGTATGGATGAAGACCAGAGGGGATGACAGAGATAGAGTGCAGGAGATCTCTTCAGTTTATCACAGAGATCAAGGTTAAAGCATTGATTGATCTGCATGATGGAGAAAGCATCATTAGAGAAATGGATAGGCAAGTAGACAAAGGAATAAATAAAGAACAGATAGAGTATAGTAGAGAATAGTTAAAAAGGTGAGTGTAGAATATCAAGGGTTGTTAAAGATCATCCTTTGACCCTTGATGATATCTCTTTATATTGCCCTTCAGAGCATGACACAGCCGTCACATATAGTGAGCATACTCTTGCCACCCGAATCCTTTTGAAATTGCATACAAGAGGACAAAAACACTTCGACGACACTGCAATATAACCCTTCTTAAGCTGATTAATCACATGAAAACAATTTTCATGGTAAAAGAAAATTTACTGTTTTTGTCTAAACAGACAGAAACAGGGGCATCCATTAAGGCGCCGGGCTCTGTACCTGAACATTATTTGCATGGCATTGTTTTCCAAAATGGTGAAACGAAAATTTAGACCCTTTTGTAAAAGTCATAACCTTACATAAATGATAGTACAAAAGTTTTAATGTCCATGTATGCATAAATAACTATGCAGACTGGTCAGGATCATACACTATATTGCCAAATGTTTTCACTTACACATCCAAATGACTGAATTCAGGTGCTCCAATCCCCTCCATGGCCACAAGTGGCCACCTATGCATGCTGACTAACTCTACAAATATTTGTGAAAGGATGGGTTGCTCTAAGAAGCTCAGTAAATTCCAGCGTACTGTGAAAGGATGCCACCTGTACAGCAAGTCCTGTAGTGAAATTTCACTCACTATAAAATATTACACAGTCAACTGTTAATGGATTTAAAACAAAGTGGAACCAAATGGGAACTACAGCAATTCAACCATGAAGCGGTAGGCCATGTAGAATCACAGATGCTGAGGTGCACAGTGTGCAGAGGTCACCAACTTTCTGTAGAGTAAATCGCTACCGACCTCCAGACTTCATGTGGCCTTCAGATTATCTAAAGCAGCGGTCCCCAACTCCCGGGCCTCGGACCGGTACCGGTCCGTGAGTCATTTGGTACCGGGCCGCGAGAGTTGAGGCTCAGGTGTGAAATGTATGGTTTTCAGGGTGTTTATCGGTTTTCAGCGTTATTTTGTTATCGTTTTTATCTTTAACTCGGTCTTCATGGGTCTTTTCACATGTGTTATGAATAAATCTTTTTTTCGTTACCGGTACTGGTTTTATTTTGTTGTATTTTTCCGCAACGCCTTAAAGGCCGGTCTGTGAAAATATTGTCGGGCATAAACCGGTCCGTGGCGCAAAAAAGGTTGGGGACCGCTGATCTAAAGAACAGTGGAATGGATTTCCATGGCTGAGCAGCTACAGCCAAGCCTTATATCACCAAGCGCCATGCAACATATCAGATGCTGTGGTGTAAAGCATGCTGCCACTGGACTAGGGCGCATTGAGAAGTGTTCTTTGGAGTAACGAGTCACACTTCTGAGTCTGGATTTGGTGGTTGTCAGAGACCAATACTTGTCTAACTGCATTGTGCCAACATGATTGCTCACCATTGCACAAAGCAAGGTCCATAAAGACATAGATGAGCAGGTTTGGTGTTGAAGATCTTGACTGGTCTCCACAGAGTCCTGACCTCAACCTAATAGAACACCTTTGGGATGAATTAGAGCACAGACTGTGAACCAGGCCTCCAACATCAGTGTCTGACCTCCCAAATGCTCTCCTGGAATAATGGTAAGCTCTCAAACCTTGTGGAAAGCCCCCCCAGAAGAGTTGAAGCTGTTATAACTGCAAAGGGTGGGCCGACATCATATTAAACCCTATGGATTAAGATGCGACATCACTCAAATACATATACATATGAAGCCAGATAAGCAAATACGTTTGGGTATAGAGCAGTGGCCCCCAACCCCCGGGCCTCGGACCGGTGCCGGTCCGTGAGTCGTTTGGTACCGGGCTCACAGTTGAGGCTCAGGTGTGAAATGTATAGTTTTCAGGGTTTTTATCGGTTTTCAGCGTTATTTTGTTGCCGTTTTTATTGTTTACTCGGTTTTCCTGGGTCTTTTCACGCATGTTATGAATAAATTTTCTTTTTTTCGGTACCGGTAATAGTTTTTTTTTGTATTAATCCGCGACACCTTAAAGGCTGGTCCATGAAAATATTGTCGGGCATAAACCGGTCCGTGGCGCAAAAAAGGTTGGGGACCGCTGGTATAGCGTGTACGTTTAAACGCATGACCTCTATAGGTCAGGCTCTGGAAGATGACCCTATTTACCCAAAGTAACCCTGCAGTTCTTCCCAATGCCACCTACAGACAAAGACAACATTGTAAAGCAAATGTTTAATCCAACTCCTGAATAACTTTACCTACTGTAAATTTATTCAAGGGCATGTCTTCACCATCACAAGGAAGGTCATATTTTCCCCTCCTTGGAGGACTTCTAAACATTTCTCTCTGTTCAATTATCAGGGCACTTTGATGGAAAGCACATTGCTTTTAAAGAGAAGGGAAATGAGCAGTGAGTCATAATTGATGCCCCAACACACCCACTGATAATGGATGTCTTTTTATCCTATCCTGTTTCCAACTGCACAACAGCAGTTGAATTGTGTCTCTGGCTGTGAAGGCATCCCAAATAGGTGCATTTGTCTTGGTTCACAAAAATAACATCCAGCACAGTTGCCTCATGCTTCTTCCTTTCCTTTCCCTATACTCTGTAAGACGTAAACTCTAAAGCATCACAAAGCCCCCCCCCACACACACACACACACAGTTCTTGTATTAGAAACTTTTTTCACAATTACACTGATTGAAGTTACTTCATCCTCAGCCCGACAATGAATCCAATTCGCTTTCCACTATTCTGTAATTCACGAGAGGCCGCACTAAATTGCTTATTATTCAGGCCACTTTGACATGACCGCAATCACTGCATATGCACACATACATATGTGCCTACAGGCACACACATTTACATATGCAGGCAGCTGCACGCATGCACACACACACACACACACACACACACACACACACACACACACACACACACACACACACACACACACACACACACACCAAAACCCAAGCGCACAGACACACACACACACACACACTGAAACAAACACAAGAGTACACACTCTATCTACACTTCTAATCTGCTCGTAATGAGGTCAGTGCTCTCATTAGAGCTCAGAGAAAAGAGGGAGGGTATGGAAGAGAGAAGAAAGAGGGATGAGAGTAGGGGAGGGCAACAAAGAAAATCCCATGTCATGTTTTCCCAGTGGAGGTCACGCTGTGTGCGTGTGTGTGACTGTGTGAGTGAGTAGCTGTTCAGCTGCAAGACATGTTTCTCCATTTTCTATGTACATTTCTTTAAGTAATGTGTATGATGTCATTTTGACCAAAGTATCTTCATATGTATATGTATTCTGTTTCTGATATGTCTCTCTCTCTGTGTTTTAACTTACTGGATCCAAGACAGGTGTGATGAGCAGGTATTTTCCCCAGAGGAACTGGCGATCTACTGTCCAGGTTGCGCTGTCAGAATAGAACCTTGGGCAAGGAAGAATATATATTAAATTAGGCATCTTTGTCATTATGTTGTGTCCAGCCAAAATGTAATTAAACTACAGACCGTACATTTTATTTTCCAGTTTATGGTTTAGAAAAGCTTTAGGATGTCTATGCTTTGTTACAATTCTAAACTTTATCTTAACATTAAATTAATGTTCACCCTTTGATTTTTCCAATTTATTAGTTCATGTCTTACTAGATCACATTTTCCATGTTTTACCCTGGCTGGCTCATTTAAGCTGTGTGGCTACTAATCTCCAATCCGTTTCTTTCTTTCGTAGAGTCATGCATATACTTTACAACTTGTCACTTGGATGCCATTATGTTTTGTTAATGCCCTTGGTGTCTTTTTGAATGGTGAAAGGGATGAACAGTTGTACTGCAACACGGTCCTTGTGCTTCTCGCTATCTGTTTATCATGTGGTTTGCTAGTTGTCTGATTGCCAAAACATTTAATTTTTCTTGTGCTTTTTAAAAATAAAACCACTCAAACAGGAGTGTATTCACTCGATTTGGAATTGCTGTCTTGCCAAGGTCTTAGTTTCTGTTGGCATGTTGTCCTTTCATTCATTGCCAGTGACATCACTTTTTAGTTTATAGGCCAGGGTTGCCAGGTTTCAGCTACTAGCTTTCAGGCACTTGGAACAGAGCTTTTCACTATGTAAAATTGCTCATTTTCTTTCTTTAGGAAAAAAAGGAAATCAAGGAATTTTTGTTTTTGCCTGCCTTGACAGTTGTTTATACTGTCTATTTCCGTCTTGGTGGGAGTATTTGTGGACAGAGTTATGGTATAGTATAGCATCAGGTTGTTTGGATAACCAGGGAGTTATCCAAACAACATGATGCTAGTCTTCTCTTTGCTCCTAGATACACCTTCAGAGGTACTGTGACATCACCTATGACCTTGCAGATGATAATGTCACACTCTTCTGTGGCATCAGAATGATGGTAGTGACCAAGACAAATGCCCTATTATTGAATAAATTACTTTGCTTGTATGCAACTAGCACAGTGCCCACTGTCACAGGAATCACAAGGACATCAACAAATATGGATGTCACCATCGTTGGAGGTTGATTTATCAACTATGTTGTGTGATCTGGTCATTAGGAGGTCACAGCAGTGTAATATCATCTGTGATCTGTCAGATGATGCCAAAGTGACCTAGCTGAGATGAAAAGACATCCACTCCTCAGAACGCCCCGGTTTAGTACTGCACTTACTGAGGTCTCCAGCAATACACAGTATGAAGTACATGAGAAATACTTTTGGAAGATTTAAGGTTTTGGTGGTTAGGAATAGGTATTTGTGAGTTATGTCCACAGGTGAATCGAAGCAACTGCAGTTTATTTGTGTCGCTGTTTGAATTGGTAGCATAATGACTTAACTCAATAGTAGATGGGACTTACTCATGCAGAACAGGACGTACAACAGTCTCTCCTGCAGTGTGGGCTTTGTAGAATAGCGTGTAGAGGTAAGGCAGAAGTGTATAACGTATGTTCAGGTAATGTTTGGAACTCCGGACCAGTGCTGAGTCAGCACCATATACAGCTGGATCCTGAGGCTGGAGACAGAAAGATGGAGTAAGGGAATGGTGTTAATGAACAAGAAATAATAGAGAAAATAAAACACATATTTGTCCATTAGTTACTGAAAAACAATGGGAACGAGGGAATATGTTTGAGCAGGAGAAGGAAAGAAAATCGCTGAAATTAAAGGAAGTGAGTGACGATAAAGCAGTAAAGAGGAGGGATGAGAAAGTGGAAAATTACCATGAGCAAATACACATTAACCTTAATCATAATGAATAACCACAAAATTACCTTTACATTGGAGCAATCTAAAAGTACAGTTTATAAAGACAAAGAGCAAAAGAAAAAAATAAATGAAAAAGTGAGAGAAAGAAACAGAGGTATGATGTTAATTTGATGACAGTGGTAAGTGTGGTAAGTGTGAGGGTGATTAGCTGCTTACAGGCCGTGGTCCTCTCATCTGGCTAATCATTTATGCCTCCAGCAACTCTGACAGTCTGATGAAAACTCATTTGTGTCTGTGTGTGTGTTTGGACTATCTGTATGGGATGTGATGAGCGCCATGATTAGGGCAAAGCAAAGGTCACACTTTAGCTGTCTTGTTTAGTGGAAATTGTACATCAGATTCATCATCATCGTGTCCCTGTCTTCAAGCAAGTACTATCACCAACCCCCACCCCAAACGGAAAATGTTGTGGGAGCATCAGTTTTCATGCGATTCAATAGTGTAGAATGATTTTTCGCATAAGCCATTTGTGTTCATCTGTATAAATAGCTCAGTGGCAATATAAGCACTCTTCTAGGCTCAGCAGGCGCCTTCCCTGTGTTTCTCAGTGACATTAAGCCACTGATCTGACCTGTGACATTTAACGTTTTAGCCTGCTTGTTAAATATAAACATAATTTTTACTCTGTTAATATTACCACCTGTTGAAAATCATTGTCACTGAAAATGAATACTGACTCTCTTCTTGAAGAGCGATTGTCCAGTCAGAAAGTTAAGAAAGGCAGTCAGTGCAATACTGCAGCTGATGTGGAGAATCCACCATATTGCAATAACTTTATGTATATCAATATCAATTCCTTTAAATTTCATTGCACCATTGAGATTGTGAGTAATATTTTATTTCAGACTCAAATGTTGTGTTTTTCAGCAGCTTGCATCCTCAGTGTTAAACACAGATTCAGCTGTACTTGCACCAGTGAGGTGATAATCTCCACGGCTACAAAAAGTTTTTAACTGCTCGGATTTCATAGCACCTATACAATGTTATAGAATAATGTGTATACCCTGCAGTACTTTGCACCAAACAGCAAAGTTGTAATATATAGATTGACAATCTAATATAATAAATCTGGGAGTACCTTGTACCCCTCAGCGTTGTGGTTCCGACTGAAGGGGTAGAAAGCCCCGACCTGCATCCAGCGACGACACAACTCCTCAGTGGAGTCATCAAAGAAACCGCAGATGTCAGCTCCAATCTGAAAAACATTTACAATGACATTTAGCCAAAACCTACAGGTTCAATTCTAACAACATCCTAATATTGTTATATCGGAAAAATCAAACTGGAATAACATTTGACAAACTCTGAGAAAACTTGAACTTGAAAACAAAAGATCTCTAGATTACTAATGTTTCATTATGGCCTGGTTAAAAAATGGTCCAACTGTAAGGTTAACAAATCTCTTGTAGCACCAGTGTGATAACTGCCTTTATATTTATCTTCTAAAATGCCTCTCTTCATGCTGGCTCCATTTAGTGAGGATTTACTGGCAAACAGTAGATGTGGGTTGTAATCTTTATTTACATTAATTGCTTTCATGGAGTCCAAGAAAGAGACTTCAGTCAAAGGCCAGTCTGCAGAGACTGTTTGCTTTCTATTGTTTACTACCGGCCACATTTTACAACAGCCTCAATGGGAGGGAATCGATCCAAATCCTATTTCTCCTGCTTTCTTTCCGTCTTTCTCTCTGCGTTCGTGTGAGCGTGTGTCTACTGAGGAACCCAAAATCTGCTTGACACAGTCCCAGCAGGAGAAGTTGGCATGTATATATGACTACCTGCTGTGCACAGCTGGAGGAGTGTGCATGTGTGTGTTTGCATGTGCACTGGACTCCCTGTCGTTTTCTTACTGCTGTTTGAAATCTGCAAACTAGCGATACACACAAGCAAGTACAAGGTCCACTCGGTTACTGGCTAGGAGTGTGTTTTCTGAACGTGGTGTTGTTCCAGGAAAGAAAACTGCTGTTGGTGCAGACATTTTAATGGATCTTATTCAAGACACACTTCTTCTTGTCTGCTGTTTGAAATTATGACGGAGCATACATCCCAATGACAACTAAATCTTCTTTAAAAAAAGCAAAAGAGAGAACCATCCAAGTGCCAGAAACACACGCTAACAAACAGATTAAGTTCTATGCCTGGTTCTGGAGCTTTCTGTAGAGTACAAATTATATATATATATATATATATATATATATATATATAGATATATATAGATATAGATATAGATATATATGTTTTCATTCTTCAATGCTTTGCTAAAGTGAAAATAAAAACTTGAATGGTCATATTTATTTGTCTTATCAAATGATTTTAGCTATTTTAAAAATTATTAGAGATGGACCGATCCGATATTACGTATCGGTATCGGTCCGATACTGACCTAAATTACTGGATCGGATATCGGAGAAAAATAAAAAATGTAATCCGATCCATTAAATATCACGAAAGCACCTCACAAAACTTGCAACACACCGTAACTCACCTCAGAACGTTAGCACGTCGGAGCAGTATGCATCACGTGATAGAGCGGCTGTGGCATGCAGGACCTGTCGGTGGTCTGGATAGCATTTGGAGCTTCGCTAGCAACCCCGCATTTCATCTCCGACAAAGTTATCCCCGAGAGAAGTAAAGCAAGTGTGTAAGTCCATCTCTGAATGTTTGTAAAGCATTCCTGCGTTAAGCTTAACAAGCGATATATGGAGCGACTTCCTCCTCTTGCTGCTACTTCAATCATGAAACTGCTTAATGATCAGCTGATCGGCTTTTCTGTCGCGAGTCTGTGTCTCTTGTTTGTTTTTGGCCCACTTTGCACCAGAAAGAGCAAACCAGCGGTTGAACAACAGCAGCACGTTTAAGCTTGATCAGCTGCTGTTAGAATTTATTTAATATTACTTTCTACTCGAGGATCTTTTTCTATGTAGCTGACGCTGGTAACTGTGCAGGGGCGGATCTAGCAAAGTTTAGCCAGGGGGGCCGATAGGGCATGAACAGGGAAAAGGGGCACAAAGACATACTTTTCTTTCTTATTCTCATTTAAAATGTCGAGCTTTTAATAAATAATTATCTGACACCCAAAGTTTTAATTTGATGTAAAATGAATAGAAGTCAATTACTGTATATAGTGACTATTAAGTCTAATATACCCTAGTAAGCTATAGTACTTTTTCCTTTGGGAAGGTACCATCTGTGCAGTCTGCAATTTTGTTGAAGAAAGATGTTGAATCTATTTAATATTTTAATATATTGAAAAAAATAATTGATTTCTGTGCATTTTTTTTCACACTGCATCAAATTAAGGTTGATTACGTCGATTAAGCATCATGAGGTGGAGCGTGAGGGGTGGTTCCCTATTTTTTATTTATTTATTTTTGTTGTTGCTGGGAGTTGGAACCCTATTAGTTAGGTTGCTTAATATTTATGCTAAGTACTCTTTAAAATACCAGAATAGGGAGGATGGTGTAGGTTTAAGTTTATTAGATTGATCAGTATTGCTGAACTATGAAATATTTTTTTTTGCATACAGGTATAACAGAATAGCTTTAGTGTAGTTGTTGTTTTAAACTTGAGTATGAACTTATACAAAATGCAGCAAGATATTTAAAAAAACAGTTTTGTTGATTAAAAAACACTATATCGGATTCATATCGGTATCGGCAGATATCCAAATTTATGATATCGGTATCGGTATCGGACATAAAAAAGTGGTATCGTGCCATCTCTAAAAATTATATGACCATTACATGACCTTCTCTGAATGTTTGCTACTCACATAGGGTATTCCAAAGAGGCCAAACTCTAGCATGCCAGGGATAGCCCATTTTATGTCATTCCAGTTGGCACCATTGTCCCCCAGCCAGTGACCTGAATATTTTCCCACACCTGGAAAGGAGGAGCGGGTCAGCAACAGGGTACGGTTTGCTCCAAAAACACGCTGCAGAGCTCTGTGGCAGAGAATTCAACAAGAAGACAAGCAGATGATACAGGGTCATTAAGATAAAAGGACAATGGGACAAAAAAGAGAGCCAGAGAGAGCACAAGGGAGAAACAGATATCGCATGCATATGCACAAACACAAATGATCAGAGAGAAAGATTGAATTGATTTACCACTACACATTAATATTTTATTCAAACAAAATCGAAGCATTATCAATCTCCACGACAATATAAAGCCCTGATGATGTTTACAAAATGTGTCTCCTGCCAGTAATACATTTTAATTAGTAGACTAAGAAAGAAGAAAAGAAATGAGTAGGAAAGCTGACAAAAGAATGATGAGCTAGCTTTAATACCAAAACAGTGCGTCAGCAAGCTCACTTCAGGGAGCTTGTATTTCATGGTCTTGAGTGGGCTGTGTCTGTGTATGTGTGTGTTACCATATATAGGCAGATTGTTTCTTTCGAGTGTAAATGTGGTTACGAGGGTAGTGATGTAACTTCGGAGAATTGACATGAGCAGAGTTTAAACATTAACCCTTTAAGACCTACCATAGAACCAAGTTCGCCAGAGCTTATATTATATTTTTACATGCTGTGGAGCCATTTTTGGGAGCATTTCAAGTTGCTATACATCAATACAACCATTATAGCCCAAACTTTAATAATATGTCTGCATTAGGTGCATAGTAATTACATAAATTGCAAAAAAGTGCAATAAACTACAAAAAAATTGAAAATCGTTTTTGTTTTTTTAACATATATTTCTAATTAGAGAAATTTAAGAGGCTTATCCCTCAAAACTGTAAATACAAAAAAGTTACACAAACTAGTTTCCCACCACAGGAAATTTATTTTGAGTGTCTTCATAGTTTTATTTTTGAAATACACCAATTTTTATATACTGCAGGAAAAACGAAAATAAATATTATAGTGCAAATTTGCAAAATAACAGCATATGCATCAAAATAAACTATTTCCAGCAGTGCAATATGAGTCTTAAGCATCCCAGAAACGACACAGAAAGTCATAAAGTCAAACATAACTTTTTAAAACACATAACAAGTAAAACACAAGCTCATAAGGCCCCGATCGTAAAAAACTACATTTCCGCAAAATGACGTCACTTCCGGTTTCGGGCAGGTCATGCGGTCATGTGATAGTTCGCGCTGATGGACGTAGGAAGTGTTACAAACAGCTGATGGATCGGCGAAGCGTGTTTCTGGAATATCATGTTTTTGTTGCTGCAAGTGATTTTTATGCAGTTTTTGCAAAGCTATATGTGGAAGGAAACTGTGACCTAGGACAAGCTGATGGCATAAGATGTAAGTACAACTCCTCCAGTTTCATATGCAAAAAAAATTATTGCGCTAGCTTACTTGGTTGCAGAGCTACCGGGATTTAAAAATAGTTACGCAAAACAGAGCGTGCCCGCTCCGATCGGCTGTAAAGGGTTAAATAAAAGTTATAAAACATTTGCCACACTGAGGAAAATGCAAGGCTGCGAAATGGTTTTATGAGATTTTTTTGTTAATGATTTTTATTGGCATTCAAGTTAGCTCTTAAAGCTTATGCACTGATGAGTCAGGATACACTAGCAGAAGAATATTACAGTTTTATATTACTTTATATTACTGGCTGCATTGTTAGGAAAATTTGACATCTAGGTTTCTGATACAGATCAGCAGCAACAGTTTTCTTCACCATTATTCTGGATCCACAGTGCTGTCTTAGGTCTACAAATTGTATTAAACCAACCTGTCAAACTGTAACTTTGAATCATGTCTCTTGTAGGGATGGGTATCGTTTAGGTTTTATCCGATACCGGTACCAAACCGGTACTTTTGAAACGGTGCCGGTGCTTAAACTGTGCTCGAACCGGTGATTAAAGAATGAAGAACACAAACTTTGTCCAAAAACCTCTCATGTTCAGCTGTTTTTTTGTAAAAAGATAACAATGTTAGCCTTTTCTGCAGATATAGGGGATTTATGTTATCACTCTTGGCTGGAAAAAGTGCTTAATCAATAGGGGGGGGGGGGGAGACACCAACTTTGTCCAAAAACCTCTCATGTTTAACTGTTTCCCACTTTTTCTTTGGTCATTTTAGCCTTTTTGGCCAGGGTGAAGGGAGTATCTGCCATCAAACAAGAAGACAGCCGCATGTAACTACGATGGTGTTTGCTAGTTCACCTTACCTGCATTAATGTAATAACATGGTTAGCCTACTCAACGTAAATTACACACGAACAACATTAAGCTAGTGACCCAGAGAAGAACGGCTGCTGCTGCCATCATCATCCGTCATCATTTCTGCTACACTGGCAGGGCTAGGAGCCAGGACTCTCCTCTTCGGGTTTTTGGGGGATGTTGCTAACTCCGGGACCGATAACAGGCACCACACCAGCAGTAGATGTGCTCGATGTGAGGTCTCGCAGCAAGCTATCAAATACGGTGCAGTTCTCGGCTTTTAAAAAGTTCATCTTAAAGCACTTGTTGCAGGCTGCTGAGTTTGCATCTTTTGCTGTGAAGTACAGCCAGACTTTCGACCTCTTCGCCTTGGGCATTTTTAATCTGTAGCTCTGCTCTAAAAGAACGTACGTACTTGGGCCCGCCTACTACGCTTGCAAAGGTAAAATGATTGGCTGGAATCCAAAGTGTATGACATCTCAGGAAAGTAAGCACCGAAATGTGCGCTGCTTTTCGGTCTGGTTACTACCGTTTATGTCAGAACCGGTACCCATCCCTAGTCTCTTGGTTCTTTAAATGCTGGCTGGCTAGGGAACTTTATTTTATTTTCCCCAGTGTTTTTCTGTCTGCTGAGTATGTTGTCTCTAAGAAGAACTCCCACTGCATTGCGTTGGACTGCAGGTAGTGATGGTAGGCCTTGTTATGCTCTCTGGAGGATCAGCAATGGGCTCAGAGGCCACTGTAATAAGAAATTGCAGTAGGCCAAAAAATGGCTCATACACATCTATGCCAAATTCAGCAAGGTTGCTGAGAACAAGGACTACTGTAGTTCAAGACAATGGAATTGGAGCCCTTCAACAGCATTCAGATAAGGAAATAAGATGAACCAATGCTAACTGGTTAGCAAGTATAAAACATTAATAATAATAAACCTGAGTATGGTGAAGCACTTTTTTATCCCTCCTCAACAGATTGCTGGCACCGACAATATATTTAATACTCCTTTCTAAGTTTGTGCACATAATGGGTCACTAAACTGTTTCAGCGCCAGACTCCAATGAGAAATTCATTCAAACACACTGGAAGCTAGACTCATTAAAACAAGTTTTCGGATTTAACACATTGAAGTCAAGTCAACTGCTCTGGACTTTAGCACAATGGGTCAGTAACATCTGATTCTACAACTATTCATTTAGAAAATTATGTAAATGGTAATGGTAAATGGCCTGCATTTGTATAGCGCTTTTCTAGTCCTTAAGGACCCCAAAGCGCTTTACACTACATTCAGTCATTCACCCATTCACACACACATTCACACACTGGCGATAGCAAGCTACATTGTAGCCACAGCTGCCCTGGGGCGCACTGACAGAGGCGAGGCTGCCGGACACAGGTGCCACCGGGCCCTCTGACCACCACCAGTATGTATATTACATTGTGTATTTTGAGTTTCCCAGAGTCTCAATATACTGAATGGGTGGCAGAAAGTTGGCCTTCGTAGCACAACCTGAACTCTTCCTGTCATTGATTATTGATGTACTCACTTTTCACTAGCCAGCACCATAGAGTACCCGTACAGACTGTGGACATCATAATGGTTTCCCCAAGACTGCTTGGCATCCATACACAGAGTCTTACTGTACATCAAGTTGTCGAGAATGTCTGAGGGAGAGAAAAGATAAAGGAGTGAAGAGCTGGAACAAGGGGTGAGGAGGCATGAAGAGAATACGAAAAAACAGTGATGGTGTTGCGATGAAGTAAAAGGACAGAAAGAATGAGATAGACATTGATGTATACTCCTATAGGATGTCAGAGCAATGAGGAAATGACAGAAAAGAGAGCAATGCAGGAAGATGACTAAGGAGGAGGGCAATAACAAGGATGGCATCAGGGGAGCGTGCCTTTTCCAGTTATGATCATCCTATCTGGGACACAGTCAGAATAAAAGACATGGCAGAAGAGTCATTTTCAAAATTCTTCTTAAGGGATCTATGATTCTAGATGAGTTTTCTAGAAAACCATCTAGGATACACTGTGCATGTACGATGACAATAAAGGGCTTTTCTATTATTATGTGTGCTAGTGTAGCTAATTTATCAAGTTGTGTACAATATTTGGGCGATGACCTGCATTTCTATGGTATCCTTTGTTTCTTTGTATTAAATGCATACCAGTATGACTAGTTTTCACAGAAAAGGCAGAAAATGGGGAAAAAATGAAAATCATTAAAACTTCCATCTTTTACTGACAGGTGCCCATTTTGAATTAGGTAGCCACAAAATAAATAAATAATTAACTTAATTAATAATAATACTAATATTTAATAGATTACTAATTAAAAATTATTATAATTAATTATAACTGCAGAGTTTATAGGGAGTGCAGAATTATTAGACAAATGAGTATTTTGTCCACATCATCCTCTTCATGCATGTTGTCTTACTCCAAGCTGTATAGGCTCGAAAGCCTTGGTAGTAAGCATATTAGGTGATGTGCATCTCTGTAATGAGAAGGGGTGTGGTCTAATGACATCAACACCCTATATCAGGTGTGCATAATTAGTAGGCAACTTCCTTTCCTTTGGCAAAATGGGTCAAAAGAAGGACTTGACAGGCTCAGAAAAGTCAAAAATAGTGAGATATCTTGCAGAGGGATGCAGCAGTCTCAAAATTGCAAAGCTTCTGAAGCGTGATCATCGAACAATCAAGCGTTTCATTCAAAATAGTCAACAGGGTCGCAAGAAGCGTGTGGAAAAACCAAGGCGCAAAATAACTGCCCATGAACTGAGAAAAGTCAAGCGTGCAGCTGCCAAGATGCCACTTGCCACCAGTTTGGCCATATTTCAGAGCTGCAACATCACTGGAGTGCCCAAAAGCACAAGGTGTGCAATACTCAGAGACATGGCCAAGGTAAGAAAGGCTGAAAGACGACCACCACTGAACAAGACACACAAGCTGAAACGTCAAGACTGGGCCAAGAAATATCTCAAGACTGGTTTTTCTAAGGTTTTATGGACTGATGAAATGAGAGTGAGTCTTGATGGGCCAGATGGATGGGCCCGTGGCTGGATTGGTAAAGGGCAGAGAGCTCCAGTCCGACTCAGACACCAGCAAGGTGGAGGTGGAGTACTGGTTTGGGCTGGTATCATCAAAGATGAGCTTGTGGGGCCTTTTCGGGTTGAGGATGGAGTCAAGCTCAACTCCCAGTCCTACTGCCAGTTTCTGGAAGACACCTTCTTCAAGCAGTGGTACAGGAAAAAGTCTGCATCCTTCAAGAAAAACATGATTTTCATGCAGGACAATGCTCCATGACACGCGTCCAAGTACTCCACAGCGTGGCTGGCAAGAAAGGGTATAAAAGAAGAAAAACTAATGACATGGCCACCTTGTTCACCTGATCTGAACCCCATTGAGAACCTGTGGTCCATCATCAAATGTGAGATTTACAAGGAGGGAAAACAGTACACCTCTCTGAACAGTGTCTGGGAGGCTGTGGTTGCTGCTGCACGCAATGTTGATGGTGAACAGATCAAAACACTGACAGAATCCATGGATGGCAGGCTTTTGAGTGTCCTTGCAAAGAAAGGTGGCTATATTGGTCGCTGATTTGTTTTTGTTTTGTTTTTGAATGTCAGAAATGTATATTTGTGAATGTGGAGATGTTATATTGGTTTCACTGGTAAAAATAAATAATTGAAATGGGTATATATTTGTTTTTTGTTAAGTTGCCTAATAATTATGCACAGTAATAGTCACCTGCACACACAGATATCCCCCTAAAATGGCTAAAACTAAAAACAAACTAAAAACTACTTCCAGAAACATTCAGCTTTGATATTAATGAGTTTTTTGGGTTCATTGAGAACATGGTTGTTGTTCAATAATAAAATTATTCCTCAAAAATACAACTTGCCTAATAATTCTGTTCTCCCTGTAGTTGCCATAGTAAATCATTTTCTACTCTTTATTGAAATATAATTTCTATAGTTCAGGGCCTCTTCTTTGGTATTTTAGTAGCATAATATTCAGTTTGCATTTTAAATGACTGCCCAGCTTTTTCTGGATTTCTTTTTTTCTTTTTTTTCTTCTAAAAGCCACAATTTACAGCTATAAGAACAGCCATGTACGTCAAATGATTAGCATGATCATGGCTCAGAAGATAAAAAACAACATCTCTTACTTGGAATGAATGGAGGGTAGTTGAGGTTGTTTGAAGCACAGCCCTTTGCTGATCCTTGCTTGAAATTAGAGACCTCATTCATGTCCTGCAAGGACATACAGTAGATTTCAGTGAGAGGACTCTTGTTTTGTTTAAAGACGGTTATGAAGTAAATTTTTTTCCATGTTTGTTAAGTTAACACAATTCTTATTATTAATGCTCTTTCTTGGCCCTTGGCCATTTTGACAATTTTCGGTCAGGCCACAACTATTCATACCTCCGTTTTCTGTATTCAAAACTGACTTACAATCCACAGTGCATCATGTTTGACCTCCCTGTAGAATCGCTCATACTCATCCACCCACCAATCTATGCAGGCTTGGCTGGTGTAATCTGGAAATACAGCCTCTCCTGGCCACACCTTTGAGGGAGAGAATGTGAGAAAAAAAACCTTGACTAGTCTACATTAGTTATCATCACTCACAGTTTACAATTCTGGTTCTGTGTAGGTGTAAGTACAAATTTTTTTATTTATGTGCTCATTTTTTATGCACTTAACATATATGGATGTTAAACATGTCTGAAACAAAGCAGCAATTTAGTCTGCAAAATAATCTATATCAACATAACACAACATCACCAATCAACATAACAGGGCACGATCAGTCAAAATTATGAGCTCTGCAGGAAAAATATAAATGTTCCTATGTAGATGTTGCAGGACCAGTTTAGGGAAGTGGCAATGACAGAAAATAGAGGACAGATGAAATACAGGAGAAGAGGGATTGATGAGAGAGAGATGGCTAAGGAGAAAAGGGATAAAGAGACAAATGAGTTGAGGAAGAGTAGAAAGGAGAGGAGAAATCGATAATGCAATAGAAATCTCCAGACGTGACTGTGTGTTAGAAGTCATCCTTAATGACATGTATTGAGAAAAATGATTAATCCACTGAGAAAGACAGAGTTTTTGTGCGTTTGTGTGTGTATGTTTGTGTGTGTGTATGTGGCTGTATTTCTGTATGTGAACACTCTTGAAGAGCACACTAGATATTAAATCTCAAGGTTGCTCCACTCTAGCTATCTTTTACCTTCCATGGGCAATAACATTACAACCTCGTTTTCAGCAAAGACATGAATCATACTTATGTACGCTCATGTGCTTGCAGACACGCACACAGACACCCCCCCCCCCCCCCCCCCCCCCCACACACACACACACACACACACACACAAACACAAAGATTTATAGGCAGATGTTTTTGGCAGATGGTCAGAAATCCAAGGTCAAAGCTCATTGATAGTCCCTTGCAGATGCTTTCCCTTGCATCTTTTTTTGAGCCCTTCCTTCCTTCAAGGCCAGATTTTGTCATCTCCAGCTGCGTAGTAATTCTGACAACAGGATATGGAATGTGCTGTCATTTGTAGCTGCATATCTCACTGTTTCTTTTACTGTTTTTATGGTCTTTTGTCTGCCAGTCTGTCTCTCGAAGTTGTTATCCACCTGTCTCTCTTCTCTTCTACCGGTATTAGTCCCTCTGCCTACCTTCTTTCCAAAGTCTCTTTCTACCTCGCATATCGTCTACCCCCTCCTTTTTTGTCTGTATCTGATAACCTATCTATTTTGTCTCTTCTGTCTCTTTGCTTCTTGTGCATGTCTCTGTCACCATGCCACAGTAAGACAGCCAGTCTGTTTCCCTTTACATTTTCATCTAATCCATTATTTGTGTTTCTCTGACTGTCTGCACATACCCCTTTCTCTGTGCATGTTTCTGTCAACAGTTAAACCTTCCTTTAAATCCACATAGGTTTCTTTTAGCTCTCCCCACTGCCCTTTATTTTAACTCTCATCTAGCTTTACTTTTGTGGTATGAACAGAAATGTCCACCTGTTTGAATGAGGTCCTGCTATGATTATACTCAGGCACTCCAACATGGGTGCCAGGAAAAGCTTTTATCTACATATTTCTCAGCAATTATTATCTATTTTAAAAGCAGAATATATACCAGGTCTGTTTCAGTGCCTACCTGATTACAGAGGCAGCAACAGCAGAGGTTGTTGGCAGAGACACTTGAATGTTCACAATGAGAATACATAGAACTGCATATGTAAATAAACTGCACACAAGTATGGCCACACTTGTGTGCAGAAACAAACCACAAATTACAAAAAAAGTTTTTTTTAACCCACACAGCTGGATGCATATAAATGAACGCGGGGACTATGGGTCTTTTCTTTCTACCTTTCTCTGTATTTCTCGCCATTACACATTCACACACAGGCCTACACACACACACACACGCACAGACCCATGGCTAATGTGTGATGTGGTGATGCAGAACTTTTTAAGATTAAGCACTAATGCAGAATCAATGCATATGTTTGACCTGTTATAAACAGGATGGAAAAACTATTAACAGTGGGGCAGGGTCTCGCTGTGTGCATAATCAAAAGCAACACTAAAGAAAGTATTGAGCAAGACATTTTACTCTGCACTTCCACTCTCTTTTTTAAAAAATGTTCTCAACGGGGAAAAAGATCTCTCAATGAATATATTTATGTTCTATGATTGTTCTATGGAAAATTATTTTCCATGAGAACAAACCTGTGACCTTGCATCAAATATCAGCTGATTGTGTCAGTAATATAAGCAGTCCTGTAAAGAGCTATGTGTGCTATTATTGCTTCAATAGAAATTAAGAGGATAAGTAGCAGGAAGGAGCTACTAGTCAACAGAGCTACAAACTGTAGATGAAGTAAAGATATTTGTACTGCTTACATTTTCAAAAAAGATTCATTACCTCTAGGGGGGGGGGGGGGGTATCGATTATTTTGCATCATTGCGTGCCTTTCAGGAATTAAACCAGACTGAATCTATATAGTGGGAACCATACCACACACAACCCTACTGGTATATCTACTGATGCTTATATTTAGTTTTTCACATGGCTGCATAAAGTCCTTTATTTTTTACAACTCTTTTAAATTGTTCATAAAAGTTTATATAGTAAAATAAAAGTTTATATAGTTATAGTTCACATAGTTTTGTTAATTTTATTATTAGTTAACCCTTTATGAGTCCCCCAAGGTTAAATAAATAACAGACCATGATGAGTCATTTGGATGCCAGTCAAACTGTTTGACTGTCTGATTTGATCAAAATCTGTTATGCTTTTTTATGTTTTGGGTTAAGCAGCTAAAAGGTTTGAAAGGCTTTATCTTAAAAAGCCAAATTTGATAACTGAAAGAATATGCTAATATATAACCTCTAATTTCATAAGCCTTAAAAGTAGCGGACTCTAAACTGTTTGAAAATAGTTCCCATTCATTCCTGTGTTTAAGTTTGATTGAAAGCACAGCTGAAGTTTCAAAGTTAATTAAGTAATTTTCTTTTTAAGTGAGTTTCCTCTTGTTTGTTGTGTGCATGTAATTATTTAAATTAGGTTTGTGCACAAATGTGGCTCACCTCTCCTATTAGAGGAGTCACTCCATCTGATTCAGTGACCCAAGCATTTTTCGCAGTTCCACGGTCATAGGACTCATACAGAGCATCCCCAACCCTCTTACTGGTGGCTATTGCTGGATCCTGTCATAATAATATAAGTTGAAAACAAATCAGTAAATACATAAAAATTACACAGCACCATTGGCATGAGTTTCAATTGTTATTTGTTGTATCTGATGTTACAAAGATGTTACTGTGTACTGTATTATTGTATCATCACACATTATATACAGAACTCATATCACAAAATTGCTTGTAATACAAGAATAAGTTCATGTAGTAATATTTGTTAACATGTCCATTACACAAATTATTTTGTGAACAGCAAAGTATTTCTTACCAGGATAAGGATATATTTCTGCCCCTTCTCATGGAGGAATTCAGCAAACTGTGGAAGTTCTGCAAACTTCACCTTGTCATAGGTGAAATCCTTTTTATCCTCCATGTAGTCTATGTCAGTATATTGAATGTCCTGCATAGGGTAAAGAAAAATGCTGCATTGGTATGTGATGTGCATGCATTTTTTTACTTCAGAAATTATATAGGCTAGCATAGCCAAAATCTTTGTCTTTCAAAAAAAGCTCTAAATCTAATAGCATATGAAGTTAATTTACCAAGTTTTATATATGCATTGACCCTTGTGAGTTAATTTCAAATGAGTTTTAGAAATGGGCATTAGATATTCAAAGCTTCTTTTGAAATACAAAACTTTTGGCATGGCTTCTATTTATTAAAATTAAATTTGCATCTTGGATTGCAGTGTAATAGATTCCAAATGTCTCATAATGCCTCCTAAATGTACCCACTCGTGTTTTTTTTTTCTTTTTGTGCTTAATTTTGGCACATCTGCTAAAAAGAATCATCATTTTCAGCATTACTTAAATGTGTCTTTCACACTGTATATTTTCATCTTAACATAGCTAGCAAAAGAAATATTGAACATTTGCATAGAGTCTTACTAACAGAAAGACCTCTGATGGACTTTTGGAGACCTAATGTGAGTGCAAACAACTTTGGTAATGTGCTGCTAAACCTTGGGAGGACAATAGCAATGTTAACACAGTCTTCCTTTTTTGCCAGGGTGTGACTTTATGCTTGCTCTCTGTCTGTTGCCTGCCAAAATCTACTTCATATCGATGGAGCAGATGGTTTGGAAGGCTCTGCCAGATCCTTCCTCTAATGGTAATCAGCTCCAGACATATTAGGGAGAATGTGATAATACCCTCTGTGGTCTATCTAATGGTTATCAAACATGTCCCTGAGTACAGCCGGAGAGAAAGCAGCTGCATCCTAATGTCTTTGGATATGAAAAAAGAGATTGGAGATTATAAGAGTGAAATATTGAGATGGGTTGGAAATTTGTTTGCATTTGAGCGTTAGATAAAACAGAGTTCAAATGACATCCTCGACTGTTGCCATCACTGCTGAGTTGTGATAGAGTTAAAATGTTTTATTGGGACACATAAAGAACATGGATAGGAGTCTACCTTAGTAATTAAAGACAAAAATGTACAGCATTGCAAAAGACTCGGTATCGAAAAGACTCTTAGCAGTTACCTCTCATGGCTCGACAAAGATAAGCAGTAGGGCTCATTCCAAAGAAAATGCCAACTAGAATTGATATTTACCAAATGTCTCAGAAAGGAATAGGCACTGGAGTAGTTTTAGCATTCAGTTCAGCGTGAATGAGATAATGAAAGGAAGTCGATTGATTGATCTTTGATCACCACTAACATTCAGTGACGTATGAAAAATAGTGATCCCAGGATTGAACCTATATAGCCCAGCAGACTTGCCATTATTTGACAGAAAGCTGGATTACCCTGTGTAAGTTAAAGGCCATCCCTATCATTGTGTCTGTCTGTCGAATTCCTGTTTCCACCTTCGTATCACGTCTCCACAGATAGTGTAGTGGTTAAGGCTCTTGCCTCCGGAACCACACAGTGGTGCATGAGTGCTTCAAATTTAACAAGGGGTGCACAAGGTGAAGTATTGATTCCCCACATTCCCCGACCTCTGAAAGCTTTACAATTGTGGTAGTAGTCAAAGGATTCCCTCTCTATAAAAACCATGCATTGCCACTACATTTCACACACTCGAGTTTTAAAATGCATGTTTTCTAAGGAAGAAACAAAGAACTAGGAAGAAGTAAAAGGCTAGGTGATGTCAGTGACACCAAGTCACATGTTTTCCATTTCCAGAATGTTCATCATGGCCACATGGTCAGTAACAGTGGTATGTAAATGGAACCTACATTTATTACATACAATGCATGATATTGTGATATAATGGAGGTAAAATATGTAAGCAAAGTTGTTCAACATGTTATCAAAATATCATAAGGACAAAATCACAGATGTTTAAGGGGGCGGCAGTAGCTCTGACAGCAATTTTAGATAGTCTGAAGAAAATGTTTTTCTAAAATATGCATGTTATGAAAGACAAATAAGGAATAAAAACCAAGCAGACAGAATCTTACATATGGAAGATCCACAGCACGGTTCCTCTCCACTGTTTCCTTGACTATACTGAGGTTGCCATAGTTCCACCGAGAAAGCTGGAATCCCAGTGACCAGTAGGCAGGAATGACAGGCTTGCCAATGAGCTGAATAGCATGATTGGAAATACTTTTAATGTAATTACCACGTCAAGGCAACACAAAACCCACTTCACCCAACAGTATTAACCAGAAAACCTGCCAGACATATTTCTGAATTTAGAAAATCACCTCGAGGAATTCATGCACCACTTGTTCTGGTGTGTCACCAAAGAAAATGTAGAAGTCAAGCACCCCTCCAATTGTCCTGTAGGTCACAGCTGGGGCGGGCTGCAGTGTCACATCTGGTGAAAACACAGAGACAAAACGTATAAGTATCAGTATTATGTTTAAAAATAAATTACAACCCCAAATTGATTGTAAACCATTGTGTACCACCGGTCCTCTGTTTTGATAAACCAACTTTCTTGTTGTTTTAATTCTTCAGAGAATTATTACTTTAGACCTAAACACAATTGTATAAGGAGGACGTATCCGTCAATTTCTATGGAAATCAATATATTAAAAAAACTTACATGAAGCAACTGTAAGCATAAGCGACAGAAACATGTCAGTGGGAATCACTAATGCTTTCAGTCATCTCCTTCTCAGAATAAAGCAGTCATGAAATATTCTCTTTGATTTGTCAGCACAATTCTTTGATTGATGCAACAGTAGCTCCTTTTGTGTTGGGGGATGAGGATTAACTGGCGGTTCGTATGCCCTTGAACCATTTAGAGATGATTTTCTTGTCCCGATGTTACATGTATCAGTGTAAACATACGATATGTTTGTACTTTTTTGGCAGTATGTATGAGAGTGCTTGTGCACATACATTCTGTAGTTTTTAAACACAGTGCTGCTCAAATGTTTTTTTATGCGTACGTGTGCATTTGTTTGCGTGCTCGAACCCATGTGTATTTGCTTTTATCCAAGTACCAACAAGTGTTCTTGCATTTGTGTTAGCGTAGCTTTACCCATAGCATTGCTGTTCAGGAGAAACACCCCAAATGACTTCCCACTATTATCTTCCAGACAGAGGAAAAAGGGATAGTGTCCATAGAGGTTATGTGTTCCCTGTAGAGAAGAAAGGAGGAGACAAATGAATATAGGGCATTGGTGCCTTGTGAGACCACCATGTGGGAGACTTACTGAAACTGAGGGGGTGCCTACACGGCATAATCAGCTTACAAGGCATTCAATTATAAGCCTTTTGCGAAGGCAAATGCACATGTAAGACACACATGTAAACATGCCACACACGCACAACTAAGCAGGCCTGATTTGAGCAGGCCTTATTTTAAGCACATATGTCTCTTTGTGTTTGTGTGTGTGTGTGTGTGCTGTGTTTACCCCATTAGGAAAAGCATCTCTTGTGAAAATTGGCCAGGTTCTCCAGTTTGTGTCATGCCGATATTGCCTATGGACATGCTCCCCCAGGCCATAAATATTATGGGATGGGAGCTTAGCAGACAGCTGTATGTACTGGTCTTCAAACACAATTGGAGCCATTCTAGTGTCAAACCTGAATGTCAAACCAGAAAAAAAGTAAAGTTAAGTAGGAAGTGAAGAGACACACTGATGCACTGGGATGTGGAATAAGGGAGAGCAGATAAGAGTGAATTTGTGTGAGACACAAAAATAAAGAAAATGAGCATGAGATGGAGCAAGAAGAGAGTGGGAATGAGACAGAGACTGTTACGTCCCCACATGAAAGCTAGACGAAGAGGGAGGGGGACAGTAACAGTTGGATCCGGGTTGAAATGAAAAGGATGCCAGGCAGAGGTGTTTAACACAAAATAAATCTTTATTATAATTAATTAACCCAATAATCATATAAGCAGTAACAACAGAAAGAGACAGCAACGCTGCTTTAATGACAAATCTGACAGGCCAACCCAAAGAGATGGCGACCGCTTCAACTAAGAAAACAACTATAAGGCTTCAATAGAATAAGACAGCAACGCTGCTATTAGGAATAACCAGGCAGGCCAAGAAATGGAGGCTGCCGTCATTTAAGCAAAACCACTGCCCAGTTGCACGCACGCACGCACGCACGCACGCACGCAGCAGGCCTTTTCCACACCTAGACCTAGACCTTACATTCACACTATACAAAACACAGAGCAAACCCATCACTATGCGCTGCGCGAGAGTGCATCAGCCACCAGATTCTCAGTCCTTTTCTTGTGTTGGATAACCAGATCATAATCCTGCACCAGCAATGCCCAGCGCATTAGTTGCTGGTTGTGGTTGTACATATGTTGGAGGAATGTAAGGGGATTGTGATCTGTATACAACGTAACTGGAAAGGAGCTAGAGCCCACATACACAGTGAAGTGCTGCAAGGCCATCAGCAGCGCTAGAGCTTCTTTTTCTATGGTGGAATAGTTTAGCTGATGACGCTTGAACTTTGTAGAATAGCAGCAGACTGGGTGACACACACCCTCTGTGTCGTCCTGTAACAGTACCACACCAGCTCCGGTGGCACTGGCGTCAACTTCCAGTTTGAAAGGCTGAGAGAAGTTGGGGGCTGCCAGAACCGGGGCGCTGCAAAGGAGAGATTTTGCAGACTCAAATGCATGCTGGCATTCCCCTGACCACTCAAAAGCGATTTTGGGGCTACATAGCTTTGTCAAAGGGGCCACAACTACCGCAAAGTTCTTACAAAAACAGCGATAGTATCCACTCATGCCCAGGAACCGCTTTAGCTCCCGCCTAGTGGCTGGGGCTGGGTAGCTGAGGACAGCCTCGACTTTTGCCTCTACCGGGTGAACCTGCCCGAAACCCAGCGACAGGTATTACAATACCTTGTAACATCTGCCTTCATTGCTGGCCAGAAGAAGTGCTGCAGAATACGGTCATACGTTTTAGTTACCCCCAAATGTCCTGACCATGAATGATCATGGGCTAATTGTAGCACATGCTGACGCAAACTAGACGGGACCACTATCTGTTGGACTACACTCTAGTCCTCCCCTGGCTTTGAGGTCCACCTGTTAACAGGAGAAGCGATTTTAAACAGCCCCATCCCTTTTGGCTTACGTGGTGTTGAGGCTGGCTGTCTGTAGGCCTCGCAGTCCTCTATTAAATGGCCAGATTTAAAACAGTAAAAACATTTCCGGTCTTACCTGGGACGAGGCACAGGTACCTCTCCCCTTGTGTCTTGCTCACCACTAGCACCGCTAGCCTTCGCTAGGGTGCTGCGTCGCTCATGCTTAACTCGTCAGCCAGTGTCGCGGCCCTGCTGCAACGTGGAGACCTTCTGTTCGTTCAGATGTACTGCCATCCGCTCGGACATGCAGTTTTTAAATTCCTCAATGAGAATTAACTCCCATACCGAAACTAGGTCTGCAGCTTTACAGGCCATACACCATCGGTCAAAGAGGACACTCTTTTCCCTCGCAAAATCCAGGAAGGATTGACCCTGCACCTTTTTCAACCCCCGAAATCGCTGCCTATAAGCCTCGGGGACTAGTTCGTAGGCTAACAGGATAGTACTTTTCAGTTTGTCGTAATCCAAACTGCACTCAGCGGACAACGAGGAACAAACTTCCTGTGCCTTGCCCACCAGCTTGCACTGCAGCAGGATGGCCCACGCATCCCGCGGCCAACGCAAGGCTGTCACTATCCGTTCAAATGATTCAAAGTAAACCTCCACCTCAGTGTCACGAAACACAGGGACCAGATGACTATTACTGCCTACATCAAACTGTACCTCTGTCTGTGACAGCAAGGCCGCCACAGGAGGGGAGGAGGCCTGCTGGAGTTCCAGCTGTCGCAGCTTGACCTTAGTCTCCGCCTCCAACTCCACCTTCTTCAGCTCGACCTCCCTAGCGCTACCCAGCTCCGCCTCCAAACGCCTAAGCTCTAACTCCTTTTTCAGCTGGAACTCACGCTCCTCCTTTCCCAGTTGGAGATGAGCCAGACGGACTCTGAGCCTAGCATCCTGCTTAGAACCCTCCGATGACTGGGTGGAGAGCGGATCAAAATGGGGCAGTGTCATTGGCCCACAGGTGTAGACACTGGAGGTTCTACGACCTGGCCTGGAACATGAGGCGCTGTAGGTACTAAGTCCAACCAGACTGGGTGTGCTCGGGGGTTCTTGCATTACAACCACCCCCTTCTCCAACAGCCCAGACACCAGAGTGGCCTTCAGCTCCGCTTTGCGTAGACCAGTGGAGACACTGATCCCGTAATATGTTGCCACCTCATGCATATCCCTCTTCCTACAAACATCCAGCAGGGCAAGCGACGGCTTTGCCATAAATCCAGCAATATCAAAAGTGGCCATGAAACTCATAACGGCCCGCAAAACACAAGCTAACCACTCAAGGGCCACACAACACCTTCACTACACAACCAAAAACAGGCGAAATAAAATGTGTTGTATCAAGACAACCATTAACTAAAATTCTACCAACCCTCTCCCAAGTCCTGCCTACTCAGAGTCTAGCCTCACCTAGCTTCTGGAGCTTCTGGAGCAGAGACATTTTGACAAATTGAGTTGCAGGAAAAAAAAACAGCGAGTAGACAGGCCATCCCATCAAGCTGTAATAAGCCCTCTGGGTAACATTTCTGTAGTCTTCAAAACAAGACATACACTGGTTACTGAAATACCAAGCCTGCTGAACTTTCAAACAGCTGTCAGATATTACAAGTAAAGGTTTTAAATGCTGTAAATATATGATATTATTTTCATTTAACATCTTAACCCTAATTCTGTTCAAAAAGATCATTTCCACATGACAGGCACACAGGCTTAATAGAATGATTATGAGCAACATTGTCCATTTATCTATATAGTAAATAAATAACAGATGTCAGTGGAATTTAATGCCATAATAAATACCTGGGGTAACCTCCTGCAATTTTTATGATTTAAAAGTAAATATGTAAATATTGTTATCACTGTATTTTATGGACTTTTTACAGTTCATGGCCTGCTTATTCTCATATTCTTATCAAACTATAATTACATTATAACAATTTAGATCTTGGTAAACATTCCATGTGCTTAAAAATCCCACAATGGTTGTCTCTGTAGCTATGCTTCACCCACAGTGCCAAAAAGGATCAGTTTGGTTGCTAAATCACAAATAATCTTCATCTGCTTATCTTAAAATTTATCTTGAAAATAATTTTAAAGGCCTGTGACTAAAAGTTGTGTGCAGTGTTGAGAAAGATAAATGCAACTTTTAAAAGCAGGTCAAACCAACAGCTTTCATTTTATGTAACTGTGACTTTAACTTTGTCTTTCATTATTTGTTTTTTGTAAGTAAAGAGTGTTGAAGAAAATAATTAACTGACTCTTTTTTTTCTTATAGAAACATAACTCAACAATGAAAGAAAGCCAATAAAAGACAAAACACTAAAAGCAAAGGATTAGATAAAATGACTGTTGTACATGTTTTGTCATTTTGAAATGTGTTGGCATGTCTGAGCAATATGAATTCTCTATTGGCAGTGTAACTTTTGTTTCACCACTTTCTGCCAAGAGCAAAGATCAACTACAGGAGTGTAAACTATCGTTATCAGTATTTTAGAGCACAGAGATTATTCTAAGTATTGAACATTTGCAATCAACCAAAGAAATCCCCGTACACTGTAGAGAGTTTGAATCAGAAAAATGGACATCCTATTTTTTTCATGAAATAATTGTGGACCTCTGTCTACAAGCTATTTTTTATACCAATGGAATTTATTAAAAATAAATATATTTTCCTACATTGAATGAAATGATAAAAACCTCCTTTTAACCTTTCCCCACCAATGATAATAATAATTAGTTTTTTGTCAAACAACTGCACAAAGGGCGCATTGACTGGCGCCTGGTTGTAAATTTCATTATCGTTACATCCAGGAAGACTGATAAGCCGCAGTGATACCTATATCGATGACATCCACACAATTTGCACCCCTACTATAAATTAAACATTTTCAAAGGTTGCTTTGGCTTTCACTTTTCCTGTAAATAAATCCACATTTACCTAGTAGGGAAATTTGTCATGCACCATAAAAGCCAATAATGATGTACAAAACACCATTAGCACTAATGTATGCAATTGTTGTTTTGCTCTATTTATCTGTGTTTGTGTGTTCTGTGGAGGAGTTTGTCACTGCAATGTCACACAGGGCCAACAAAGCATGCACTGAATCAACACGAAAATAATGACTTATTGTTTGAGAAACTGTCTTGTAACATGGAATGGTGTCACCTGCCAGTTTTGCATGACAGCGAGTTGGTGTGCTGCTGAGACCACCTTTGTGGCTTCCTTACACATCTGCTTCAAGTGATGCACATAACCTGTGGTTCCGAATTTCCAGTGTCAAATGTTTAAGGGGACAGTTCTGATAAGTAATACTTGTAATTCTAAATAAATATTTAATAAGTCAATTTATCTTATATTAAAATTTCAGTACCATGGCATCTTAGCATTATTATGGAAAATCTCCTCCACACTACGCAATCCTCTGCTGCTATACATGCTTTAACTCAGAAATGCCCTCATCCCTCTTTACTAGCGCAACCATAGTATATAAAAAAAATGTATAAAGTACATAAGAAATTATAATAACAATTACCTTCATGTGAATCGTGTTTTTTTTAATGAATACACACAGTTTGAATAGTCTGATATCTTTTGTATATCCAATCTGAAACAGCAAATATACATGGTATATACACACAATGAGCACTTACACAACGTTTTGGTTCTCCTCTCTGCGTACAGTAAGGCCAAAGGGTTTCTGTGTGATCTGCAGTGTGTTGTTGATGGGACTGGATGGTGTAGGGTTGAGGCTAAGGATGTGCTCATGGGGGACTTCAAACCTCTTATTGTTGGGATCATAAATCTGAGGGAAAGGAAACAGTCATTTTAGGCAGTTAGACAGAACTCTCGCTGTCTCAGTAATACTCAGTTGTGTATATTTCTATTCTTCATTCTCAACAGCTTTTATGGTAAATGGTAAATGGCCTGTATTTGTATAGCGCTGTACTTAGTCCCTAAGGACCCCAAAGCGCTTTACACTACATTCAGTCATTCACCCATTCACACACACATTCACACACTGGTCATGGCAAGCTACATTGTAGCCACGGCTGCCCTGGGGCGCACTGACAGAGGCGAGGCTGCCGGACACTGGCGCCACCGGGCCCTCTGACCACCACCAGTAGGCAACGGGTGAAGTGTCTTGCCCAAGGACACAACGACCGAGACTGTCCGAGCCGGGGCTCGAAACGGCAACCTTCCGATTACAAGATGAACTGCCAACTCTTGAGCCACAATCTTTTATATTAAAGATACTTTGATTAAACTGCTTCTGAAATGAATAGTGTATCTCATAATTTATTACTTTGCTGTAAAATCTGGCCCTGCAAACATGCATACAAGAATATAAACCCAGAATGGTGTCAATGTTCACCTTAAATCTGAGTCGATTCTTTGTCTGCATTTCTGCGTCAATTGCCAGTTCCTTTATGTGTTGACCAAATAGAGGTGGAGATTCCATTCTTGTCAGTTTTGCCTTTATAGCTGCAAAAATAAACAGATGACAGTAAGATGGCAAGAAGTTTAATATATCATCCACATAATACAATATATTTACATAATGTAGAAATCAGTTACATAAGAAACATAAGTTTAAAAAATGAAAACAAAACAACAATTCAGTTTTGTTATATTTTATTATAAAGAGAAACTGTGTGAGCAAACATTCGTCAGGGTCAGTCGTTCAATTCAGGTGTAGCACCACATTAAAATCTTCAGGTGAACTTAGACTGGACTTTATTTAAACAATATGTATTGCCAACTTCTTTTACCTCCATGATAAAAGGTTACAGAGTACTTAGTTGGCTCTGTTGTACTAATTTGCATAGTATCCTTAAGCAATACCTTTGCCAAATGGTATTACATTTTAAATTAGATATGGATAAAAAAAAGGAATGCTTTCATTTTTATGTGTTGGTTCAATTCCCAACACATACAAATCTCAGGCTGGGCTTATATATATATATATATTCATGACTGTTTTTGAATATTCTACTGAGTCCAAGCACATACAGACTTCTTTCTATTTATGTGCATATTTTTATCAGTTAGTGAGCACATGACTCTGAATTAAAGAATACAGAGGGGGTTTAAGGTTTTACCATAAGAATTTGGTGTCTCCTGTGATTCCACAGTATATCCATAGTTGGTTGGGAAGAAACACCAGGGAACATTACTCTCATCCCGTGGACTCCAACAACAGCCACGTTCCTGACATATCTCCTGTTAAGAGTATTGTTGCCAATATAATTATTTGTAGTGTCATTACTGTTACTATTAGAAGTGATTTTTGTCACAATAGCAAATGCTTAAATTGTGTAAATAATATTTATTTATTTAATTATTCATAAATTAATAAATAAACAAAATCCCCATACATACACTTTACACTTTAGGAAATTAGTTTACCTGTGATGCTCCAGAATCAGGGAAGCAATCTACTCTCTCACCCAGAGGCATGCTGGGACATGTTGGCACAAATGTATCTGTAATTTCTGAGAAAAGAACAATACAACTAAGTCACAATTATAAAGGGTAAACCTTGTAATTTTACAAACTGACATTAGTGTGCAGATTATTCTCTGGTTTAGAAATGATAATCATGTGAGCAAAAGAAAAGTAAAGGAGGAAGTGATTTTATGTTGCTTAAAACTTAGATGTGTATTTCTCTGTGGTCCACCTACCTTCTTTCACACCAGATTGTCCCGTGGCAAAAAGAACTATGAATGCGATTGATATAACACTCATAATCGTAAACATCACCATTAACATCACCTCCAACTTAGAGAAGCGTTTTTTCGCCATCTAACAGAGAAAAAATGCACAAGAACAAAATATTCATACGTACACAGTGATTACAAAGGCCAGCATCATTAACACTCGTTAATGATAGCAAGTTTACTACAGGCAAGGTCTCAGAGGTACAAAAACCTTTAGCTGCGTAATGATGCCCATTGGCAGGAGGCACACTCACAGACGTGCAAAAAAATAAAAATAAATAAAAACATATTTAACACACACATACATTTTCCTTCCATTAACCTTGATTTTTTGGCAACAAGTCTTACAAAGGTGGGATAGGTATTAAATTCAGTAAAATAAAACTATAAACGAGAAGGAGAGTGGAGTGAGACTGAAAAAGAATCTGGAAAGGAAAGCTGTCCAACAGGCTTAGCCTACTCTTTGCAAAGGCACCCAACATACAGCTCAAGCAATTAGGCTTCACTCCAGTATAGTCTACTCTTGTAGACAAAAACAAGGTGAATATCTGGATGTGTGTGTGTGTGTGTGTGTGTGTGTGTGTGTGTGTGTGTGTGTGTGTGTGTGTGTGTGTGTGTGTGTGTGTGGCTATGTGTCTGTTTGGGTGTGTGAGAAGCTTATAGCTATCCTGTTTAATGTGCTGTGAAGAGCAGGTGAGGGCGTAGAGAGAGACAGAGAGCCAAATGTCTGCATGCCCCTGTGTGTTAGCAATCAGCTGCACATTATAGAGAAACACTGAAAAGCACCTGCAAACATGCAATGTAAGGCACAGAGAAAAAAATACACAAACATAGTGTATGTTTAAAGTACAAATTCTTTAGGCTCTCTACTCCTCCTTTTGGCTTCCACTGAATACATAAAAGTAGGTTTCACTAAATCTTCCAACACACAGAAATCCTGAAACTAACACTGTTTTACAGCTGCACTTTTGAGGTTCCCTGAGTACAGCAAGTTTAAAATATTATATTTAAATAGAACTTTTATTAAACTCAATGACAGACCAGGAGGCAGTTAGCTACCTGTAATTAAGTTTAAGACTAGCATAAAAATTGCATATGTGATGTGCATCGTAACAACAACAACAAAAAAAAGAAAAGAAAATCAGCATCAAAGAACCCTCATAAGATATCTGTTCAATGGAACCGCAATATAGTTTACACTATGCTTTTATGCCACTGGCAAAGAGCTTCATATAACCAACATAATCATTAATGCAGTCTTTCTTTGTCCACATTAATGTGAGTATAATTATATAATTTAAGCGCCTACAATCTACAAAATGTTAAAAAATGAAGAAAATTCCCACTGAACATCAGCTTCTTGTAGGTATGTAGTCATAACAAGAAAGATCTTTGAATGTAAAATTGTCTTTTCTGTTTATATATCATTATTCAGCAAAATCATAATTCGTGCAGTACAATCAAAAGACTGTAATATACACTGTAAGGTATTGTTATTAGTTTTTGACTGAAACTGCCTGCCTCTGTAATCTTACCTTGGCACTCTTTGGAGATTGGAGCAAAGTGTGCCCCGTTCAAGAGAGATAACAGCTTTTCAATCCACAGGATGTGGAAGTGTTGCACATGGACAAGGAGGCTCAGCCCCCTTTACTGTTCCATGAATGGTTGTGTGTGTGCAGGGCTGTGTCTCCACTGTTTGAGAGAAGAAGTGAAACCCAAAATCCCCTCATCTGGGTGTTAAAATCATTCATTTACCACAGTCACGGAGTCTGTATGGGTGTGTCTGCATGTTTATGCTTGTATGGTTATAGTTTAACTAAAGATTACTGTGCATTTTCAATGGTTTACGTAAGATGTGACTTAGAGAGAGCAATCTTTACACCGTTGTTGCTGTAGCACTTCAACGCAGTAGTCAACACATGTACAGATTCAAATTCACTCAGTTGGTAGTAGAAAACTGAATTTTTATACCAGGAAGAAGAAACTTTTTAGGAACTTTTAGAACATAGAATATTATGTAAAAAAATTTAATTTATTGGGAAATAATTGTTTGTGTAAATGTGAGGACATTACTCTCAGGTTATATCAGTTTAGCAAATAAAGGGTCAACAAATCCAATAATTCAATTTGGAGAACCCCCCACAGCTGGCTGCAAGTGGATATTTACATTCGAGGATGAGAATTTCTGAATTATGTCAACATACTACAGAGCTCTACTTGAAATAAGAGAGCTACATGTTGCCAGCATTGCTCATTTTTATCTTGGCATTATAAAAGCACTTCCTAAGTATTATCCTAAGGAGTTGTATGATGCACTCCTTGTTGATGAGTTTCATGATTTTCCTTGTTAAGATGCAGTCCCGTTTTTGACAGGGGGCTTCCTTTCCACATAATTTCATGACTATGAAGTTTCCCTGGTCTCGTATTCATGAGACCAAGAAAAGTTATTCCATGATCAAGTGCTGCTTGATTTAGCTCATCCCAAACGTGACATCCAAGACATAATCTATGCCATTTCATGTTATACTTTAGTAGTAAATTTATTCTATACCATTGCAAAGCAGAATAGTGAGGAAGAACATGAGGTATTTATCACGTAGTGGCACAGTAGTCTTCCAACATAGAGCTCGATGGTAATAAACAATGCAATGAGCCATTCTGTGTGTAATCATTCAAGCAGGAGAGGCTTCTATCCCTGTCGCCATAATTTAACTGTCCAGCAAATACATAAGAGCATATTTAGCTTGCATGTAGTACATGCTGGGGGATGAAAGTGTTCAAGTTCTTCTGTTGATCATTATGCTCCCTCTTGGTCTTTCTCTCCTTACAAATCCAATTCCACTCTGTCACTGCCAATATCTGGTGCTCTCCCTCAAGAATGCACTGCCAGCCAATTTCAATAGAACAAACTGAAATTGGCAATTCACTCCCCTGTATCGATCCAGTCACTTTAAAACTAGGCACTCAACATTGAGAGCTGCCAACCAACCAAGTTATATATGGGGTTCATGTATACCTGTGTTTCTTTTTGTTTGCTTGTGGGTCTAGAAAGGAAACCTGTACAGCATATCTGACGACCAAGACCTTGTGTGCGTGTGTAGATATGAACGTGTGTGCTTGTACATTTTGCTGTTGATATTTCGCAGCCAACCTGTTTTCTCAGGACACAATAAAACACTCAAGGTCTCAATATTATAAACACAGTAATACGGTTTCAGATACGGCATCAGTTCTCTGATAATGTTTCTATAATAAGGTATTCTCACCAACAATAAATTCCAGTTAAAATTAATTGACCGAAATAATATACCACTCAGACTAATATGTTTTCTCTGTTTAATGTGTGCTGTTATAGTCTTCATTTGATTTGATTTTGCTGTTCTAATACAATGACTCAACTCATCCCCAGGAGCATAATGATCAACAGAAGAACTGGAACACTTTCATATACCAGAAACTGTCTGTTACATATATTGCATGACACCATATGGACTGTTGCTGAAATGTAAAAACTCCTGTAACTGGTGTGTTACATCTTTTTTTTTAATTTACTTTTTCATGAGGATAAAGTTTTGTATTTTTTCATGTGCACAATGTGCCATTTCTTATCTAACTTATTTATACATTTTTATTTCAGTATTCCTTTGATGTTTTCTTCTGTATTGTACTTGCTAACCATGGCTGTGTTCACATGCTGCTGTGTTATGCAGTGAAACAACGGCAGTACTGACAATATAAAAAGTACAAAGCAGACGAGGAGCTGTATGGAGTTTTCATGCACTGATCGCACAAGTTCATCAAGCAAGATCTTTAATCACTCATCTGCCTGTTTTCCGGGCTGTTTGGCTGCTAGCAAGTGAGTTCTCATCAGTTCAATTTTGTACTCTTAACAGGTACTCCCAACAGATTTAGGATTCATTTTTAAATTCTTGTATTTACTTTCTTATACACCAAGAAAGCTGTTTTTGTTAGTTGTTCCTTGTACTAAAGACTAAGAGGGACAGAACCTCTGTCGGTCTGTGGCACCAAAGCTGTGGAACAGTTTACCACTACAACTACATTTAACTGACTCTGTGGACTCTGTGGCATAGTTTTATTTTTTTTTAAACCACCTCTTTATTTTATTGTGTATTATTGTGTATTTTTATTAGTTATCATGGCACCACATTTGGAGGTAACTTTACTTAATTACCTATTAGTGTATTCTTTACATTGCTTACTCCTTACAACACTGACAAACTCAATGATGATGTCATTGCTCTAGTCCAGGGGTAGGCAACCTTTCTGATGATGAGTGCCATCTAAAATTTCATCAGAAGTCAATGTGCCATATGATTGCATTAGCAATAAATTTAATAACGCTCTATATTAACAGTTACACACTATATAGAACAACTTTATCGAATTATATTTGTTCGCAGATGTTGGCAGCTATCAGCGAATAGTTTTCAGCTATTTTGAAACAAAAAAAGACATTTTTTTTATTCATAACAAGAACTCCATAACAGCAAATAAACTGTACAACAGAAAATCCAAATGCTATTTATTGTCTCCTCACAGCAATGATAAGAAAAATAAACTGGGCCAATATGGCATGTTTGTTAATACAGAGATACACGTTAATGTGATCTCTGGTCTCCCACTCAGAGACACAGGTCTCCGAGTGTCCAGCATTCAGACGGCTACCTGAGGACACTCTTTGTGTGAGAGAAAATCTGCTCACACAGATATGTAGAGCCAACTGTCAATAAGGTCTCTGCAATGTTCTGAAAGCAGTTAAACTTGTCAGGTAGTGATGTCCAGCAGGTGAAAATGCAAGCTCCATGAACACGCACAGCTGTGGATTCCAGCTGCGTTCATAGTTCTGCAAACTTTGACCCCCACAGAGTCGAGCTTTTCAGTTCAATCAGCTGCATTTCGATGTCATCTGTGTCCAGCCAGTTAATGCGAGACAAATCCAGCTGCTCATTAAAGCTTTCTGGTTTGATCAGAAAAGAATACATTGGTCCATACACCTGAAAGTGTCATGGTCCTGGGTCGTGTGACCCAGTGTGTTATGCTTAACCTATTTTGATGTTTATTGTTTGCTTAGGTTCTTTAAGGTAGTCCAGTCCTTTTTGTAATTATATTACCCTTGCATTACGTCTCCCTTGCCCTTCGTGTGTTTATGTCTGTGTGTCTTGTACTGTCAAGTTCATGCTGTCAGTTATGTCACCTCCCCCTGTACTACGTCTCCCCGGTTCATGTCTCATGTTTCCTGTTTTACTTTGAAGGCCTGCATTCACTGTCAGTGTATTCAGCTCACTCCTCCTGTCCTGTTGTTAAGTTCATGTGTGTCAGCTGCGTTCCCATGTGTGGCCACTTCCCCTGATCATCCCTCATGTGTATTTAGTCTCTGTGTTTCTTACAGTCTGTGTCGCGTCGTCTGTGTTCCCACCCTCCGTGTTTCCATGCCTGGTCTGGTGTCTTCCAAGCCATAGCCTCACCATATTTTGTTCCCAGTTTAGGTTTTTGTTTAGCCACGCCATCCCTGCTGTATTTGCACACCTTGTTTTCAGCTATATTAAAGGCTCGCCTTCTGTTAAAGCTCACTCCCGTCTGTTCACTTGTGTACGCACCTGGGTCCATTACACGCATTCTCCACTCAGTCCGTCACAGCGGACCGTGACAGAAAGTCCCGAAGACGCATAGTGAATTCTGTCTCGAGTCTATGGATGTATCCGTGTATTTCCGCGGTGCTGATGCTGCGCTGAGCGGAGAGCTCCTGAAGCATTTGAAGAGTTGGAATGTGGAAATTTCAACATCACTTGAAAAAACTGCCAGCTAGCAACATCCCTCTCAGTGATTTTTAGCCAATTACAAGTTGAACCGTCATTAAGAAGCGGCACAACTAATGTGTCTATGCGAGCTAATTTGCGATGTGCACCGCTGGCCCGGCCATTTATTTTTTAATGCACCTCCTTAGATTAATTCACTGCGTGTCGTGCCCAGAGCTGGACTGGGACAAAAAATCGACCCGGGCATTTTGACTAGGGACCGGCCCACCAGGTATTATAGGAAAAGCCATAAAGCCTTTGAATGAAAACAAATGCTGTTGTGACAGTGATGTACAGTCTTGTTGGTATATGCATGATTTCTATACATTTTACATCAGATAAAAACTTTGGTTATAAGCTTCAGATAATTATTTATTAAAAGCTAGACATTTTAAATGAGAACAAGAAAGAAAGGTATTTCTTTGTGCCCCCCTTTCCCTGTTAATGCCCTACCTGGCCCCCTGGCAAAACTTTGCTAGACCCGCCCCTTCACAGTTACCAGCTTTCAGCTACTTCGAAAATAGGGGTGGGTTTTGATAATCGATTTATCGATTAAAATCGATTCTGGCTTGGATAACATGATATCGATTCATTAAAATCCTGACTCGATTTTTTTAATATTAATTTATTTTGCCGGAAACGCCAGAATCTCAGGTTAAACCTTAGAAAATTTCAAGAACCACCAAACAGCTAAAACAGTAAATGAGAGCAGATACACAGATTCTGCACAAAGATGTAAACACAAAGCTCAGACCCACCGACGGATCAGAATCAGTTAGATGTCGCCTTTCTCACCCGACGGCACGGACACGGTCGGGGCTGAAAGCCGACAGCTCGCTGATTCCGATGTTTCACCGGTCTGCGCTTTGTGTTTACGCCCTTTTTGCGCTGATTCTAAAGCTGTTAGTTTTATCTCTCTCCAAACATTATTGACCGAACCAGCAGCAAAAGAAGATCCAAACTACGCTTCACAAAAACATCGTCACGAATTCCCTCTTACTTTGCTGTTTTGCTTCCACCACACTTCATGCACAGCTCTCTCTCTCTCTCTCGCATTCTCTGTGTACTTCAAGAACAGTTTCTCGTCTAAAAATCTGTTTTCTGCATTATTCGCTTGCTTGTTACACACAAGTCTACCGTTGTTTACAGCGCTGTCGGCCGCTGTTTTTTCAAACAGCTAATTAAGCTTAAACGTGCTGCTGTTGTTTAGCATTTCCTCTTTCTGGCGCAAAGTGGGCGATAAACAAACAAGAGAGAAAAGCCGATCAGCTGATCATTGATCAGTTTTATGATCTCCTCTAGCAACAGGAGAGGGAGGGGGAGAGAATGAGAGAAGAAGAGACAGCTGTGCAGCTTAAGATGCACAATATCTCCAGCTTTGTGTCTTTTTCCATTCTAGCTGAAGTAAGGGATAAACTGCTTTCCTTTTCAGCTCAAAACAAAACACATATTTTCTCTGAATACGGGACCATTCCATTTTTTAAGGGGCGGTTGGCAACTCTACTAACTAAGCTTATGAATAAAATAAAGTTCACTATCAGTAACATCACAGCACCCACCCAGCTGTATAGAAACTCTGTCATGCTAGCTAGTAAGCAGGACAAGTTATTGTAACTGATTGTAAAAAGTCAGCACAACAAAAATAAACTCCACCTAAACTTGGTTTATATCTGACCCAGATAGACTGCAGGTCATAACTTCTTACCTGAAGTTCAGTTCACCTGACACTCGGACTGACAGCTGCCTCGGGTCTCTGCCTCCTGCCTCCTCTTTCCCTCATCCACCTGCTGGCCTCTGTGGAAGCTCCGCCATAGTCACCACCAAACAACAGAGTTATTTTTACACATCTGCCAGCATCTGGCCAATCCACCACCTTTCATTGTTTATACCGTTACTAAATTTAAAATAAATAAATAAAAATCTTCGGCCCATAAAAACGAAAAATCACCATTGGCCCAGATAGCCAGTCCAGCTAATGTTGTGCCAGTTAACCCTTCGTATGCCAGCTGTGGTACACGTGCCCAGGTTTGCCGACCCCTGTTCTAGTCTAATCTTTTTCTTACCTCCTGAGCCAATCAGCCTTCATTCTGCGTAGTTTAAATCTCAGTGCCCTTCTGTAATTCTTCCTTTCAGGCAGCCTGCTAGTGACTTTATAAAGTTGCCTGCCTCCCCTGCATCTCTGCCTGATCCCAGTCACTCAGAGCTCCATTCTAGCTTCCATCTTCATATTCACCACCACCAACATCTAGATTCCTGGGAGTCATGTCCTAATTCTTATCAAATTCGGATTTCTTTCTGCCAAATAGCTTAACTGAATTCTGTATCTCTGCTTCTACCAAATGAGCTCTCTCCAAATATTGTCATGTAGTATGTGCACATGGGTTGAATGTTGTTAAGTTTTGTTGTGAGAGTGGATGTGGTTGTTGATTCTTCTTAGCAGGGTTCCATTTGTCAAAATCCTTCTGTGGAGTTTCTTAGATTGAGAGATTTTCTAAACAGTCATGAATTTTCTCAGTCTTCATAGCCAGTTGCATTTTGTATATGCTATTACAACATACTCTTACACGCATATGTACAATTGGCAAAATACCTTGTTGTAGTGTTGGGTATTATTAATACCAGGTGGTAAAAATAATATTCCACTGAGTGCAGAGTGGCCTTTGTGAACACCTTTTTATGATCCTGCTACTTACCATCATTATGCTTACTATAATATAACCATTGTTTTAATGTTTTCAACAAGTACCTTTATACATTCACACTCAACGTAACTCCTGTGACACAGAAGCTCTTAAGGACTCCACAGTTTACCACTTTGCTTACTTTAATGTGGGTCTGCCTCCCTAACAAGTACCTACATTCAGTTGGTAGCTTAAAGGTGCGATATAATCACAGTCCATGCAAACATGGTACTGAGCACTCAGACAGCAGCACCAATAATTAACCTGTTGTCCTAGATTTTTGCATTTAAAATGAAAGTCTTAGTGATACCTAAGTCAGGTGGAAGATAGTGTTGGTAAAACCCAACAGAAACCTTTCAAAGTACCATTTTTACTTTTTTGTAATAAAATATTATTATAGTGCATTATTATTCTGCTTAGCACTACATTTGATATTTGGCATGCACACTGCAGCAGACAGGCATCAAGCCACCAACCTTTCAGATTATTAGATGACCTGTGCTACCTCCTGAGTCACACTCACTCCAGTAGTTATGTTATCCCTACTGTCATTTAAGAAAAAAAGTGTCAATAGCAGGCAGATAAAAGTTTACCAACACAGCTAATTATATGTATTGGACTCATAATGTTGTTGGTGCCACAGTTTCTCTGTCTTTTTCCATTGTTGAGTAATCCCACTGTTGCATAACTAGAATGTCTCCAAGGTGCTGAAGTCAACTATGGCACAAAGCAATAATGTAATTTTCCAATACAACTCAGCTTGTTTGTTAAATAGTGGCAACAGTCTTATAGATCCCATGTGCTGTTGAGTTACAACAGGCTAATTAAATAGAAAAAATTATGAATCCTGGTCAAAATAGCTAAACTTTTCTAATAAACAATAAACGCAATTGACTGTGATAATCTGTGCCGTGTTTCCCAAAACATCTACCTTACCCACACTATGTTGTGTTCCTTTGCCAAAGGGATAACGCATTTGTTTTTAGTGATCGAAAAGAAATCTTTATATTGTTTTGTTTTGTTTGTCTCACTGAAATCAGGCCCACTAAATTGTGGCATGACAAAGAACTGCCCATGTTGATATAGTTATTCAACCTCCTGGGAGACAAAGTCATCAAGCAATTAGACTGTGGTGTTGTGGTTGTTCTCACTGTGTGATTGTCGGCGTGCATATGTCTGTAGCTGTTATTCCACAAATGGCCGCACAAGCCGTAATATGCAGGTGGCCTATCTAAGTGCTCCCATTATGCCGTTTTCCCCCATAAGCATGGCACAGATGTTACACCCCTGTGGGGGAACAAACAGCAAAGTAAATGAGGAGAACAACCCATATGTGTGACTTTAACTATATATGAGTGTGTGCACACGCACATGCACACACACACAAGCCAAGCTTCTGCTGCATCATATCTTAGGCTAATATGTGCCATTTCTCTAAAACAGCAGGGGTGTTTTGTCCACGTGTAGACACCCGTGCTTATAAAACAAGAGTATGACAGCAGCTGTCAGTGTGCAGCGTGACAGTTATTTTAACTGCTGCATAATGATTAACCGCTATCTTGGTGTGGATGTTTGTGTGACTGATGGTTGGATGGAAAGATCACCAGATGCTGGTATCGAGTATGAAAATGGTCAAAGTGTGAATATCCTTCCTCTCCCTGTAAGTCTTATACAGTCCTATAAAACCTGCTAGTGACTTTATAAAGTTGAGGAGACCTGAGGTTCAGTGGAATATAAGGATATTATACAGAAACTAGAAAAGTTGAAAAATACAGAAAAAGTTTGTGTTCTCTGCTGAGATTTATTTACTGCTGATACACTGCTCTTCTGTGGAGTATCAGCAGAGTTTCATTATTTCATATCTGTTTTCTTCAGGAGAGGAGGAAAGTGTTGTGTATATTTATGGCTCCTATGTATGTGCATATAAAATACTCTTTAGGGCTTAGACTGCTCTGTCAGTTTCCCCAGTTTAGTTGTCAGATACCAGAAGATAGTATAATCGTTATACTAACCTAAATTGAGCATGCATACTTAGCATACTTAATCTCACATCAAAATTCTTCATCTATGAGGTTTTCAATAATATCTAAAGAGCGCTATTTTGGCACCCAAAATTAAATAACGCTAAATTTAAATAAAGCTTGTTTTATGCATCATGAAATCAGTTAATCAGTGTGAGTTAATATTTGGTGTAATCAAAACTTAAACATCTGAAATGAGTGTAATACGAAGAATGCACATTGCCTATAGTGGTTGTTACAGAAGACCACCATTCACTTGAGATACCTTTACTGGAATAACATACATAACTCCCTGTAAAAATCATTCATCTGGAGGTGTGGCTGTGCTGTTGATCCTGTCCTTCAACTCGCCTGTAAAAAGATGAAAGCATATCTTCATTGGTGATAGAGAATGATGGTTATAACCATTAACTGCAACTGTAAGGCTGGTATTGTATTCACTCTATGACTGAAATCTGTCATTCTGCCAAAATGCAGGTCTTAAAGACATCTAATGTAGGGAGAAGTACTTTTGAAATCCTTTATGGATGATTTTGCTAATGTGGTAGACAAGCAAAGATTAGCAAAACTTTACATGTGTGTAGTTGGAATGCAAATGAAAGAGTTTGAAAGTAGGTTTGGACAAACACATATTTGATTAAACTGAAGAAAGGGAATTTTACATATACAGTAAATTGCTTTTATCTAATATATTTATATGTTAAAACTAATTATGCTTTCTTGCATACAGTTTTCTTCAGAAGATGTAATACGGCACGTAATAATACATGTAATACTATATTTGTGTGTGATCTTGCCAAGTACAGAGAGACTTGTAGAACAGTTACTTTTGGCAGCTTCAGCCTTATAAAACACCCACAGCTTCACTCACTCATCTTCTCTGCCTGCCAAACAAACTCAAAGAAGACGAGATCAAAGGAAATCTAAACATCAAGAAACTAGCTGACATGTTGCTGAGACAAGGTGTTTCTGGTTCTGTATGTGCTTTACAAAAGTTCAGCCTGTATAGATTTTTGTAAAAAATAAAAATAAAAAAAATAATCAAATGCAAGTTTCCCTTGTTAACAGTCCAATTTTACAATATTTTTATAACAGTCTGATACTTGGTATATATCCCCAAAAATGAAGCTGAAACGTCTCTATCGCTCCCTGGTGTCTGGCTGCAGTATAGGTCATAAACCCCGCCTCCTCCATGTTAGTCGGGGTCCGACTAAAATAAATTTATTCTCCTCAGATAATATTTTTCCAAAGATTCTTTCTTTTGTTTTCAATAGTTCTCATCATGCTGATTGATGTCCAAAGGGGTCTCCTTTCCCATAAGTTTGATTCTAATTCCTACCGCGGTGATGTTAAATTGGGGTGAAACGTCATCATAACAGCTTTGACTGACAGCTGCAGTCACGGAGAAACTTGCGTATCTCTGTTCGGGAATAGCAGATAGAACGTAGGCTCTGAGAGGAGGGCCAGCATTTACTCTACGAAAACACGACCGAGTGTTTTAACCTGACAGCCTGAGGTGTTCTTCAGTAAACTGGACTACCCGACAGAAGGACCCGAGGCCCCGCTGCACTTTTTCGGTAAGTTAAACGTGTTTGTAAGCTAATCTGTAACTACCGTCCTTAGCTAGGTCCTGAGACCTAGCTAGCTAAAATGAGCACTCGGCTGTGGTGGTTTGTTTAGCTAACCCGTGCAGGTGAATGAATTTACCCTGACTAAAGAAATCAAGAGAAACGCTCCGGGCTACTCAGTCACTAATTACTGTTACTGTACTTTTATTACAAGTATTATACTGTAAAAGCAACAGGCTGCACCCTGCTTCAGTTCCTGTGCAGAGCTGAATATTAAAGATGTGCAAAAAACGGCATGTTTTCAGTCTCTTGCCACATCTGTAAAGACAGTAACATTTTTTTAAAAGCTTGTACTTCAGTAACTCATTAATCAGGAACTATGGATTAAAGTACTGTAGTGTACTGTAATACTGAAAAAATGTAAAAGAACTTCAGATCCTGAGTGTGTGAGGACAGAAGAATCAGCTTTATTTCAACTTTGAGGGATAAAATTTATATTTAAGTTTGATGATTCTGTTCTCTTTGTGATTACAAGGGCTGCCCTCAGATTCAGACCTCAGCACCACCCAATGACAGCAGACAGATCATCCAACATGTTCACATGTTAACTGCAAAATGAACTGATGAAAACAGTACAAAGGTTAAAGTACCACATGTGCTGTAGTGAAAGCTGCAGCTGTTTTATTGATAAAGTTAAGGACAAAAAAATAAAAGGATTAATCATCCATGTAACTGTGTCACTAGCATTAACAGGACCTCAGTTTGGTGTTTCACAGAGCTGCTAATCTCAGACCTGCAAAGCTTCTGTTTTAAACACTTGATGTACTCAGCTGCATGAAGAGCACGTTTGAGTTTCTCTGACACAATTAAATAAAACCTGATGAAGGTCAAAGGTCGTCACTTGTATGTTGAACTACAAACTTGTCATCTGGAATTCTTTCACAGTTTTTTGCAGATGGTGTGTTATTTACCATAAAGTGATTCAGAGTTATTCATACCAGAGTAACCAGAGAGAATAATATATTTTTAAATATATAACTTTCTACAGGACTGAATATAATATCTTTATGTAAAAGACTGGAGCCTCTGGGGAGTATCCGAGTATTTATAATATTACACAAACCAAAGGTCTCCATCACAGTGTTCATGAAATGCTGGGTTCATCCATCTCCTGGGGCGGGCCTACAGAGGAGTGCTGAAGATTTCCCTGTGAGGGAGCTGCTGGTAAAGATCATGAGTCCTGCTTAATCAGTGTGATGAGCTTCAGTGGTCCTGGTGTTTCTTAAATGATGCCTCTTACAGTGGGTCAACAGAACTTATGGCACAGGACAGCTGTGATGAAAGAAAGGGAAGAAGTTTCTCCAAACCTCTGGACCCAGAAACCCAGCTTGGTCCTGATGGTCTCCCTCACTAGTTTCGCCCCAGAGTGAATGTAGCTGTTGATATAATATGGATTCTATTATTAAATGAAAAAAAACAACAAATTAGACTACACTACTGAAACGTTCTGCTGATGTTTTTACCAGGCTGTAGAGGGCTCTGAAGATTTAAACAGTTTTAGATCCATTACACTCACAGTCTTATGTTAAAATCTCAAAGGACAGCATTATATTTTTGATATTAACAGTAACTCTGGGCATCTGTGGAGTGTGCAGCTGATCTCATCGCTGTCTAAAAATGGATAAAAAAAACATAAGGAGTGCTGAATCATTCAATAACACAGACTATTCGAGTAACAGGTGTGTAGCATCGCTAACTAGCTAGCAACAAGCCTCCAACACAATGCGTATGCTAGTGGCTAATCTAGCAAACAAATTAACAACAGAATGATTTTAGATGTTTCAGAACTATAAGACGATAAGCTGTGTGTCTTTTTTTAAAAACAGTGACATGGTTGTATTTACCTTAATTAAACGAGTCGTCAGTCGCGGTAAACCAGCAAAAAACTCGAGCCGGGCTACGTAAAAAGTGTAGTGGGGCGTGTTTGCGGTCACGTCCAGCGGGTGTGTGAGCGGGAGCGTTACACAGTCGCTCCACCTCAAGTCACTACTGCACAGACTCTGGCTCCAAATTTGCAAGATGGCAGCCTCCACAAGCGGGATATGTTGGCTTCATTTTTGCACAATGGGAGGAGGCGGTGTTGCGTCGTCCATCTTTTATACAGTCATTGAGGTCACCACAGTGCATCATCTGCTTCCACTGTGTTCTATCCACAGCATCCACTTCTGTCACACCAACTCTTTTCATGTCCTCCTTCACTACATTCATGAATTTTCTCTGTGGGTTTCTTCTTTTCCATCTTCAACATGTTTTCTCCAATATGTCCACTATGCTTCTACTCATTCTAATCCTGTCCCTCTTGGTCACTCCATACAAAAATCTTCAAATCTGCCACCTGCAGCTTCACCTTCTGTCTTTGTGTCATTGCCACAGTCTCCAAACCCCCACCTTCTTGCAAACCTTCCATTTAAACCTCGCTTCTATTCTTCTGTCATAAATCACCTGTGACACTCGTCTCCACCTGCTCCACTTTGACCTAAACTCTCTTCTTCACTTCTCTTGTGCACCTTTGCTTTGGATGGTTTACCCCAGCTAACTTCACTATCTCTATTGTCTATCTCTGTTGTTACCAAATGACATGTTGGTTAAATGTCAGTTTTTAAAAAAGCACACACTTTTTCCTCCATGACATTCCAATCATTTCTTTTTTCCAATCAAATTAGGATATTCATTTAAACCTTAATTATCTTTTGCTCTCTCACTCTTTTTCTCTCGTCAGGCTGGCTGTTGGGCCGTATGTGCAGCAACAACGATGTCCTCGTTGCTATGGAAACGTGAGAGGGTGAACTTTTGTCAGATGCCAAGAGCTTGCTCCAACAGAAAGTGTTGGTTGTGTGTGCATGTGTCTGTGTGTCTTAATGTACGTGCACACTTGCACATGGTGTCACCATGAGTATGTGTGAAAGAAAACAGTGTGCTTATCTTTGAAGAAGACTGCAAATCCCCCTTCGGTCTGTCACTCTCACTCCTCCAGCAGCGTGACTCTCTTTCTTTCTCAGCCACACTTTCCGTAGCTTCGATTATCTTTCATTCAGATACACCCTTGCCACATGCTTTCACCCTCCCTGAAGTTGACATAAAGAGACTTTACGTTCTCATCACCTCTTCTGCTCTCAACTCCTCTCCTGCCGGTGTCTTCCTGTTTCCTTCCATGAAAGTAAAACAAGAAAACTTGCTGTGTGCTTTCCTGTATTTCTGTAACTACACTCCCGCCTTGCATTGTTCCATGATATGCAGATTCTCTCAAAGTACAGACTGCATTGATCTTTTCTGTCCTCCCTCTCATTCACCCCATGTCTCCCTCTATCCATTATCCTCCCTTCATTCAACTCTATCCCCCTCCTTCTTTTCTAATGACCTCTTTGCTGATTCAGAGACAATGAAGAGTTATGGCATATCTATATAGCTGTAACGATAATTAGCTGAAAAAAACTATTAGACTACTGAAAGATAAACAGCATAAGTACAGCACAGCAGCTGGTGACAAAAAATGTTCCTCTCAAAGTGTCTCGTCATGCAGCTTCTGCAGCATTTTGAGAAAGATTCAGGGGTGAGATCTGTGATTCAGAAGTGTGTGTGCGTGTGTGTGTGTGTCCTAAATTAGGTGAATGACTTGTTGTTGCTGTGTGGATCTGCCTGCCAACACAAAGGCCCTCTCTTCGACTTCAGTTAATCAGTATGCAGCTCCTCTCCACATCACTGTCCTTGTGTTGTAAAAACATACACACACACACTCTGACACACACATAGATGCAAATAAACGCACACTTCATTGGAATTTTGTTCCTGACTTCACCATTGTCCTTGTGGTATAAATATCACATATACAACAAAGAACACAGAAGCTGAACTGAGTCCAAAGTCCTGAATGCCCGTGTGTATATATGTGGATGTTTTCACATTCGCACAAACTTACTCCAGCTCCTCTCTCACACACACATGCATCCATACCAAAGATATCCTTGTGAGAAACCATGATATTCAAGAACGCACACACACACACAAACACACACCCACACACACACATGCAAACACACACACACACACTGGGGTGATAAATAAAGCAGTGCGAGCTCAGCAGCAGCCCTTTGCCATGTCAGGCTTTACTGATGTGTCGACCAATCCAGGGGAGTGATTCAATCAGGTCTGCAAAGCAACAGCCTAAACTCAGATCTACAATGTGAACACACAGGAAAACACACAAACACAGACATCAACACAAACACAGACACAAAGTTATGAGAAAGTACATTTTTTTCCATCTTTTTCTCAAAATTAGTTTTCTGTTTCTCTTGTTGTTACTATTTTTTAAAAAAGAATCTTGTTCAAATGACTGAACTATTTCTTTTCACTTTTGGCTACACTTTTAAAAGCTAGTTATTGTGACAACACATGAATAGATGACATGTAACTCTTTCACAATGACATTAAAAAAAACAGTGAAGTAAAGCTAATTAAGCAGGGTTAGCACAGAATATAAATAGGAGAGGACAATAGTGGTAAAGGTAAAGATTACAAAACACCCTTCTCAATTTTAAATGTCTTTTGAGAACTCAATCATAAATTTAGCTCTCTCAAGTGTGTGCTGTCAGACAAATGAGTGAAACTCATCCTACACTGTGATAGTCACCTTTAAGATCCCACATACATTTTTAAGCGAAATCTGGGCAAACAAAACAAAACAAAAAAACAGCAAACAGCTTCACCTGCTTACCTATAGATAGTCGCATTCCATGAGTGTTTCACATGTATTTTGAACAACCAAAACAGGAACAAGATGCTGAGGATGTCAAAGTATAAACCCATGAACACAACATTCTCAGGAATGTAAAACAATACGCTCTGACTCTAATGTCATATGTGTGTGTGTGTGTGTGTGTGTGTGTGTGTGTGTGTGTGTGTGTGTGTGTGTGTGTGTGTGTGTTCTGTCTTAACGTGGAAGATACAAGTGCAATACATTTGCAAGTCATTCTCAGTCCTTTATATCCTACTGAGACCCACTGAGGCCCACTGAGGCATAATAGTTCCCTCTGACATACATAGATAACCAACAGCTCCTGGCCACAATCTCGGTGTCAGTCCACTTCAAGCTCTTAAAGACCCTGGATCTGTGTACTCATGCATACTTGAGCATTCATTCACCCATTTAAGAGTTCAAAATGCAGAAAATAAAGATGGTATATCCATGTCCTCTTGTTTCTCTCTAAACTCAACAATTGAACAATATGTGATCAGTCTGGGTGTTGTGTTACAACACAGACAGAGTCATGATAGTAAAGTGAAGGTAAGAGCTTGTATAAGACATTAAGGGAAGTATATGACATTAAAGCGCTGTTTTATCTCTTAGACACAAAGCACAGTTTAGGTATCCATGACTGTAATCAATAGTTTTCTGCTCTGAGTTTTGGCTCACCATAGATAAGCGTAACATAAAAGCACTATCAACAGCTCTCTGCCATTTCATGTAAACGTGTGCTCTGCTGAGACTACTACACTTCCATCTCATGCATTAAATTATATGTGTCAAAGGGTTAATTGTGCAAGGCAGGGTGCTCTTGGATTAAATTAAAGGTGAAAAGCATTTCTTTAAGGAAAAGCGCTATAATGTGATTAGTGTAATCACATTTAAATTAAGCTAGATAGATATCGCCTGGCTGGCACTTCATATTGCAAATGGGTGGTATATAATACAACGATAATACAATGGCTTGAAGCTATACGCATTTTAGGAGAAAATAGGATTAATACAGATAAGTCACAACATTAAAACCAGCTGCCAGGACACGGCTGAACCACTGGATCTCAGAAACAGGACCTATGTGGGGGTGTTCTGCAGTATCAGGATTGCATGGGCTTTTTGTTTACGGCCAAAGATCCTGCCACTGGCTTGTGTTTGGTTTGCAACAGTGTCGTGGTGGGTGGGCCACCACGACCGTCACAATTGAAAATTCCCCAACACAACATTGGATTTGTAAAGTGATGATCAGCACTGTTTTCTTAATCATAATGCTGCCATTGTTGTGAGTAATTATTTTTGTTCTGTTCAGTGAGTAAATATATTAGAAGTTATGTTTCCCACAGGTTAGCAGCAGTCATCTCACCTATAAAACAATAATCTGATACAGAAAGACAAAGAAGGGTGGGGCAGAAGCTTGTTGGGGTCAAAGTATTAGCATCTGATAGAAGTGACATAAAGTATGAGGCCCTCAAAGGGAGATGAAAAGAAAAAGAAAAACAGGTGAAGGGGAGAAAGAGGGCGGCCACCTCACCACCTTTTTCTTTCTGTCTTTTAGAAGCACACACATACACAAATGCACACCATGTCTTTCCTTCTCTCTGTCTCTTACATCAACCTGCCTGTCAACCCTACCGACCCAAACGATCCATCAAATGCTGCTTCTGCTGCTCCAAGAGATGGAGGGAAGGATAAGGATGTGAGAGAGGACGAAGAGACTCTGGTCAGAAAGAGGGAGTCCACTTTCAAAGCTACTTCTGAGATACAAGAAGACAATGGACTGGCTGACCAAAAGAAGGGGCCTGAGGCCACTGAGGAACTGACAAATGTTTATATGTCCATCCCTGTTTTTCATTATTTTTGGTATAACCGCACCTCCTGTTCCCCTTTGCCTAACTACTAATTTGCCTCCATTTCTTTTCACTTTCAGAAAACTGATGCAAGCAAAAATGCTAAATGCTCCAATTAAATGAAGCAGCAATCTTTCTCTGCAAATCCCAAGTGATGTCTCTCTCGCTCTCTCTCGTTTTTTTTTTTCAAAACAAAATAATTTGGTGTAATGACCAGTGAAAATTGTGATAAATTACCCTAGCTTTTGCCTTCCGTGCAAGTTCAGATTGCATTGATAAAATATACAGCCTTACATTTTACAGTTCAACCTCTTCATTTACATGTCCATCTGCTCAACTATTCTCTTCGCCGTTCACTCATTCTTGAAGCCAAGAAGCTCCAAAAATTACTCAGAGTAGTTAAGCATGCATATACATTGGACATTGGGAAATACTGTATACTCTTTACAGTACCCCCCTCCCCATCTCCCCTTTCATCCTTTAGTATGGTGTCGATAATTTCACTTGTCTGCAGTGTCTACATTGTTTATCTCCCTTCTTCTCTTCTCTCCTCCTTCCATCTCATCACTCTTTCCTCTTTTCCCCTGGTTTCTTATCACACCCTGCCCTCTCATCTCCAGGCAGGAAAGGAGAGGGAAAACAGACCAGGGTGGAAGAAGAGATAGTGGGAAGAAGAGTGACAGCAGCTTACAGGGAATTGGATGGGGGCTTTTTTCCTGTGTATGTGTGTTTTTTTTTTTATCTGACTATCCAACTGTCTCTTTCTCTCACACACACACACACACACACACACACACACACACACACACACACACACACACACACGTAATCCAAGGGTCTTTTCTGTCGAGTTCTGTATGTCTAAGGGTCCTCGGCTTCTCTAACACACACACACACACAGACATGCGCACACACGATGGATACCTTGAATGCGCACCTGCCTATATACAACTGTTCACATAAAACCTGCAGGGAAACACAGGAATGTACACTGACAAAAAATATCTGTAAAAACGCACGCTCTACATTTGTAAGCAAAGGAACATGCAGCCCATGCAGGCATTTGCACCCCTCCCACTCCATCCCATGCAAGCATACTGCCTTTGTCCTACCTGTTACTGTGAATCAGCATTCTGCCTGAATTATAGGGCTGCATTATGGATTCTCTCCACAACCCACACAATCTCTAGACATTGCTCAAAGAAACACACACACACACACACACACAGAAACACACACACACACACACACACACACACACACACACACACACACACACACACACACACACACACCAGCAACACACCAGCAACACACAGCAGCAGCAGAAACCTCACCAAGAGTCATCTGTGATGCCTTTAAATGAAAAAAAAAAAATCGCTTACCTTCAAGTTCACCCTGTTGGTGTGACTCTATTTACACCACCACAGAAATGATACAATCACTTAACAGTGACCATACGAAACACAAGCTCTCCTGAGTTCACACTTGTAGGCTTCTCCATAAATTCCAAAGATGATATTGCGGGGGGTGGGGAGGGGGTACACTACTCTTATAACCTATTGAAGTGTATCGAAGTGTGTTTGTGAGGGTGCGCTGATCCTCTCAAACCGCCAGGCCTTAATTAAGCTAACTCCTCCATTGTTCAGATGACACTAACAACACAAGCAATCCCTGCACATTAGGCAAAACTCTCCACAAACCCCTCTCTCTCTCTGCTGTAGTAGTTTTTACAGAGCACTTTAACAAGCATAACAGCTCCACATCATTACACACACTCACACACACATAATATATGAGTATCATTATGCTCACTAACCAAGCAGAAATGTTTGACTAACATTAGATCAGTGGGGAACACACCAGTTTTCTTCACTGGTAAGTCAAATGAACCCCCCACCCTGACAAGCCCACCCTATCAACACATACACACACCCACATTAATAAATAAAATAAAAATATCTGCAGCTCTACCGGGGCTCTAAAACACAACCTGTAACACAGTAACTTAACTACTGTACTGTGGAAAAAGCAGATAGAGAAAGACCCGACCCTCTCCCTTCATCTCTACTTCCCCTCTTTTTTCTTCCATTTCTTGCTTCTTCTTCAGTCATCATCTCTGCTTCCCTCTAACTTCTTTTGCTCCTCATTCACAATTGCAATGTCACTCAAATAAGCACGGTATGCTGGCACAGAGGTCGGCATTGCACCATTCAAGGCTGGGTGTACTGGCAGAAATTAAACACATGCTTTGATGCTTTTATCTTTAAATCAGCAGCTACATTTCGCTTTCACTAAATCTCTGAATGCCAAACATCTCTAAATCTGCATCAGCAATCAACCCCCTGAAGGCAGCTTTTACATTATGCACTTAAACAACCAGGCACATCAGCTAAACAAGCAACCAGCGGGTGACCTTGGCCAACTAAACTATTCATGATCTGAGTGGAGCAGCTGAATGTCAAACCACTACACAGAAGCACAAGAGAAACTAGTCTCCCTTATATTGAACTTAATTTCTCTCTAAAAAAAGTATAAATAGTCGATGAAAGAATTCCATTTAAAGTTCCAATAACATCATGGAATCATATGTACCTTTTTTTTGTTGTCTGCAACATCAAGAAACACAGCAGCCCAGCAGAGAGTCATGTATTTGATGTCCAAAATAAACTACTCAGGTAGCAGGCTCTCATTTCAAGCATTGTTGCCTATTTTGTTGGGTCACTTGTAAACCCCTAAAATGCAATGCACCTGGCTAGCACTGTATAGACAGAAACACTCAGTAATCTAGCCTCATCCCTGGAGATTACTAGAAAACGTATTTCCACCATGTCAGACAAAGAAAAGCAACTCTACAACTGAACTCATTTTATATTGGTCAAATATTGCCCATCCAAGACATACAGACAACCATCAAGGTCGGTAGGTAAACCGTTTGCTGTTTGTGTAGATATGTACTAAATAACACATACATGGATGGGTAGCTGTACCAGGGGGCAGAAGGGTAGAATATTAGATGGAAAAACAAACAGGTTGAAAGTGAGGCAGAGGAAAATGAAAACCATGTGAAATCAGGACTCATGGGAGGAAACAGATGAGTGACTTTGTGCAAATGTCATCTCATTAGAAGGAGGAGGGAAAGAGGGAGCAGAATAACGAGAAGGCAACTGCAGCAGTCCATAGTAAATTTACTCCACGCTAAAGCACAAAGTAGGCCCCACACTGCGGAACAGAGAGAGAGAGATGGACTGTTCAGAACACCAGCCAGGGACACCATGCTCCATATTTTATTTTATGAAATTATGCCTCTTGTCCTCCCCTCCTCTTTTCTGAAAAAAAAAGAGACAACGACACAGATTTGTTAATCTTTCTTACATACAATAGCTAAAACTGTGGCACACTGCTGAGCAGCACAAATGACTGCAACTTTTCCCAAACTTGCAGTATTTTCAGAAAGGAGAGTGGGCCATGGTCTCAGGGGACCTGAAATTCACTAGCAAACAATACGAATGCAGAGCTTTAGAGCAAAGGCAGCAGCAGAACTTGCAGAGGGTTGAGATTCACCTTCTCTCCCTCACTCTCACTGTACAATTTTCTGCACCCCTTTCTTCTCTCTTTCTCCCCCACCTCTCACTTTCTCTCCAACATACTGGGTCAGCTGAGCTCCTGCACTGCAGCATAGATGAGTGATGTGTTAAAGGGTTTTTCATGATCTCAGTAGTAAGCAAACTATAGCTTTTTTTTTTTTTTTTTGGGGGGGGGGGGCTTTTCATTATGCTTTTAAATTCTCTTTTTATGAAAAAGGACAATCTTAAACCTTATATTAATTATATTAATGCTTATATTAATTTGCAGAGGCACTGAAAATCATCACAAAGTTGTTGTGATGAAATGTTTCTATGCAGATGAAAATGTAGTCTTCTAGGACAATAATGTCCACATCCACAAGGCACAAGAGGTCATCAGTGAGTATGAAAATGATATGCTACTTGCTTTGCAATCACCAGAGCTCCACCCATTTGAACGCTTATGGGAGATTTTGGGCTCATATATTAGAGAACATGCTTCGTTACAGACATCAAAGCTCTAAATGAGGGCATAAATATTTAAAGGTTCTATTCCTACACAGAACAGATTTATTTTAAATCACTTAAGCTCATCACTATTGAATGAAATGTGCTTATATCATGTAAAAGAAAAGTCTTTCTGTTCACAGATGCTAGTGCTATGGCCAAACCTACAGCAGATTTAAATTTAGCACTTTCATGACACCACAAAGACAACCAGAAGTTAGTTGAGTCATCAGCATTATCACAGAAAACTTAGATAAGCTCTGAGAAACAAAATAAATATAGAAAGGCTAGAGAGAGCGTTACCCAAGTCTCCCACCACACACCAACACACATATGCATAAAAAGTAGAACGTGCCTTTGTATACAGCACCTGCAATAGACTGCAACTTCAGCACCATGGTCAGAGACAGATTGGCTTTTTCAGCAAACTGGAGATAATTCTCTGTTTCCCAAATGGAGAAAGCATATCACGCATTACACACACACACACACACACACACACACACACACACACACACACACACACACACACAAATGCAAAATATACATGGTCACAACCCTTGCTTCCTAACACGCTGTCTCTGTACTTTATACTCTTTCATTTCAGGCTCTTCAAGGCTGACTGTGTGTCTTTCTATCTATCTTCCATCATCCTATCATTATGTCCTCTGCCTTCTCCTCTGGCAAACTATACCACCTATAACACCATACCTAACACCATTTGAGATCAAATAAAAGTCTGCATGTCACAGTCACTTTTGGGTTACTGATTCCATACAACATAAAGATTTTCCACTTACATTTACATCAAATGCTTGGAATAAACTCAGTAGTTTGGAGAGCCCACAAAAGCTTATCTAATAAACTTGTGGTATAGCTTAAATGAGTTCATATGAAACAGCACGGCCATGGTCAAGGATTAAATCAGTCAATTAAAATAGAATTATCTGTTATTTGTGTTCGTTTGCTTGCATTTGCCTATATTATATTATACTTCATACATTTTTGTGATAACTGCATGATGAAAAAAGGCAGTCAGTCTAAAATTACCAGTAAACTACCAATCAGTTTTCATCAATAGCCTGATAAAATTAAGGTGGAAACAAACAAAAGCTCTTGCAATATCAGCACAGATCTTCTCCTTCAATATGATTTCGAATTTGTTTAAATAATTAGATGGAAGTCTTCAGAATTTTCAGTGATCCCAATACCCAATGGAGCCAAAGCCCAGAATCACAATGAAGCATTTAGGCAGGCAGTAAAACATAAGTAGAGAAAAGAATCCATAAAACAGAGATACGGTAACACAGTGAAAGCAAAGAACAAACCAAAACAGCACCAAAAAACCCCACATTAGCCTTGCTGGTGTAGAAACCTTGAGAGAAGGAATAGGTTAACTCAAATGCCAATTTCAACATCAATAGGTAAAAGCAATTTCCCACATGGAAAAGAAACATGCATCAATCCTGTTCTCCTATTGGTCGCCTTTATCTAGCATTCCACTAAAGTATGAAATCACTTGGAGATATTAGCGCAGGATAACAAGAGGATTTATTGGGATAAAACCACTCAGCATGAGATAATGGGACAAAGCCCAGCACTCATTTGTGAAATACTATGGTGGGTGGGTTAGGATAAAAGGTAGCCAAGATACTGGGGTAAAGCAAAATTATTAGTGATCCCATTTTTTTTTATGAATCATTAAAAAAGAAATGATGGTGTGACTTGCGAGTCGACAATGTAATGCATTATATTTTTAATCAAATTGAGTGCACACTAAAAATGCTGATCATATATTTTGACCTTAGGGTCAGTCAGATAAAGGAAGCTTTTATGTGTGTTGCTATATATATATATATATATATATATATATATATATATATATATATATATATATATATATATATATATATATATATATATATATATATATATATATATACGTGTGTGTGTGTGTGTGTGTGTGTGTGTGTGTGTGTGTGTGTGTGTGTGTAGTTGCATTTGTGCATAAATGTATCTGCATATGTGTGTAAGTGATACAATTTAAAGCAAGAGCAAATTTCATCAGGGAGCAGTGAAAAGCTTTCTGAAGCAGAAAACAAAGACCCTTGACTTTATGCAACCATGCGTCTACAGGCTTTATGTGAGTGTGGCTTCTACACATTTGAGCAATAATTATTTGAAAATAAACAATGAATACAACACAATGTAAAATGTTACATACTATGCGAGTTTATAGACCAGATCACTGATATTGGAGATGACTGTTTGACTAGCTAAGGGCATTCTTATTTAACAGGAAAATATCAGGTGTGCTACTTTTCTTTCACTTAATGTAGGCTGACACATATGAACCAACTCTCACCATTCCTACAAAACCCAGTACATATCATCCCCATTTTCAAAACAATGTAAACACGGCTTCCTTCCATAGATGATCACAAATGTATCAAAAACACAGAACTTCTTCTTTTAATAATTAGAATTTCACAAGATCCTATGACAGCATCTGTTCTATAGCATCTTCACCCAAATGTAGCAGGTTCAACCATATATTTCTTAATTTTTCTTTTTTGTCTGCCATGGGCCCAGAAATGAATGAGGCTTAAACATGGACATTTGAATTATTACAAAACATTAAATTAATCAAACGTTGAGTCCTGTGGAGCAGAATAATGGAGGTTAATTTACCTTAAACCATTTATTAGTTGTCAACAACAAATAAATATATATGTATATGTGCATGTGCACACACACGCACATGTTTGTGGAGCAAAAGGGCAACAAATGTGAAAAAAATTAAGCGGTTATGAAACTGAAGTTAATCAAATTTATGTCACTGCATTTTATTCACATTTCTTTGTTTTATATATATATATATATATATATATATATATATATATATATATATATATATATATATATATATATATACTTTAAAAATAATTCATATGACCATTCATCTGAATATGAGATTGTATGACCTTTTAGGATGAACAATTTGTGCATCACCTCATAACTGCATCAAATCTAATAAATGCCCAACTGAATCTGAACACCTTTTTATCGCCCTCCAGTGGAGCGAATCCACACTGCTACTGTGGAGGGAGTCACAGAAATTAGATGTGCAAATTCAAAGAGCATCTTCCAATCACGTTTTCATTCACCCTCTCAATTACTCTTTATTAGCCTACATCAGCAATACCCGTTTAGATAATGACAATCGCAGCATGCCTCACTGATTTGGTATCAACTGCTATATCCACTTCAAACCCCGCAGCATTCACGTGACGTGTTGTGGCATTGCACTTGATTTTTGCTCCAGGTATTATCCAACTGAGACCAGCAATGTAGAGGTGAAAAAAACGGTACACTAAGACATTCAGCAGGTAAAGACCATAGGGAATACTATGAATAGACATAAAAAATTTTAGGAAAAATAAATAAATCTGGTTATCTTACCAACACTTAACTTAAAACGTATATAAATTTAGTACTAATCTGAAAAATATCACTAAGCTGAACTTAGTTTAAATGTTTTTTCCCGCTACATTCTTGTCTAGCACACTGTTATTCTGACTCTAGCAGCATTTTCTCATGATGGCTGACCAGAGCTTCATCATGCCTTTTTGTAACAGGACACCCAATATAGTCCCTGTCAGTAGTGCTCCACACACACGTCCCTGCCCAATTCAGCCTTTCATCATTTGATTGAAGAGTTTGTTTTTATTAAGAAGGCTATACCAGACGCATAATCACTATACACTGATTTAACATTACCTTTACAATTAAATTCTTCACTGAAATTACAGAATAAATATATGCACATTTTTCTTCAAATCTTTGTGAGAGAGAAAACATTAAAAGTGCCTCCTACAAAGCCGTTAGTGGGTGGCGATGGGGAATCCAGAAGTAATGGAGGGGTGGGGTGGGGGGTTGGGGAGAAGGGGGAGAAGGGTTGGGTCTTAACAAAGTGTGTGGAAATATCCAGAAAACCTTCGGCATTGTCTTATAGTAATATTCACAAATGTTTTTGCCATCCGTGCGTCGGCGCATCCTTTTTACGAGAAGCACCCTGATATAGACAGAAGTCCTCATTAATAGTAATAACCATATTAATAAGATATAAAAATTAAATAGAACACTGAACTGTAAATGCGTTGCAGTATCTCTGTTCATAATGTCATTGGATAGTTCTGAGAAAATCCTCTCACTTCCTGCACCGAAGCAAGTGCATGCAGCAAACTGCAGTTCATTTTAATATATATATGTATATATATTCTTTTTTTCTCTCTTTTGATCATTTCCTACAAACTTAATGTGCACGGCCTCCGGGTGTTTGTACATCCTAGTCAGGGGAAAAAGAGAGAAAGAAAAACCCCAAAATCAGGGAGACGTCCAGCTCCCGTGCGTCTTCAGTGAATCTGGTACAGCATCGTGTAATTCCATAAAAATGGATTTTAGTGACAGATGTAGGATGGTTTGTATGTTTTATTCCCCAGTGCCCCTCTTGTTTCTCTTTTCCTCTCTCGTGGACTTATTGAGATATTTATATATTATAAAAATAACGGCTGTTGACATTGCTGGCTACTCTGAAAAAAAGGCACTTAATTGAATTATCTGAGAATGGCCTCTCCTCCAAAGTGATTTGGGGGGGAAACATTGTGACTGTAATATAATATTTTATTTTATATCATGCTGCATTTTCAAGTTGGTTTTTTTATGCTTGTTTTGTTTCATTTTTTTAACATGGATTTTGGGTGAGTTTGTTTTGAGGGTGGCAAAGTGAATAAGTTGACGTTGTGTCTTTTTTTTTTTGTCCATGGGCTAGAGATGTTAAAACCGATAAGACTTTTCCAAGACTTCGAGGTAATCCGGCTTGGTTTGAAGTTTGGCCCTCAACTCAAGGTAATCACTTTGGGACGGGTCGGGGTAGCAACCTTTTCCCGCTGTGAAAAGCAACGTCTCCTTTAGCCGTGCATCCTGCTGCAAATCAGGGTACTGCATGCCTGGTGGGTGTGCATGCGCCACATGCATGTCCTTTAATTTGGGTACTGTCCCATACAAACAGTCTACAAAACCAACAGTAGGTGTGGGCCTCTGACTGTCAATCACTGTTGGGCAGAGCCCTCCATTCTCATGAAATCCTGCCATGTCAGCCGTGGTGTGGTTGGCTGTAACAATGGTGTTGAGCTGAGAGTTGGAGACAGCCAGGGTCCACTCTCTCTCTTTCTCTAATAAGGTTCTGTAGTTACTGTTGCTACTGCTCCCATTGTCTTTCTTCTCAGAAAACTGTGCTCTCTCCTCCTCTGCTATCTCCCCTTCTCTAGGTTTATAAATGGGGTTGTTACACATCTGAGTCACAGGATGAGGGATGTAATCATAGACGTGGCCATGAGCATGTGTGTGACTAGCATGGGTGTGTGTGTGCATACTCTGCGTAGGTTTCTCTGGTGTGCCAGTGTTCCCGGAACTGCTTTGCCTTGGTGGGTCCTCAAAAATTCTGCATTGCATTTGGATCCCTGTCAGATCTACCTCAGAACGTTTCCGGAAGGGCAACTTTTTCCGGCGACGAAGAACAAAAGCAAAAAGCCCAGCGGCCACAAACACAGCAGATATGAAGAGGATTAATAGGCTAAGGATGAGGACAGACAGTGGGACAGCACCTCTCCCACCTGCCACCCCCATGTCAGAGCTCCCTGTGGTGAAGTCATTCCCACCAGGCAGAGCTGGGGATGGGCCTGAAGAATATTTAAGCTCGGGACAGATGACTTCAACCTCAAGTGAACGCAGATCCTTCCCAAAAGCAAACTCTGGTGTCTTACAGATGACATCTCCAACTACAATAACAGAGGAGAGCTTTTCCAACCACTGTTTGAGGGGAATGATATCACAGGAGCAGTCCCAGGGGTTCTGATGGAGATCAATCTGGACAATCGAGGTCAGATGCTCCAGTACACCATGCACGGGCAAGGAAAGGAAGTAATTGTTGCGGAGGTTGAGACGTGCAAGGTTGGTTCCAGCAAAGGCATCAGTGGGGAGGGAACGCAACAAGTTGTCATTGAGAAAAACCAGCTGGAGATTTGGCATCAGGGAAAAGGAATGAGGCTGTATTTCACGAATGACATTATACTCAAAGTAAAGATAACTCAACATATGAAGCCCCCGAAACATCCCAGGGGTGAGTCTCTCAATGTCATTCCCATTCAAATATAAACTTTTCAAGTTCGGTAGGTTGATAAAGGCGCCTTCCTGGACATAAGATATCCGATTGTTACCTAAATGCAGTAAATCCAAACTTGAGAAGTTCCAGAAATCAGAACGATAGATCTTCTGTATTAGGTTTCCACTGAGATACAATTTCTTGGCATTGAGGGGCCGTGGAAGAAGCTCTGAGATGTTATGAAAGCTTTTCTCTTTACAGTTTACCGTTAGCCCCAGGTCATTGATATGAAGATTGCAAATACATCCAGCAGGGCAAATTATTGGAATAGGGGGCCTTGTTTGATAACCTGCAATTGGGGGCTGGTTGATGCCTGGGTAGATGCTACGAGGAGTTGGGGGGTTCTTTGTGGGTCGAGGTCGTTTGGTGGGTTTTACAACTCTTTCCTTGTATTCCACAGAAGAGGCTGTGTTGTGAAAGGAGGAGAGCATTGAGGAAGGTTTAGTAGGCCATGTGTTCTCATTGTTGAATGGAATCCTGGGAATTCCCAGCTTGGCCTCTATCTCTGCATCCGAGAGCAAAGGACAGAGCTCACTGCGTTTGATTTCCCTTAAGTCTTTCCCATGTAAGTGGAAAGGATATTCACATGTGATTTCACCCACTAAAGCTGTGTAGGGAATTCTCTCCAGCCATGTTTTTAACTGGACAATTTCACAGACACAGTTCCAGGGGTTCTCCTCTAGCTGGATTTCCATTAAGCTCCTCCCAATATACTCCAGTGTGCCCTTGTATGGCAATGTCTTTAGTCTGTTTCCTCTCAAGTCCAGATGTGTGAGTGACACAGACCTAAAAAGATAATTTGGGAGCACAGGAATCAGATTGTCATTTAATATAAGTACTCTCAATTTGTGAAGGTGTCTGAATGCACCACTTTCAATCCTTTTGATAACATTGTAATCTGCCTGGAGATACTCTAAACTATCCAAGCCCAGGAAAGTGTCATTCCGGAAAACTTCTAGTTTGTTTTCATGCAGGAACAGCCGTTTGAGTATTCCTAAGCCATTGAACGCTCCGGCGTGAATATCTTGCAAGGCGTTGTTGCCCAGATTAATGGATATGGCATTGTTAAGGTGGAGGAAGCTGTTAAAGTAAAGCTTCCTCATGGAGTTTCTCTGCAGGTTGAGCTTGAAGGGCCGGCTCCATATCTGGGAGATCTGGCTGATATTTGTAAATCCTTTATTGTCACAGTGGACGTGGAAGATGCCCTCTTTGACCTCACAGTAGCAGGGCTCGAAGCAGGGCTCGTCGATCTCCTCCGAGTCCTCCAGTAGTGGGATCGGCGTGGTCCATCCTAAGGCTATGGTGCTCAGCAAGGTAACCCACAGCATCCTTGCTGACACCAAAGGGATGAAGTCTTGGCTCCAGGGACAGAGCCACTTCACAACACTGCAACAGAAAACAGAGAAGGAGCGGAGGAAGGGCGGGGGTGGGGGAGGGAAGCGGGTGTCGTAATTACACATACAGGTACACGCATGCCCTCAACCAAGAAATGTTTGTGTCAAAAAAGACAGGCAGATGGGATAGAGAGAAGAGAGGAGAGAAGAGGAGGTCACATTAGTTTCAGTAGAATGCAAGGCAAATCTTGAAAATAATACCAATGAATTAGAAAATCATGGAACCCTACTTTCAATTTTGCAATATTGAAGAGTATTTAAAAAATATGTGTGAGGCATCTTTGTAGGGCTAATATGCTGCACAAACAAATCTCTACATTAAGACAGTTAACTTTACCAAATAGGATGGAAAAAGTCATTTGTTATGGAGCAAATATGCTGGTAAGCACGCAGAAAATCACCTGAGATATTTTTATCACATTGAATAAAGAAGGTAACCACAGCAGGGTGAGGTTAGTGGTGAGTATAAGTTGCCCCTTCGCAGTATTTATTGCATAACAGGGACATCAATCCCTCTTTCAATAAACTAGAGTCCAGAAAAGCTTGGTGGAAATGGGAGCAGGTGCTTTGAAGGTCTAACGCTGGATGAAGACGGGATAAGGTGCCCGCTTGGTATCCACAGTGGGGCTAAATACGGATTATTGTGACGCTTTCTTATTTTTTTTCTCCTTAAAATTAAATATCAGCACAATTAAATATCACTATTATGACTCAAGCAAATGTGACAGAAGAAATATATACGCCTGAAAAATACGTAAACAACGCCACTACAGCTTCACTGTCAAATGTAAAAACGTCAGTAACGTGTTGAAATAGGTAAAATAGTTTCGTTAATCCGATCTGCAGAAAACGAGAAATTACAGCCCTTTGCCTGGGGTTAATTCCCTGTATAACTGAAACATTAGTGTCTATTCCAGCGTAGTTAAACCTGTATTTTTTTTCCTAAAATGCCCTCAATTGAACTTTTTTTTCAGCTACTGAAAACATTTGAAGACTGGATGTGAATCGGAAAAAGTAAAGCGAAATAACGCAGTGGCCGAATCTGCTGCTCCGAGAAGCTAAGATGTAAGGCGGTATCTTCGTGGATCCAACCGTCATATGATTAATAAGATCATATATATATATATATATATATATATATATATATATATATATATATATATATATATATATATATATATATATTGTAAAATGTCCAGTTGCAAAACAAAAAAAATGTTTTGTTATATAAAAATAATAGAGCCAGTCATCTAAAAGGAATAATAAAAAAAAACTTATCAAAGATTCTTCCAAATCTTTATGGTAATAGGGATAAAGTATCTCCATCCTTCTCCCTTCGAACACACACACACACACACACACACACACACACACACACACACACACACACACACACACACACAGAACGTCTTGTCTTAATGCTGTGACTTTTCATACATGCACGCACAGCGCTCTCCGTTCAAACGAAGGCATTAAAAAATCCAGGGAGATGCCCTACGACTGTCTGTGGGAGTGAAGACGCTGTCCGTGGTGCTGAAATCAAAAGCCCAGCGACAAGGGTAAAAAAACGAAAGAAAAAAAAGACGGAAAACATGTTTTGTAATCCCCAAAAATGATGTGACGGAAAAAAGTAGGGAAAAAATCCTTCATGCAATTCCCTCGTTGAAAAAATCACTGTTTTCATTCCCAACTCTGTGCATAATCCTCCACGATTTATCGTTTCAACTTCCGTAGTGGGGATCAAAAAAGCGCCGATGCGATGCCAAAAAGGTAGTAATAAAATTTAAAGAAAATTTAAAAAAAATATATGTATATACTAAACGCCGTTTTATATTCCCTTGGGGTGTATCAGATCGTTTAACATACGTACTTAGTTTAGTAGGATTCCAACTTCACATATCCTCCTGCAGTGTGTCCTGTTGTTGCCCGGTGCGTCCCGCTTAGCGTCCGATGTCCGGCTGTGAGGACGAGAAAGAGAAATGGGGGGGGGGGGGGGGGGGGGGGGGGGGGGGGTGACCGAGGCGTAAGAAAGGAACAGGAGGAAACACAGAGAGAGAGAGGAGGGCATTGAGGATGGAAAGAGGAAGAGATGCGCATGTAAATGAGCCGGGGATGAGTTAAAAGTACTGCTTATCTTGCGTGGTAATTCCAGTACAACCTGGAAAAGGATTAAACTTGAATTTAAATCATACTAAGTTATGGTGAAATTATTATACTGCACAACTTACAGTCCAAAAAAAATAGAGAATATGCCCTCTTCGCGCGCGCGCGCACACACACGAAACCGTTGCTGTCAAGACAGAGCAGAGAGCAGAGCGCTTATTGAAATACATGCCAAGCATAATGCAGTAGGCTTTCGTCGTGACATTGGCAGGAAATTTCCGAATAAAGAACGAATCGGTTCACCACTGATCAGTTAACTAGATGCCGGTGATCCGTTATCCTCGATATATGAAGAACGCTTGTTGTCCCATTTTGAAGTCTGTGGCTATGCAGACACCGATAAGCACGGCAACACACACACACACACACACACACACACACATTCATGCACACATCTGCGTAAGGCTCCCCATATGATGCACATGCACATGGAAACAGCCTATAACCACTCACCAATTGCAAAGCATCGGGGAAAGACCACTAGTTTGAATCTTGTTAGATCTCCTTCTCCCCTCCTCTCCTTTTCCCTCTCTCTCTATCTCTCGCCCTCTCCTCTTCTTCTTCTTCTTCTTCTTCTTCTTCTCTCTCGATCTCTCAGTGGCTGAGGCAAAAGAGAGAAGAAATGAAGACGTGATAGGAATGCGATCTCTGCCACTCTCACTCTCCGGTTACTCTGACTCTCTTCCCTTCTTTCTCCTCTACATTTTTTCCCTCTCAAAGCAGTTTGCTTAAAATGCAAGTCCTCGGCTTGTGTCCGTCCACTTCCCCTTCCACCACTTTACCCCCTCCCTCCTTCTCCACAGCCGCCCCCCGGGTGCGCGCTCAACAACGGTATAGCTGGGTGCAAGTATTTTCCTCTCGGTTTCAGGACCGCGTTTCTTTCCGGCTCAGCAGTAGAAGGAATCTGTGGATCATATCGACTGTGGCTGGGTCAGCTGCTATCTTTTTTTCTTTCCCTTTCTTTTTTTCCTCGGGTATGTTTCCCTGTCGTGCGTCAGAGGAATGAGGGACAGAGCTGGGGAGGTGGATGGGGTGAGGGGGTGAGAGACGCAGAAAGAGAGAGAGCGATCTGGCGGCGAGAGAAAGAGGAGGAGGGGAGGAAAGCGAGTGATGGGGACGGCTGCTCTATGGTTCTGGATGCTGCCGAGAGGAGAAGAGGAAGGGAAGAGAGAGTGGGGAGCGCTCGGGCTTTCGCGGCGGGGACGCGCGTCACGGATAAATAGATAAATAAATGAGTGAGAGTCTGGGAGCGAGAGCCGTGCGGGCTGGGTGAAACTACGAAACCTGTGGATGACAGTCAGGACTCTCCCTCTCTCTCTCCTTATGAGGCTTATCTAATTATAATCACAATGATACTCAGTTCTTTCGCTGAGCATATTTATTCGGCGTTAGTTGCGAGAGCAAATTGTGGAGTTAGCAGCCCCTCACCCTGCCAATACCTCCTCTCACTGCTGTGGAAACGCAGAGGGTGGCCACGACTATCTACAGAAGGCGGGGGAGAGAGACAGAGAAGCACAGAAAGCTTCATTTTTCTCATCCACTTGCGTGCCTTCCCCCGCCTCGCCTCCAGCGGGCAACACAAGCCCGTGTTGTGAGCGGCAAACCAAGCCACAGCTCACGAAGACGACTGGGATGCACTTGCAAAGTTCTTGTATCTCTGCAAGGAGGAGGATGATTGCTGCGGACTGCTGAATTATCGTTACAGTAGCTGTGGTTGCAGCACAAGGCAAAAAAAAAAGTTTACGCAATGAAACGTCACTAAAATCAGCGACGATATCGGGTTGCTGGAATCCTTCTCTCATAACACGACTGCTGATTATATTTATGATACATTAAAGTCACTTTAGAGAAAGGATACTTCAAATGTGCGCAGGTATTTTAAAGGCTGTAGCAAGTCTTATTAAAATTATTCAGTACCTCTCCGAGTAAAGCAGGATAAGTTAGCTAAAATTGATAATCATTAAGTCTATTTGTGTAGGCGCAACTGTATTTTTTGTTTTTATTTTTTTAGTCATTTTTGAAAGTGTCCTGTCATGGTATTAGACAAGCAAACCTCCCCATTTGACAATCCTGTAGAGATTTACCACGCATGTCATGGTGGATTACTCCAGGCTAAACTGAGCTCTGGGGACATTCATGCTTTCTGCACATATGCAATGTTAATAAATAGTGATGTTCATAGCAAAAAATGTTGAATCTTGGAGTACAGAGAACCTTCCTATTCATATTGTAAATGTGTTTCCCAATTTCTGCACAGTTCAGTGCCTGTCTCACGCCATGTCATATTAAAATAACTGACACCAACACACAGTGGTGTCAACAAAGAAAAAAACATCTATCAAGAGTTACTTCTGGAGTTACAGACGTGTTAGTGGGACATGATGGAAATGTTTTGCCTGATGTGTTTTCCCTTGGTTTTCCAGACCAGTCACCATTCTATAACGATAAATAAAATACACACAAGCCTTAGGCAGTGCACACCCATAGACAGACACATATTGGACACACAAAAATAGATAGGAGAATAGAAAAAAGTGAGAGCATCTGGTGGACTGTAAAACTGCCATTCTTCTTCATGAGTAGCCATCATTCACCCTTTCAGACTGTCAGCTACTGTCAAAAAGACTGACATAAGGCCACTACAAACCCTTCATTCATCTCACTGGACATGGATGGCCAGAGTTTTTCACAGTACAGCTGCACTAACATACACTTTGGAGATCAGTGCTAATGAGACTACTAGTTAGAGCTTCCACTTTGAATGTTACAGCAAAACATTGATATGCTTGGGTTTGACAAGTATCATGTCACAGGAAGGGCAAAGAAGGACAGTAAATAATAAAAATGTAATCTGTATAACACAAAGACATGAGGTCACGATGTCAAGGCTAAGATGAAAAAAATGCTCAACAGGTTTAATGTGAGCACTGGAAGTAAACAAGTTCATAAAGCTGTTTTGGGGAATGAGGTAACAGGCAGATAAGTCCATATACCGTATTTCCCGGACTACAAAGCGCACCTAAATATTAGCCGCACAAGCTAAAATCAGGGGAAAATCCTGTTTTGTACATACATTAGCCGCACCTGACCAAAAGCCGCAGGTGTTTCAATGTTGACTTATCATATGTAAGAGAATATGCACAAAGGGAATTGTCAGGAAAGAGATGGCTGTTTGGAGACATCACTTTTATTAATATTTTGAAAAACAAGTTATGGGTACATATTTGCACATGTAGTACATAACAGTAGCCTACAGCACACCAGAAAAATAGATTCGGACTACCTTTTAGGCTCAGGTGCAGTGACACAGCTTTAACAAGAAGAAAAGTCAGTCATTCACCACCATCTTTCTCTTCTTCCTGCGCACTAAAACCACCAAAGTCCTCTTCTCCAGTGTCGGATACAAACAGGCTCAGGATGGCTTCGTCATCCACTCTTCTTCTCTCCTTCGTTGTCACTTTCAAAACCAAAGAAATCCTCATTGTCAGTGTCAGAGTCGAACACCCTCAGAAGGGCCGTGGCGGTGTCCTCCTCTCCATCATGCAGCAGTCCAGCCCTTCAAAATCCGTTGGTGATCGTGGATGTTTTCACACTTTTCCACGCTGTCAGAATCCACCGGTGGAGTTGGGCATAACTTGCTTTTTGGGCATAACTTGCAAGTTTATCGCCGCTCATCATCCACGCCTCCCGCTGAATGCGTAGCGCTACTTTGAAGTTTGTTTTTCGCGCTACTTCGTACGGCACTACGTTGCCTGGCGGACGGACATGTGACTAACATACCACTCTTGAACCCCGATCCTTCCGCCAGGCAACGTAGTGCCGTACAACAGCGGAACACACAAAACAAATCGTCTTACGATATGACAAAAATCATGGACAATCCATAGAAAAGCCGCACCTGACTAAAAGCCGCAGGGTTCAAAGCTTGTGCAAAAAGTAGCGGCTTATAGCCCGACATTTACGGTATTTATCTCCACTATAATCTCTCAAAGTCTCCAAAGACTGGAAGCATCCATCCATTCATCCATCCATCCTCTTCCGCTTATCCTTGTCAGGGTTGTGTGTGTTTGTTTGTTTGTTGGGGGGATAACACTGTTAGTACAACATCTGGCATCAACTGAGGGATTTCTTCAGCCTCAAGTAGCAGACAGGAAACGAACAGTTGTGCGCAGGTGAGAAAATTGATGACAACTCCAGTTGTACAGATCAGGAGGGCAGGTGTTCCTGGAGGAAACTCGCCCCTGAAACAGACACACATGCGTACACATATACTGAGAAAGGAGGGAGACAGATAGAGAGAAAGAACAGGGAAGAGAAACAACTAGAAAACAGAAAGTTGGCACAGGAAGACCAGGGGACCATGACATACGTTTATGGATGTTGAAGCAAAAGTATTGTAGTGCTAAATCATAACTATCAGTTAAGATATGAAAACAAGATTTAAATTTACCAGAAAAAATGCTTTGGTTGAGGTTTTTGTTTCTTTACCTGGTGTACTGCTATTAAATCTATTTGGTGTATTATAACTCCATTTATTAAAAAAAATATTTTCTCTCAGTTAGAAAGGTATGGTAGGTCTGTTAATGTTTATAAAGGTCAGTGGGTGAGTGCACTGTCAAGCAATGTCATCACTCTAGGGACGCTGATCGAGAAAGCAAAAATATGAGTATGAATTCGGGTAACATATTAAGGTTATCACTGAATAATAAACTGACCTCACCGACAACATCAATCATCAGAGACAATAAAGAGTATTGTAGTAAACTGCTGCCAATGAATAGACAAAAGGATGCACCCACAACAGCAAAGGGGTGTCTTTATTTCATAAATGCTTAATAATACATGACAGCAATAATAATATGTCAAGTATTTTTTCAGTGCTTTAGCAACTTATAACCAAACATTCCTATCAAAGGGTTGATTAGCAGGACTGCTTAAATAACATGTAAATATGCAAAATATCCATGAAATTAAGATAATGGTTGGGCATTTAAACTGACAGTTTTAAAAGCTAATGGGTTATTGCATTGTTAAAAAAAGAAAAGTTTTAAAAAAAGTTTTGTGTCCATCAAAAACTTTCCTTCTTTTTCAGCCTTCACCTTTTGAAACTTTCCATTACCGTTTCTCTGCTTGTCATCAGGGGTTTCAGTGACATACCTCATGTCCTTTGTGAACCACAAGGGATGGTGGAAGGCACAGTCAAATAATTCCCTATCTATCTGTCTGTCTATCTATCTAGCTGTCTCTCCTCATGCCAGTCTCCCTGACTGCTTGGGAGTCAGTGTGTCCAATGTGTCACTGGTCTGCCTTTCTCACTGTCCACATACACCACAACTTGGCAGCCTGCCAACCAGACCACCCGCCTGCCAGTCTTTCTACCTGATAGCCTGCTTATTTGGCCAACCTGCTGCATTCTTTCATGTCCGTCTGTCTCCGTGCCGCTATACCCATTTGCCTATGAGCCTGTCAGTGTTACTACATGACTGACAGATTTCCTTTAGGCACCTACAAGTTCTATCTTGTCTTATATTTATACTTACTAACAAGGACAGATTGACAAAAGAAGATGTGGGTAAAAAATGGAGAGGAAAAAAAACCCATCTGAGATTTATGTGCCACACGATAGCATGATTTAGTTTGATATTTTGTATCATACAATACAAACATACAATGTATTTCTTTATTATTATCATCACCTATAAGAAAATCTAAAATCAGTATGCACAATATTCATTACCATGGAAGTCTGTATATTTTTCTTTTGTTTTCTGTTTGAGTCTGATGTTGGCTGGGAAAAACAGCTTACTTTACACAGAAGTGTTTGTCATTAAGAATATGTCCTATGTTCAAAATATTCTTAGTGACAAACGTTGTTAAACTATTGTGTTCTCTAATGGTAGGTTTTTATTATTAAATAATAAAAAAGACCTACACTCTTTGTAAGTTTCACACACTGGGGTGGCTGTAGCTCAGGTGGCAGAGCAGGTCAGCCACTAAACATCGGTGGTTCGATCCCAGGCTGCATCCTTGGGCAAGATACTAACCCCTTGTTTGCCTACTGGTGCCTACTGTGTCTGGCAGCCTCGCCTCTGTCAGTGCGCCCCAGGGCAGCTGTGGCTACAATGTAGCTTGCTATCGCCAGTGTGTGAATGGGAGAATGACTGAATGTAGTGTAAAGTGCTTTGGGGTCCTATGGACTAGAAAAGCGCTATACAAATGCAGGCCATTTACCATCTAGCTTTGTGTAGTACATCTATGTACTCTCCGCTGTACTAGAGACACAAAATAGCTGTTGTTCTATATTTTATATCTTTTCACGTGCTCAGTACTTGCAGAAGTACTGCATGCTTTGCACTGAATTTTTTTTATGAAAAGAACAGACATTGTTTAAAGTCCACATGCATGTTATTAATACTTGGAAAGAAAGCTATGTATATATATTGTATAGTACATAGCATTTTAATTTATTCATAGTATAGTATTCACTTCATAGCATTCAATCCCATTGGTGGATAATATTCACAATGCTCTGTATTTTGTTGAATCATCCTGGTTTTCCTGGCATCCCTGCACCAATGGCTCTGGCTGGTAAACTGGGGTTCAAGTCCCCCTTTTTAAGAATGCAATCCAGAAGGGGTGCCTCAACTGAATCACACTCTTCAACTTCCACGGGAAAGTCTAGGGTGGGGCACAAAAGAGGAAAGTTCACATGTTAATCAGAAAGAACAATGCTGCTTTCTGGCTGGTTGTGAACCCCTGGACAATCTGTTTAGACCTCAAGGATACTTGAGGTGATATTTTCCCAGCAAGTCTAAATGTATTTTGTGGACTTGGAGAGCGCATTTCACTGACTCCCTCAGAGTATCCTGTGGGGGGTGCTCCAGGAGTGCAGTGTATTGCACCCATTGTCAATGGCCATTGTGGGATACAGATTATGTTATTGACCTAGAGGAGCTTTTGGCAGGGGAGATAGGTCTTTGCATCTCTCATTAGTCTGGTGACTCCTGCAAATGGATGGACGGACGGATGGATGGATGGAAAATTAATACTTTATGCAGTGGCTCACAGATCCATTGAACATAATAAGAGGTCTTGATTGCCATTGCCTACAGTAAGAGGCTAAAGATATAAGGAGTCTGAAAAAAGGAGTCCACAGCAACATTCTCTTTCAAAGTCTTGTAGTTCAATGCCTGGGCTTGTTTGAAATTTGAGTGCGAGAATGGGTGAGGGTGAGAATGTACCCTGACCTAGGTTTTAAGAAACAGTGGCTGGGGAGATCTTTGACTTTAAAAACAACAAAGAAAAAATCCTTTGAAAAGATCCATTAATGTTTATATTGAATTTGAAATATTCAGAACCACAGAACATTGTTTCTTTTTTCAATATTCTTTGGCAGTCCACATAAAATTCTTCGTGGAAATCAAGCTAAACTCCATGTAGATCTTTTTATATCAGGTATTATAAGTTTCTGTTGTAAAGTGGACTCTCACAGGATTAGACACTGCAAATATACAGGGCCAGAGAAGAAGTTAAATGTCACATTGGGGTTTGCTTCAATGAATTCTTTCTAAGTTTATGAACTCTCTCCCTCTCTCTTTGTGTGCTTGTGTGTGCTGGCCACTGAGCAGCACTTTAATGTGGTCACATCTGAGTGATTGGCCCAACAGTGCGGATGAAGTTCAGGACAAAAGAGCATCCAAATATAAAACAGATGTCGACATTTTGTTCTCTCACACACAATCTGAGTGAAACAGAGCAAGTGTAGGTGTCATTGTCTGGCGAGAACATTACAGCTTTGTAATATCTTTATAGCGCTCTTACTGTAAAACGTAGTACGAATATTGTCACTGTTACTGAAACGTCTGACAGCATTACAGGAAACCAGTAGCCTGCCTGTGGTAATTCAAAGTTTATTGTAAAGTGCTTACATAATTAGATAATGAATAATGATTTAACTGGACACTGTTTTGTCTGCCCTTGTCACTACATTTCGCTAGTCTATGCTTCTGCTTCTTCCACGTTCCTAGATATAGAAAACCACACATACAGTATTCTACACTACAGAGTGTACATGTAACATTTTCAACTTATAAAGTGGCTGAAAACAGAGGCAAGCTGGCAGGCTGTTAATGGAGAAGGTACTTAACTGTATCACTGAAAACAATCAATCATGCCACATAGTTGTCAAATAATTCCAATAGGCTAACAAAAACCTAACAGAACCAGAACTAACCAAAGGCAGATTGCCAGCAGGGGAAAATGTATGAATGCCAGAATAAAGAGACAATGACCTGAGAAAGATTGATGCCTGAATCCCACCAGGGGTGTTTACGTCAATTTCTGTCTTAAATGTGGCTGTCAGCACGGTTAGTGCTCATTCAAGCCAGTGCTTGTGATTCCACAGAAGAAACCCTCTGCTCTGTGTCTCTAAAATACACGTCAAGCGAATGCATTATCATCCCAGGGCATGATACAATATTTTTTTCTTTTTTGTGAGATGTCACTTGTGTGTCCTTGTTACACTCAAGATGTTTGCTGGATTCAGTGGTTTGACTTGCTGGCCAAAGCAACACTGGTGGTGCCATTTTAGAGGCTTACGAGTCTGCAAAGTCTTAAAAAAAAGGTGGGTAGGGATTGGTGGCATAAATGACATGTTTGCCAGGAGATTAAGTTTCATGAGTAAACTGAAAAGGTACTTTGGCAAAATGGTATTAAGAGAAATCCAAGAAATAAAAAGAGACTGGCCATATCTTTTGACAGAAGCAACTGGACAGACCAGATGAAGAGAGCACAGAACATGTGGGTAGTTTCACAATAAAATAACAAACACTCCAATTTTAAAAGTCTCTACCTCTGTCTTAAGAGTAAAAAAAAAAAAAGAAAGAAAAAGCTGATCTTTAAAATATAACAGAAAGAAGATATCAAAGCCCTGTTTACTGAAGACTGTGTCCTCACTTCATGTCATGTCATGTCAGAAGCCACAAATCAACACAGAGATCACGATGGTGCATAAAAGGCAGGCTTATGTAAATTCGATTTCCATTTCACAACCAGGGGTGGTGTGTGTCACCCTGATGCTCAGTTCCTCTACCAGAGGCATGGGAGTTGGAGGCTTCCGTGCATCTTCTCATGCTCCTTGTTTTGGATGTTACTGTCAGCTGAGATTGTCAAAGCTGTCACAACAGCCCTCTTCTGCTCCTTGTCAACCACTATTGTGTCTGGTTTGGTAGTCAACAGCTGCTTGTCATACTAGCTTCACATTAGCTTCAGTCAGTCTTAACTCCTAGTTCTCAAGTCCTTGAGACCAAGTCTTTCTTCCAAGCACTTTGCTCTGCAATGTGAGGCTTTTCTATTGTGTGCTTTTCTCTTGTTCTGTATATATTCCTATTGATTGTATATATTTCTCCCGTTTGTTATTTATTTCTGCCATCTTACAATTTATATTTTATTCCTGCACAGTTGCCGTGGAGGTTTGACACCCCTACTTTAGCTTTTAGCAGTGGCTCATGGTGAAAATAGCCCTTCATTTTACCTGAATCACCGAATCTTTCCCTTCCTAATTATATCCCTCCATCTATTGTTCACTTCTTCACAGCTGGTGCTAGCAGCAGGAGCCTCTTGTGACTGTGAGTCATGGTACTACTACTTATGGTGCAGCAGCTCCAACATCTAACATGTTGATTAATTTGGCACATTTTGCTGCATTTATTTTTACTTTCTTTGTATTGTCTTCTCTCAGCTGTTCAGCTCCACCTTCTCACCACTTCTTCCACACTAAACTTTTTTTCTACAAGCTCCATGAGAGAACAGCAAAAATAGGGAAGGTACCGGTTGAATTAAGAGATGTGATTGGCCAATCCAGTGTCAGTAACGAAAGTAAATGAATCCGCTGACATTAATGCTTGTACAGCAGGTGAGGATTGGCCCTTTGGGCTGGTCCATACGCCCAAAGGTGGGTTGGCCCACCAGCAAAATGCCCAGTATGCCAGATTACATGTCTAATCCAGCCCTGGTATAATATTTTGTCAGGCCAACCTGTCTTCTGTCTAAAGTATTGTCTGAAATTAAGCTTATATAATCCACATTATCAGTATTGTCTTTGTGCACACTGTAATTTTCTACTTTTGAATTTTTATCTGTCCATTGTACCATTAGATTAAAAAAAAAAAAACCTGGTGGTCATTTAATGATGTTGGGAATTCCCAAAAAGTTGTCTCTTTACATCTAGACGCAATGTTTTCAGTGGGAGAAACGTTATGGAGTGGGGGATATTTCCTTGGTTTGTTTTGGGCACTTTAGGTCTGCCTGAGCTTTGTACAAATGCTACATCAGTGCCATGAAGATCTAAGGCAGTTCTGGAGGTACAAGGAGATTCAACCTTTTACAAGTCAGATAGACATATTTCACATTAACGTCAGTTCCATTACCGTCGGTTGATGAAGAATCCTTGACACACATATACTTTAGAAATTATGAGCTTCATCATTATAAGAACACATATGTTCAAACCATTACAAAAAAGCAAAACCGTTAATGTAAAAAAAGATTGTATATTCAATCATTTAAATGCTAAATACTTAAAAAAAACTTTGATGAAAAGAATATAATAGAGTAAAATAGAATTCCTTTGTCATTGTTCAGGCAGAAACAGGCAGGATACTTATGGTGTGGGTTTTTTTTTTTTTTTTTTTTTTTTATTCTCCCTGCAGTGTGTTCACATATGAACTTGCAGTGCAACCCCAAAGATCCACAATCTGTCAAAAGAGTCAAGTACCCACCACCATTCAGTCACAATGGTGTTGCATGCAAGGGGCCATGAGAAACCTTATAAACAGTTCATCTGCATAATGACTGAAACTAGGACCACTGAATGAACAGTGGACTGTGAGATCAGTTTCTTGATCATTAATATGCAAATTGTCATGACCACTGATCAACAACCACTGATCAAAGACTCTCACTTCCATTGATCTATGGCCATGGGTAGCATTCACAGAGAGCTCAGGAATTATTGCAGTCACAGCATTGAAAGATGGTGAAAGATGTACCCTTAGGCCCCTCCTTGATTCAGAGATGGTCTTTCCCTTTTCACGTAAATAGTCTCCTTAACTTCCCACTAAATCCAGCATTCCTCCCTGTCCAGGATGTATACATCCTCATCATTGAAAGAGTGTCCACTGGCCTGTAGGTGTAAATAGACTGCGGAGTCCTGGCCTGACGAGTTAGCTCTTCTATGTTGCCCATCCACTTAGCCAGGAGTTGTTTGGTTTCCCTGACGTATAACTCAAGACAATCCTACTGGCACTTAGCAGCATACACTATATTACTCTGTGCCAGGGGACCTGATCCTTGGGGTGGACCAAATTTTGGGAGAACATATTTTGGGGTTTGAAAGCAACAGAGATGTTGTGTTTAAAGGAAATGCATCTCAGCTGTTACCGTACTCTTGACATATAAGCAATCACTAAGAGTTTTCACTTAGGCAGCATTTGTCCTTCTTCTCTCCTGGAGCTTTCTTTAGGTGCCTTCCCAGCTTTGACAAATGGGATAATCACATTTACTCATAGCCTTCTTGATGTGATGTTCTTCTGCTTCCCTCGATGCTCTGTCTGTGGGGCTGTTGTTCGCTCTGTGTTGTAGCATCCTGATGACACACCGTTTGTGCTCCAGTGGATGATAAAGTCAAACCTTAAATAACGATCCAAATGTGTTGTTTTAAAGTTGTTGTGGAAGTTTTCCATTAAATAAAGCCTGCAGACAAGCGGTGAGCGGTAGCTAACAGTCTTTAATCAAAACACAAAGAACAGAAAAACCCAGCTTGGTGGAGAGCCTGCATGATTGCGGGGCAGACAGTCAGCAAAGTCTCCCTGAGCCTAGCATGACTCTCAGTTAAATACCTTCTTCAGGAACAAAAGGCAGTACACAGCTGTTTCGCACCTTAAGGTTCACATTCCCTTGCTACCCCCAGAGTCCTCAAAGAGACAAAAGATTCTTCCTGTGGAGTTGTCTGCTTCCCCCAACTTCCTTACCAGACCCCCACCATCTGTTTAACTGTATGAGTGTGAGACATGCTAAAATCCAGTGGCACCAAGGCATTATACAATAAAATAATGTGATTAATACATAAATAAAAGAAATTCCTATACACAGTACACATCACTTTTTAAATGCCCCCCATTACTGATGGAAAATTCCCAGTCCAAGAAGGCTAAACTGTCAATTTTCATATTCTCTCTGGTGAACTTGATGTGTTGGTTCACCACGCTGACGTGATCAGTGAATTTTGGTACGTCCTGAGATTGGATTTTCATCCCTGAACCAATCACTTGATGATGTTCCTGGGTAGGATAACACAGCCCTCTTTTTCACTTCTTCCATGTACGAGTTGGCCACAATGAGTGAAAATGGGGAACCCATAACACTGTTAGGGTACCTGGGTCGTTCACTCAGTGTTGTTGTGTTTATGGTTTTTTAGTCTTTTTTTCTTTATTCATGATGTTTTTTTCTGTGTGACTTGTTCCTAGTTTAGTCCCTCTGTTCAGCATTGTGTTCTCCCTCATTTCCCGCTGTGTGTGTTCTGCCTGCCTGCCTGTTTAGTTCACATATTTTCCAGTTTGTTTTGTTATCCTGGATTCCAGCAATAAAGCTGAGGTTTGAGTTTAGTTCTGCCTTTGAGTCTGCATTTTGGGTCCTCCATTTCTGCCTGCCGCACACAGCTTATGACAGGCACACCCATGTTTCTGCCTGTAGGTCTGACCCTTGTATGTGAAATAGGTGGAAGGAAGACACAGTTCCAAGAGCAAACACACTTGGTCAGTGAAGAGAAATGTAACATCATACAAGACCATTGTTTCATCTGTCTCAATAATGCCATCTCTCAGCTTCTCAACAAAATCCAGTGGTGTTCTGGATATGGTGTTTAGAGCTGCCTACCATCTTTGAGATGTTATAGGTGACCAAGTTGATCATTCAGACAAATGATCTTAAAGGTAAACCAAGTTTATGTATCTTTGGTAAACGATACAGACTTGGTGTAGCTTCCACTGGGTATAGCCTGTCTTATGAGGTCCAGTCAATACCATTGTCTTGTTGTAACTGCTTAAGACAATCTATCACCCTCTTCCTGTAACCACTTCCTGGGTCTTATTTCAAGTATTTTTGTCACTGAGCAGTGACAAAATATTCTCATGACAGTCTTTCTGTTTTTGTCATGGTCCTGGGTCGTGCGACCCGGTGTTTTGTTTTTAGTCTATTTTGATGTTTATTGATTGTTTAGGTTCATTAAGGTAGTCCAGCCATTTGTATATATCACCCTTGCATTACGTCTCCCTTGCCCTTCGTGTGTTTATGTCTGTGCGTCTTGTACTGTCAAGTTCATGCTGTCAGTATTGTCACCTCCCCCTGTACTACGTCTCCCCGGTTCATGTCTCATGTTTCCTGTTTTACTTTGAAGGCCTGCATTCACTGTCAGTGTATTCAGTTTCACTCCTCCTGTCCTGTCGTTAAGTTCATGTGTGTCAGCTGCGTTCCCATGTGTGGCCACTTCCCCTGATCATCCCTCATGTGTATTTAGTCTCTGTGTTTCTTACAGTCTGTGTCGTGTCGTACTGTCACGGTCCGCTGTGACGGACCGAGTGGAGAATGCGTGTAATGGACCCAGGTGCGTACACAAGTGAGCAGACGGGAGTGAGCTTTAACAGAAGGCGAGCCTTTTATTGTGGCTGGTAAGAGAAACAAACAAGAATAAGGGCAGCACAAAAGCAATAACTAAACAGAAACCTAAACTTAGAATACAACAGACCGGGCATGGAAACAAGGAGGGTGGGAACACAGACGACGCGACACAGACTGTAAGAAACAGAGACTAAATACACATGAGGGATGATCAGGGGAAGTGGCCACACATGGGAACGCAGCTGACACACATGAACTTAACGACAGGACAGGAGGAGTGAAACTGAATACACTGACAGTGAATGCAGGCCTTCAAAGTAAAACAGGAAACATGAGACATGAACCGGGGAGACATAGTACAGGGGGAGGTGACAATACTGACAGCATGAACTTGACAGTACAAGACGCACAGACATAAACACACGAAGGGCAAGGGAGACGTAATGCAAGGGTGATATATACAAATGGCTGGACTACCTTAATGAACCTAAACAATCAATAAACATCAAAATAGACTAAACACAAAACACCGGGTCGCACGACCCAGGACCATGACAGTTTTTGCAAAACCGTGCACCTACCCTTGTCTGCCTCTGACCTCACAGCCTATTTTTTCGTAAATGGTGGTAGTTTCAGTCAATATGTATATGTACTGTTTATAAGGTTGGGGAAACCTGCAGTCAGCTGAGACTGAAGAAGTCACTTGGATGAGTAACAAAACATTTCTCCCACTCAAAATGCAACATCCAGATTAACTTATTCAACTTAATCAACTTTTTGGGATATCAGAGAAAACAAAGAACAAATAATAAATTAAGAATCCCACAGTATAAGACCAATGAAGACCAGTTAAAATGGTTTAATCCATGCAGCATGTGTGAAGTAGCCTGGCCTAAGCACATCAGCAGAGCAGCATAAGTCACCACAGCTTGAACGAGGCCACATAGGCTAAGTAGCCTAGACAAAACCACACAGGCAAAAGAGCAGTCTGGCCTGGAAATCTAAAAAGTCCAATATGGCAGGCATTCTGGAGCAAGTATGTTCTGCAATTTAATGCCCAGGTTCCTTTATGCAGTGTTGTTTATATTGCATTATCTTGTAAAGCTAACTTAACGCATCACTGTGTGGAAAGAAGGCATGAGCAGTTTTCTGATTCAGCTAACAAAAGTTGGTCAGGTTGCTTAACAATAAGCAAATAAACAGAATTTCAAGAACAAATTTTATTTATAAGAACATGTACCACAACCACTATTTTCCATTTCCTAGCATTTGTGCTAGATGACTTTTTGAGCGCATGGCCAGATGGTGCCCTCTCCAAAAGCGTGTGTTGTGGCACACATTGTTGCTCTACCTCTGCCTCTTTCTCTCTCTCTCTCTCTGTGTGTGTCTGTCTTAGAAACACACAGCCACAAACACACAAACAGAGTCCAGGAGGCTACCATACCATCCACTATCCCATCTCATTCTACTGGCTATAGCCTAAAACTGTCGAAGCAAAAATACCCACATGTCTGCTGAGAGACCTAATTCTCGCACGCTGCTCTCCCAGGGGAACCACAGAGAGAGAGAGAGAGAGAGAGAGAGAGAGAGAGAGAGAGAGAGAGAGAGAGAGAGAGAGAACGAGGGAAAAGACCAATGGTTTTACTTTAGCCTGGTAAGCATAAATCATAGCACAACCATCTCATTGATGGAAAATCCAAACTAAACTTTAGTTTATGAAAAGGAAAACAGTAAATCAAAAACTTTTTGCAGCCTTTTGATAATTGGCATTGGAATTCATTAGAGCTCATTTTTGACTGAATCTTGGCTTTCATTTTCCATTAGGTTTTCATTAGTCTTGAATGCTATTCCCCAGATTTATGCATCTTTGATAGAAGTCAAGGCACAACAAAGAGCAAAACACAGTCAGATATTCAAAATTATATGTATGTAAGCTATTACCATTGAGTAACTGACCTTGGGTGCTCCAGACAGCTTTAGAAATTCTCCCTAACCAAAGATTTACAGATTTCACATTCCCACATTGTGTCATTAATGGCACTGAAAAAAATACTGAGTTAGGTGTCCCATATGGAAAAGAAATAGAAAAAACTTATAACAGACTTGCATAAGATGTGGCCTACTTCATACAGTGAATCATATAAGGCTTATATGATTTACTCATGAAAGTGGCCACTTTCTCATTACTTTCATATATTGTTTTAGTAAGTATCCAAAACATACAAGTTATTTTCAAGCTTTACTCTTCCCTCCATAACTGATGTATCTAATCTTATTAAAAAATCTAAGTCATCCACCTGTCAACTTGACCCTCTCCCCACTGTGTTAGTTAAAGCCTGTCTTCCCTCGTTAGCACCTCTCATAACCAATATTATTCATTCCTCCCTTAACACTGGAATCGTCCCTTCATCTCTGAAAAATACTTCTGTTATTCCAATTCTCAAAAAGCCTGGTGCAAACCCCAAAAACTTTGATAATCTTCGCCCTATATAAAATCTCCCCTTTATTTCAAAAATTCTTGAAAAAGTTGTTGCCTCCCCGCTTCATTTACGTCTCAATGACCATAATCTCTATGAACAATTTCAATCTGGTTTCCACCCCAATCATAGCACAGAAACTGCTCTGTTAAGGATTACCAATGACCTTCTGATGGCAGCTGATTCTGGTCTCCTATCAATCCTCATCCTTCTTGATCTTAGTGCGGCGTTTGATACCATTTCTCACAATATCCTCCTGAACCGGTTAGCATCCACTGGCATTAGTCATACCCCCCTTGCCTGGTTCACCTTCTATCTCTCAGACCGCACTCAGTTTATCCAATTTAAATCCCATTCTTCAAGTCTCTATCCCGTTTCTGCTGGTGTGCCCCAGGGTTCAGTATTAGGGCCTCTTTTATTTATTATTTATATGCTCCATCTTGGTCATATATACCGAAAATATAATATAAATTTTCACTGTTATGCCGATGACACCCAGCTCTACATTTCTTCTAAAACCAATTCATCCCTCCCACCTACATCCCTCTCAAACTGTCTTATTGAGATTAGATCCTGGTTCTCCTCCAATTTTCTCAAACTTAACAGTAATAAAACTGAAGTTTTACTTGTTGGTACACCATCTATCTTAACTAAATCCTACAGTTTTTCCATTAACATTGAAGATTCTCCTACCCTTCCCTCCCCTCAGGTTAAGAGTTTGGGTGTCCTACTTGATAATACTCTTTCATTCCAGTCTCACATTAGTTACATAACCCAGTCTGCATACTTCCACTTACGTAATGTTAACCGACTCTGTCCCTTCCATACCCCCCATGCTGCTGCCATCCTTGTCCATAGTCTTATTACGTCCCGTATTGATTACTGCAATTCCCTCCTATTTCGTCTCCCTAAAAGGTCCCTTCATAAACTCCAACTTCTTCAAAATTCTGCAGCTCAGATCACAACCCGTACTCCGTTAAGAGCTCATATTAACCCAGTTCTTCAGCAGCTTCACTGGTTGCCCATAGAAGCCAAGATAAATTTTAAAATCTTACTTCTTACATACAAGTGTATCCATAAATCTGCTCCTTCATATTTGTGTGACCTGCTCCATATCACCACTGTTTCCCGCCCTCTCAGATCATCATTAGTGATGTGTGATACCACTGATTTCCTTTCCTATCCAATACCAAGTAAAATTCAGAGTGGTATCGACGATACTGATCTGATACCGATACTCTGTACAAAAACTTAATGTTTCATTGTATTTCATAATACAATATATAATTGTATTATGTAATCGTAATAATATAGCTTCATAATGATTACAGGACATCAGACTACTTGTTCATATTGCTTAATAATGTAGAATTATCATGTAGAAATAAAAAAACTGAAGTTTTGCGCTATTTGAGCATGTTGCCTGCCTGCAGCATTAAAGGACTCTGCGAGAGACGTCTGTCTCCCCTAGCAGCACCTGTCCCTCTCCTCCTCTTCAGTTTGCCTCAACATAAGCTCATCATATTCTGTGATATGATTTGCTCTGAGGTGTTTGACTAGGTTAGTGGTGTTGCCACAATACCTCACTGTCTTGCCACATGTATCGCAAACCACGTCTTGGCCGTTTGTGGAGGTAAAATACATCCACACATGACTCCGTTCACGCTCAGCCATTGTTGTGAGTGTGCACGCCAGGGGCTGACACATTTATACAGCCGTATTTCATATATGACTGTGAAAGGCGTAAGAGGAACGATCCGAATGATATAGTTTCTTTCCACAGTGTTCCTGTTAATGAAAAACTACAAATTTACCCCAAAGTACTAAAATATCGATATTTTAATATGAGAATCGTTCTAGAACATAAATTACTGGTATCAGTTTTCAGTTTTGTCATATGCAAGTTAGCACAGGGTCAACATTGCAATGAAATGTGTTTGACGAGCAGCATGGTACAGTAGAATAAAGTAAAATAAAATAAAATAATAAAAAAATAAATAGAAAAATAGTAAAGAGCAAAATATTAGAGAGATGTGGTAAAAGAGAAAAGATGACTAAATATATATGTATCTATAAATATAAATATATGTACACTAGTGATTAAATAAGAAAATCTTGAAAAGAAATATGACAGGGGGGGGGGGGCAGATGGGATATTGCACAGAAATGAGCAGCAGAAAATTACAGTATTGCACTTTTTAAAGTATCGGAATAATCGATATTTCAATATCGATCCGCACACCACTAATCATCATCTGCTATATCTTACTGTTCCGTACTCACGCCTTATTAATATGGGGAACAGAGCTTTCAGTCGCTCTGCTCACCGGCTCTGAAACTCTCTACCTCCAGCCATGAGAAATATTGACTCCCTTTCCGTATTTAAGACACAGCTCAAAACACATCTGTTTAAACTGGTTTATTCGCTTTAGTGCTGATTTCATCTGTTGTCAAGCTCTGTTTTGCAACTTTAACTTATTTTATGTATTTTATGAGTATTGTTCCTTTTATTAATTTTGTTCTTTGTAAGGTGACCTTGGGTTTCTGAAAGGCGACCTCAAAATAAAATGCATTATTATTATTAAGTTTCATTTATATAATTTTTCAAGCGATCTTACATCTGTTTTCACTCTTGTATGCTTTTCATACAAGTTTCACACAAGACAGATACAAACTTTATAAGATTTATATATATCTTTTCCATATGGGGTAGATTAACCTAAATGTGAAGGCAGGTGAGTTGTCAACATAGTCTACCAAAAAAAATTGGTATATTGAGTATCATCTGGTGCTCACAGGAAAAATGTCTACTTGTTATTAACTGCCAGTTAATAACAAATAGTTTTGGTAAACTATGAAGCTCCACCGCTTGATGGATTGTCGGAGCATTACGGCTACCGTAGTCAGGAGCCTCGCGGAGTAATCTGGGTCCAAACTCTGCTTCAGGTCCCAAAGTCAAACAAACACAGCGGCATCACTGAGAATTAAAAACTGTTTACATTCTTTCATCTTTAATAAAATGATCAGCGTTGCTGCTTTACTAGGTGTAACAATTAAGTTTAACATCCAGGCATAAACAGAATTTGTTAAATTAAACAGAGTTAGAAGTTAGGAGAATGCTAGTTTCCACTTAAACATGATATACCATGTTCTGACTGAGAGATTTCTGGAAAAAATGAAAACGTACAGCTCTGCTATCACTTCCAAAATAAATGAAGACAGAAAACTAAACAGCAGTGACTTTTGTAGGGTTACTGAAGTTTGGACTAGCTGGTATATAATGATGTGCTACGTGATCGCTCGTGACACAGCTATGTTAGCATAACATAAACACAGTGAATGATAATGTTTCTCCACTTGATAAAATTTAACGGGAGGGTTCTCGTTGGTTATTGACAAATGCAATCGCATGGCAGGATGCTGTAAACGGACCAAACTTCAGTCGGGAGAATGACTGAGATAATCCATCCACAATATGAGGTTAGTCATTAATATACTGCAACAACATGGGAATAGAGCAGCTGCGAGAGAATTCAACATTAATGAATCAATGGTACAGAAGTGGAGGAAGCAAGAAGTTGAGTAAAGTTTGACTCATCTGGCTATTTTGTTTCACTTAATGCGCCATATAATCCGGTGCACCTTATGTATGAAAACAGACCCGTTCATCGACGGTGTGCTTTATAATCCAGCACGCCTTATGGTCCGAAAAATACGGTAGTAATTAAACTGGGCTAAATCCGAGAAAATCAGGGCTGGAGCCAGCATTTTGTGTTGTCATGAAGTCAGAGATTGAGATTTTTTATTTTCTTCTCGACTAAATTTGACACATTTAAACACAGGGACCATTTAAGAGGAAAGCACTGCCATTTCTCATTGTTTAGCCCCCTATAACTGTCTCTGTGACACATTTTGCCTTGCATCCCAGTTTTTGGCATAGGGAATGAACCCAGAACCAAGAAGAACTGGGTCATGACTCTGACATCTATGACAAGATTAGTTTCGGGTTTGGCCAGTTTTTGTTTGACTGAAATGGTGAGGCACCACTGACACAGATTAAAGGTGTGAAAGCTTTAAACAGTATTAACCAAATCAGTGTTTGGCATATCATTTAAAAATGACACTAGTTAAGCGTTGGAACTACTGAAGCCTATAACACGGGAATGTCTTTCAGAAAGAATAACACTTGATGATTATGTTCAGAGAGTGTGAAAATAAACATTTTTTTCTAGAAACCCACAGTTTCTATAACCCACAGTTTTCCACATTTTACTTCATGTTTAGCACGGTTAAAAAGCATAAACAACAGCTTTGTTTGAATCCGCTGCTTGGCCACTATGCTTTGGGCATAATTGCATTATTAGAGTTGCAAGGTGAATAGGTGAGTCACTTATGTTATATTTAGCCAAGTGATGCCTATGGCAACATTTAGTAAAACAATCTGACAATGAAGGAGCTTTTGATATTCCCTGTTTAATGCTGAACATAATCTTGGTTTTATTAAATAAAAAGATGTTATGAATGCAAATTAGTGATAACAACTCTACTTGAAGGCCACTGTCCATTGTCCTTGTGTTACTTCGTTCATGAGGAAAGAATGTTAGATACAAGGTATCAATTTATTGTATTTACTTAGCAACAATCTCTCTGTCCTGATTTCACATTTTTTAGTTATATAAAACAATGGTATGGTTTCCTTTTTCTCAGTTAGTCTCTGTCATGTTTTCCTCTTCATCACAGTTTTTGACATAGGGAATGGACCCAGATAAAGACAGAAATAGGTCAACTCTCTAGCCTCTATGTAGAAACAGTAGCTCTGGGCTTTAGCCAGTTTTTGAATGTTTGACTGAGCTAAAGAGGATATACTGAAAGAAGAAATTATAAATACTGGTGTACTGTCTATGAGCTGCATTAAAAGAAAAGCACAAGCACTGTGCAGCAGAAATCGCATTTCAGATTAATTAAGCAGTATCTTTTTTTACATTTTCATATTTTTCTATATTTAACTTATTTTCCCACTCTGTAAGATAATTTAGCTTCAAATTAAATGTCACACAAATACAAACGTGATTTTTTTTTTTTTATACATAAGAGATTAGGTGTGCAACTTTTTAAAAATCATTTAATTATTATTTTTATTTACTTTGTTTTACTTCTGAAACTTTAACCTATGCAAAAAAGTAGGCTGGATCTCTTAAGATCTCACTGTTGGGTTTGTAAGGCCATGTTACTCCTAAATTTCTATCTTGTTCAAAGAGAAGATATAAAACAAAGTTCTAAGCTAATCAAACTTAGTGTTCTCCTTTAAAAAAAAAAAAAAAAGAATCGATAAGAGAATCGATAAAAAATCGAATCGTTAAACAGAATCGAAAATGGAATCGGAATCGTGAAAATCTTATCAATACCCATCCCTACTGACAGTTTGTGCTCCAAAGGCTGATAACAATGAACCCTTAACCCTTTAAGACCTACCATAGAACCAAGTCCGCTGGAGCTTAAATTATATTTTTACATGTTGTAGTGCCATTTTTGGGAGCATTTCAAGTTGATATACATCAATACAACCATTATAGCCCAAATCTTAATAATATGTCTGCATTAAGTGCATAGTAATTACATACATTGCAAAAAAGTGCAATAAACTACAAAAAAATTGAAAATCATTGTTTTTTTTAACATATATTTCTAGTTAGAGAAATTTAAGAGGCTTATCCCTCAAAACTGTAAATACAAAAAAGTTGCACAAAATAGTTTCCCACCACAGGAAATTTATTTTAAGTGTCTTCATATGTTTATTTTTGAAATACACCAATTTTTATATACTGCAGGAAAAACGAAAATAAATATTATGATGCAAATTTGCAAAAAAGCAGCATATGCATCAAAATAAACTATTTCCAGAAGTGCAATATGAGTCCTAAGCATCCCAGAAATGACATAGAAAGTCATAAAGTCAAACATAACTTTTAAAAACACCAGTATAGGCTCACAAGGCCCTAATGGTAAAAAACTACATTTTCGCACAATGACGTCACTTCCAGTTTCGGGCAGGACATGGAGGACATGCGATAGTTCACGCTGATGGACGTAGGAAGTGTTACAAACAGCTGATCGGATCGGCAAAGCGCGTTTCTGGAATATTAAGTTTTTGTTGCTGCAAGTGCTTTTTATGCAGTTTTTGCAAAGCTATATGTGGAAGGAAACCGTGACTTAGGACAAGCTGATGGCATAAGATGTATGTACATCTCCTCCGGTTTCATATGCAAAAAAAATTATTGCACTAGCTTATGTGGTTGCACTGCTACCGGGATTTTAAAAAAGTTATGCAAAACAGAGCGTGCCCGCTCCAACCGGCTTTAAAGGGTTAAATACTGATCAGTGTGCATTGGATTACATTGCACATTAACACATTGTTTGGTTGAGGACAGTGTGGAGAAGAGCCTGTCCCTTTCTCCATTTATTAAGGGCTTTACAAACCCGAACATTACAGCTAACAGCTGGATTTTCCCTTTTAAGTGCAGCTAGCTAAATAACGAGGGAACCACTTACTGCTTAAGAGATAGAGAGTGAAAGTGGACAGTATATCTTGTTTTTTTTAACGTAACAGCATTATTACAGCCAGGGGCAGCACAAACCTGCCCCCCTCTAACTGATTTTTAGTTTTAGTGTCTTTATTTTCCCCTGAGTTATTGGTTTTGCTACTATTTGGTTAACACAAACTAAATTTGTTGTCTATTGACTGCAACCAACCAACTAATCTGGTGACATTTTGTGTTTTCCCCCATAACTGGAAATAAACCCATTGACTGTAAATAAACACCATTCACTGTAATTCCCTGGTGTCTGTGTTCTGCTATCTGTGTCCACCTGCTTAGTTATCTGACATATACCACTTTAAAAACAACACATGGCCGACCAAAATGCTGTACAGCAGAAATATAAAAAGTACAGTAAGAATAATAAATAAAATAACAATAAAATAACATTGTCAGTTACCCACTGAGGACATAGGGCTGCAGTACATCAGACAAATATACAGGCACCAAACCATTTAAGGATTTAAAAGCCAGTACAGGGCTCTAGACTAACTTTTTGCCATGGTTGCAACCACATTGCTTAAAATCACAGTTTTACATGTGCACTTTTTTGGGGGGGGGAAATTGTTGTCACTACAGACACTATTAATTTGTAAATGATTAACTAACAATCTTGTCAACACAAAGGGAGCCCCATCCAGGCAGACAGGTGAGAGACAGGAGAGGGAGAGAGACAAACTAAAAACAACATGTAGCCTGAAACCTAGGTACACCAAGGAGACACAGAGACCATGACATTGTAATTTATAGTATTTAAACAAAAATAATTTTCTTTCTATTACATTTTTTTGATACAGAAGAGCCGATCTGCCTTGAATGATTTTAGTAAAAAACTCATTTGTAAACTCATCTGTTTTTTAGAAACAGATATCAGTGCTGTAGCGGAAACAAGTTACTGTGCCAACTGCATTGGGACTTGAAGATAATCCAAGAAAGCTTCTTAAAATTTAAACATCAATATTAAAGTCAAAGAAAAGAACGTTTACAGAACACTAAAATTCACACCTAGTGCATGTGTAAACCATTCCACTATGTCAAAAATTACTTGTAGATGCGAGATGTAAAGTTCTGCTTAGCCTGTAGTATATTCAGTACCCATGATTGTCACTGTCCCACAGCTGAGTAAACGTATAATTTTTTGCTGATGAATTTGGTCCAATGATTTTTCCACCTTGTGGCTACGATAATCCAGTTACAAAGATGAGATCTGTTTGGCCTATGTACTTTATAATATCAGTTCCCACATTGTTCTAGTATCCTTCTTTACTTTACTATGGCCCTATGTTGTCAGCACTTACAGTTTCAAGTTGTATGGCATCTAAATAAAATATGCACACATAATGTCTAAAACACATAGTGAACTCTATTCAAGTCTTTTTTATTTCCATTACATGAAAAAACAGCTTTGTGTCCATATAAGGTTTCAATTTATAATGAGAAAATGCATTGTAATTTATTATTCAGAACGCAAAGATACATAAACATAGACTTAGCTGTTATCTTTCTGACTATGAACTGTTATTTATATGACTTTTATATGACAGTTGAATCCTTGACTCTATTCCTTCCTAATTATGTCCCTCAACCTATTTTCTTACCAGGTTGACCTTCCTCCATGTCTTCCTCACTTGTATGGAATGGGACTCAAAAGAATCACTTACTAAAGGACTTTGGCTGGTACTATTGTTAATGGTGCAGCTGCTGTAGCCCTAGTAGCTAACATTGGTTAAGTTGACCCATTGTCCATCATTATTAACCACTTCTTCCTGTTATGAGACGGCTGTGTGCAGGCAGGAATGGTGGACCCAAAGTGCAGACGCTCGGAGGCAAAAGCTGAACTCAAAAAAGGTAACAAAACTGAGACTCCCAAAAAAAAAAAAAACTCAGGCAAACAGACACACAGCATAGTAAACGGTAGATCACAACACAGACAAACTGAAACACAGGGCTTAAATACACAGAGGGAGCAATCAGGGAATGGGTAACAGGAGGGAAACACAGCTGGGGCAAATCAGGCCTAACGAGACAAAGGAAGCAAAACCAGACGCATTTACATGAGACAAAGACTTTAAAAGTAAAACAGGAAACATAACACAGACTGAACTTACAGACACAGACCCACAGGCAGGCACTACAACAGAGGGAACAGAGACGTGGGACCAGGGGAGACACAGAGACATAAACCATAAGATAGAACTCTAATAAAGAAACCAAAGACTAGAAATGATAAATAATATAATAAACTCAAAACACTGGGTCAACGACCCAGGCATCCTAACACTTCAACACTAAACTCTGTTTATTGCACAGGAAAAGTAGGGCATGGGCCGGTTTTATTGGGCAAGCCAGTGTCAGTAATGAAAATTAACGAATGGGCTGCTGTCAGCACTTGTAGGGCTGTGAAGGGGTCTTTTAAGCTGGCATGTAGCCTGTATTATTATATCGACAAAGAGAAAAAATATATTGAACTATGGCCCACAAGTTTCTAAGCCCACTGGGCAAATGGCTAATATGCCAGATTACCAGGCCAGTCCTGACCATAGCTTTACATTTATATCAGAACATTTATCAATATGCCTTGAGAAATTTACTTCAGAATTAAGGACACATATTTTTGGAATTCAAGAACACAAAATCACCACGTTGTCATTGCATAATTGCCCCCATTTAGTGAATCATTTCCCCATAGACTGCTTACTTGCACTTTTCCAATGAAATTCCTCTTTGTTTTATGGGGGCGGAGTTTATGTCGTTTGTCAGTAACAAATGACACAAATAATAATCGTACACACTGAGAGACTGCACCACTGATGTCATTCAGTAGTCACATGTCCCATATTCACTTTCTGGTTTCTCTTTTGCGGTGTACAAAATCATACCATTATTTATATGGTGCTTAGAGCTTGTTTTTCTTAAATTATTATTTTAAAAAGAAAGACAATAAGCAACCCAATATTTACATTACCTATAGATTTACATTTCTCTTTTGATTTACTTCATATTTACTGTTTGCTTCTGTTGTCTGTAGGCATAGCACCCCACTGTTTTATGCCTTGTGTTACCTCAGACATTTGTATTTTTGATTCTTACTCACACAGACTTAAATGCTTCTTTTTCTGTTTTTACTCCTTTTTACTTTCACTTATTACTATTGCAACTTAATTTAATCCTCCAGACACAGAAAGACTGTGGGTCCATTTCCAGTAATATCTCTGTTTTTTGGTAGAATATTAATGTTATAAATCATATATAGAAACCTTATGTGGTATTCTTATGTTATTTTTATAATGGACTTCTGCATCTGTCTCAATGACAAAGCAGCAAAGTAATATATGGTTACATGCAACCACTTTCACACACATACACGTACACACACAAACACATACAGGCACACACAAAACATATTGCAGAAACTGAAATAGCAAGGACAATGTGACTCATACTGTAATAAGAGTGTTAGAGCGTGGGTGTCATTTTATATTAGTAGAAAGAACAAGTCTAATCTCTCTTGACAAAATTGAGCAGAACATACTAATGAACATAACTTTCAACCGTTAGCGTTGACACCACAAATCAGTGTTTGTTACACACTTATTATATCCTTAATATTCAATGACTGTTTGATACACTTTAGCTAGTCGTTGTCTTTTCAGACATTGTGTAACATTTCTGTGATGGTAAGTGATTCAGTTAATGACTGAGGAAAATGTAATTTGACAAATTACTCTTTATGGGACAAACCTAAAGAGTCCATAATAATGAAAACATATTTATAGATTCTCTGAAAACAAATATTTCTTATTTAAGTATTTTAACTGTTGATATTCCATAATTATTTTCACTTTCTCTTCTTGTTTTTGTTTTTCCATTTGCACTTCGGTAAACCTGTTCCTTTCAGTGGGTGCCTCTCTCAAAGTGTATAATTTGGTTTTAATTTGTTACATGTTTTCATTTCCAGTATTTATGCCAATGTTTGCTTTGCCTTACCATTTTTTTTGTAGTTATTTTTGTGATTGCCATTTTTCCTTGATGTTTGCCTATCTGCATTTAGGTTTTTGTGGCTTTCACAGATTTTTGTAGCCTTTATCTGTCACGGCTGGGGCAGCAGTCGTGTGGTAGAATAAATGAGGACCCAAAATGCAGACGGTGGTGGAGATGCGAGGGGAAGTTTATTTACAGTGAAAATAACAGAGGTGAGGGCAGAACTGAACATAAACCTAAACTGGGTGAAACTAACAAACAAACCTGGGATATAAGGTCAGCGGGAGAAACTCAGAGGTGGCAGATGAGGACAGCTAGACAGAGCGACACAGGGGAACATAGAGAATGAACACAGACGATCCAACGACGAGCAGAAGCCAACACACACTATAAATACACACCAGGTAATGAGGAGATGACACACGGGGTGGACACAGCTGACACTAATGGACATAACGAGAAGCAGACCTACAAAGTAAAACCGGAAACACAAAGACTGTTTTAGTTTGCCAACCGCCAATACAAATGTAAGAAAGAAGAAGAAGAAAGACTGTTTTACAACACCAAACGCAGGGACCCGAATGGAGCACAGGGGGAAGACACAGGTAGGGACAATAAACACGACAACAAAACCCAAAGAACGAATACAAATTCAGAATAAACACCAAACACAAGATGAAACCACAATGAAACACAAAATGCTGGGTCAACAACCCAGGACCATGACATTATCAGCTTGTAATTTCTTAAACCTGTCTGGCTTTAGTCCAGCAGTTGGGGAAAGGAGCACTAAATTGTGTTAATTATCCAAAGATGCTTATGGATTGTGGTTTAAAGAATGTTTTATCATCGCTAAACTAGGTTCCTGAAGCATAAGTAGACTATGTATAAAGGAATACAGCTGTTTTCAACTTTTTTTCTCTAGAAAACCTTATTTTTAATGGAATTTTGCATGTTTTTCAAGCAGTGTCACATAACAGTTTGAAGGTCAATGCCATGCAGTGCTGGTTTACATCTTAAGTATTATTTCACCACACAGTCTTACACAGAGCAGCAAACCTCTAATCATATTTATTTCTGAAAGACTCAGCCTTGATATGCTACTGTTTTTGAAGATTTGGTTGTTTTGTTTTTTTCAGTTAAATGTTGGGTCCAAATCACGGCAAATAATTGAGTTCAGTTATTTTCTTCTTCTTTTTTTATGGACAATAAACTCGCAAACAGTCCATAGACTCCCAGTGCATGCATGATTTTCTGAGGTTGGAATGCTTCTCTACATAACTGACACTTTTCCCCCAGAAGTCTATCTAATGAATTTACAGGACCTGTCCTGGGGCAACCATATCACCTTAGTTGCACGGAAGGCCCAACAGCGCCTCTACTACCTGAGGAGACTACGGAGCGCACACATTCCCAGACCTCTGATGTTGAACTTCTATAACTGTGCCATCAGCAGCGTCCTGACGCATGGATTTCTAGTGTGGTTCCCCAGCTGCACCAAGGCCGACCAGCAAGCACTCCAGCGGGTGGTGAAAGAAGCTGGCAGAATTATTGGAACAATTCTGCCAGAGATTAGTAATATCTTCCCCACTCGCTGTCTGAGGAGGGTGCACAGTATCCTGCGGGACCAACATCACCCTGCGCGCCACCTTTTCCACCTGCTGCCCTCAGGGAGAAGGTACAGGTCTATACAGGCCAGAACATCCAGACTGGCCAACAGCCTGTATCCACAGGCTGTGAGGCTCCTGAATTCTGCCCCCCTCCCCTCTCTGCCCCCCTCTCACGGACAATAACCATATCCAACTTCTTAATAGCACTGAACTGGTTTGCATTGGTGCATTATATCTTTATTCTCTCCCCCCCCCCCCCTCTTTCTTAAATAGACAACCATCATATCTCACAGTACAATAAAATTGAACGGGTTGCATTGTTGCATTTTGTCATGTTTCTCAGGTCTTTGTCTGAATGTCCTATGAACATTACCTGTCTTGTTCTCATGTTGTTGCTAAGGATTGTCTCATTGCACTGAAGTCACACTGGGTTAAATATTTACACTTGGGTTTTAAGGGGTATTTGTTTTTTTTTTTACGGGTTGTACGGAAGCCCCAAACGCAATTTCATTGTTCTTTGACAATGACAATAAATAAATACTTGACTTGACTTGACTACATTCAAATATAGAATCAAATGTAATTTTCTTGAAGACAAAAGAAGATTAAATTGAATGCTATAAATTGTTAATAAGTTATTGCTTTCCAAGTTATTATTTTGGGGCTTCTTTTGAAAGACTGCAAAATTTGCTCCCTTTTCAGGTCTTTTAAAGAGTTAATGTAATGTATCAAAGTTACAAAAAGCTTCACAAAAATACCCCTAAAAAACACATTTAAAAAAACGAAAGTTTTTTCATTATGTTATGATGTCACTGAACCATACTAGAATCAATATCTGAAATAGGTACTAGTAATAATGATTAAAAGCAATATTCCCTTTTACAAAGAAGAGGGGAATATTAATGGACGGAGAAAGTAATGAGGACAGAAAAAACTGGCTCGCAGGAGAACTTGGGGCCAAAGAAGATTCCAGTTTATGCAATAAACATTTACCACATTTACCACCCAAAAAAACACATTTTCTGTATGCAAAATCAAGTTACATTCAATGTGGGCCACAAACTGAGTGACAAAGAAGTTTTTGGAAGACAAAGTTTTGAATATTCTATTGAAACAAGAAAGAAGCTCATATAGTAAAAGTAGGAGCATGGGTAACACATTTATCTCTGTGCAAATGTTTGCAGTGTAGTGTTATGTAATAGCCAAGCATAATTCCCACTGTGCACACTGAAACCAGATGTTGGGTGGGCAGGTGAAGATTTGAATCACCTTGTAATAGTGGTTTCAGATGTCATAATCCTTTAGATAGTAGTCAAAAACAATAAACCAAGACATGAGAGAAGGAGAAGATGAGTAAACAACTTATGTCACTACTCCTGGAATCACGAAAAAAAGTTTTTTGAGCAGAGGAATCAACAACGTGAGTCACGATGCTGGGCTCTGCCCACAGTAAGATAGGTTTTGTTTCCTTTTAGAGTTGCTGGAGAACTGTACATTTAAAAAAAAGACAACATATTAGAGTAGTATTTGATCCCATTTCTAAAATCGAAAGACAGCTTTAGATAAGCAGTTGAACATAAAGAAAGTGTATGCTTGGAATAATTAGTGAATACATATTTTATACTATACTGTCCACTCAAGCCCAACTCTGACATTTTAAATGATTTTTCTTTCTTAATCTAATATGACTTTTATCAATTTTAATATCCACATGGAAGTACATAAAATTCATTCACAAAAGATTTTTTACCTTGTCTGGATACTTTTGGCTTGAACCAATATATGGACTGTTCTGACTATTGTCAATGTAGTACATGGACCTTCCTACCTACTCCAAAGGACAGATTTTGGACCATATTTTGTGTACTGGTATCACCCCATTGAACTGTTCTATATCGGACTTGCCTTTTCCACAGATGACCGCGTATCTCATTATATCAGTAGACCTTGAAGATTCCTGGCTCCTCAGAAAACATGAATTATTTCCTTTTTTCGTCCTGCTCAGTGGTATTCATCAGAATGTATTCTTCGAATGTCTCTTCAGGAAAACTGGAGTTACTATTTATAAGGATAAAGTACTACGTCATTATACAATATACATACTACTTCATTATATTTAGTATACAACTACTACTAGAACAACAGTTTAAAGAAGCTATTTCTCATGTTGACTCAGCCCGTGTGCACACCTGTGTGGATCAGCGCGCTTGTATTCAAAAGGTTTCCCCATGTAATGGTCTGCTAGAGGATGTAGAGAGCCATAGCCCTGTCCCCCAGGGCATGAAGCAGGCATGGAGGAGATCCAGGCTCCAGACATCCAGAGGCCCCAGAGTGCGAGAGCCCAAGGAGGACCACCGGAGGGGCATCCGTGCCACCCTCCTGGGAAGAGCTGAGGAGAGCCTCAGATGAGGGGTCACCCAGTAGCCACGGAGCAGAAGCCAAAGGGGGCTGCAGTGGCGTGCCCACTGGCTCTGCCGGCAGCTAGCTGTGCCAGAGTGAACCGAGCCGCAGGCCCGAGGGCCCCCTTTGCCCCGGAAGAGGCCTGACTGAGCAACAGGCACCAGGCTCCGCCAAGTAGTCACCGGGAGTGAGCTGGTACATACCTGAGCGCCCAGCCCCGGACACCAAGAACCAACAACGCATCGACCCCTGAGGGCATCAGTTACCGGCAGGGAGTGTCCCCCGCTGACCCCAGTAGGCACCCCCGTCCTTCGGCACCCACCAAGGCAAGGGAGCCCAGGCCCATCCAGATCGGGGCCTATGGCAGCAGGACCGCCCAGCCCCACAGGACCCGGGGCAGCCCACCCGACCCCACCGCAGAGGAAACTTTACCCACCCTAACATTCAATCATCTCCCAGACTGCACAAGACAGTAGACACCCAGGTTAAGTTTATTCTCCACCTCTCCTATACTCTCCCCCACCTGCAGAGTGGACACCTGCAAGGATGGAACAAACTCCCTGTCACTTGAAGAGCCCCCTAGTTAGGCCGATGCGCCAGAGGCCCACAACCTCGGCGACACACCAACAAGGACCTAAGCCCCCAAGGCCAAGCCAGAGCCCTAGCACAGAGGCGAAGCACCTCCGAACCCCAAGCCCCCACGCCTGCCCCGGATCCACTCAGGGGCAGCCAGGCTACCAGGCCAGTAACTTACGTCCGCCAGCACAGACCCTCCCCCAGCCCTGCTGCACGCAGCCACAAGGAGAACTGAATGTATTCTTATTAGCACAAAACCTGCTCTGTCTAAATCCAGTAATTTTTCATTATCTACTGATAATTCTGTTGTCATACCTTTCCCTCGGGTTAAGAATAGGGGCGTCATTCTTGGAAGTACTTTCCCTTAACGGCACATATAAATAATATTGCCTGGTCGGCCAACCTTTATCTTCACAGTATTAATCATTTATGTCTCTCACTTACTCCAAACAATATCACTATACCAGGGGTCAGCAACCTGCGGCTCTTTAGTCCTTATATTGCGGCTCTGCGTGGTTTGGAAAAATAAATTATAAGTATTTAACTGAAGTGTATTTTATTTGTGTTCTTTTTTTAAAACTTGTAGTTCTAAATTGGAAAATTATTGTGATCTTGAATAATAAAAAGAAAGTTATATTTTATTATTTTTCGTTGCTCAAAATAAGCGTCACACTCGTGGAAGCTGGTATACCCGCCGAAACGAAATGCATTTACTGAGACTTTCAGCCCCAGGTAGGCCAAGTATGGAGAAATGTAAGAAAAGAAAAATATCTGAAGAAAATACAACATTTAATGATGCCTGGGCAGATTCATTTGTATTTACTTCTGACGAGAGTGGCCTATCAGTATGCCTAATTTGTGGAGTGTCGATCATTGGATCCACATACGTATGTCAGCAGCTATTCTCCACCATGAACTAACCACCATGAGCGGTGTTTGTTAAAAACGAACACCGCTCACGGCTCACAGACGACAGCTTAGAGTCCTGCATAAAGATGAAAGTGACTTCGTACAGCCCCGATCGTACAGCAGACGCTGTGGGCAGAGGTTCAGGAGCAGAAGTCAGATTGTAAACACATCACGGCAGAACCAACGCCGTTTACATGAACATGCTCTTCAGCATCTCTTTATTGACCAGCTCACGGCCTGACACATACAAACAACAACACAACAGCAGAGAGAGCAAGCCGATGAGGCGTGATTGCCACTCAGGTAAGTATGCTTCTCCTGCAGCGTCACTGCGGGCCATGCCCCGCGAAGCACATTAACCAGGTAAAATAAATATTATGCAGATATTTTGAAAATATTAATTTTTTAGGAGCGTAGTGCTTTTTTTCCAATTATTATTATTTTGTTTTTAAATTCTGGTCATGTCATGGTCCCCGTGCCTGCCCGGCTGGCCCTGTGTGGCTACATGTGTGTTGCTTTTGTCTCTCTCCTATCTCTCTCCTCTCTCTCTCTACTTGCTGCCTGGGCGGAGCTCATTATGGGCTCCCGCCCCTGGCCTTCACCACCTGCAAGCAATCACCTGTGGCTCCTCACCTTGTTTGCTCTCGCTACTTAAGGCAGTGACTGAGAACACCTCACTGCTGGACTATTGAGTAATGCTCGTCAGTGCTACTTTAACCTAAGCCAGTTTTGAGCTCTCTTCATGAAAGTTTTCCGTGTTAATTCCTGATCTCTGTATACAGATTCTTCGTGCTCTGTTTGGAAGTTTGGACACCGAAGCCTGTTCGTGAGTGCCGCAGTGAGAGTGGCGTGTATGAGGAAAGGACCTCCCTGTTCCCTCATGACAGAATAGTCCAGCCCGCCATGGACACAGCAGACTCGGCATCCTCAGCCTCAGCCTCGGTTACCTTAGAAGAGGTACTGCACCGGCACAAGCAGATGTTAGTTTGGCTCAGTGGAGAGGTGGCAGCCTTATCTCAGGCCGTCGCCCAACGAACCCCACTAGTGGAAAGCCCCCCTGAGGCGAGCCCCCCGGAGCGCCCAGCCTCTGCCTCATCTCCTCAGGTAACATCAGGCCTTGCTGCAAGCACTGCTGCACCACCTCTCTCCTCTGTGTCTTTAGATAAACTGTTGCCTACACCTGAGGCATTTTCTGGGGAGCTGGGGAAGTGTGCAGGATTTTTGATGCAGTGCGCTATGCATTTTAGCCAATTACCACATATATTTTCTAGCGATGAAGTCAAGATTGCCTATTTTGTTCAGTTGTTACGTGACCGTGCATTGACCTGGGCTCAGGCTCAACTTCAAGCAAACCCTGAAATTACTTATGCAGACTTCCTTTCCAAGTTTAAGGCTGTGTCTGATAAAGGCTCCAGCACAGAAGCTGCCGGTCACCGCTTACTTAACCTTAAACAAGGTAAGCGCAGTATGGCTGATTTTTCTGTTGATTTTTGGACCCTGGCAGCACAAACAAAGTGGGGGCAGGAGGCATTAAGAACCACATTACTAAATAACATCAACGAGGACCTAAAGGACAAATTAATGATGCGTGAACTCCCTCCTTCTCTAGAGGCTGTAATGTCGTTGTGTATTCAGGTGGATGATCGGCTGCGTGCGCGCCGGGCGTGCGGAGGCACGCTCTGCGGGAGCCACTGGCATCCAGAGACCCTCCCCCCGAATCACGAGGAGCCCGTGAGTACAGCGAGGGCGAGGAAGGGGAGCAGCCGATGCAGATAGGACACTCCCGCCTTTCACCCGCGGAACGTCAGTGCCAATTTTCCACTGGTGAGTGTATTGCGGCCGTAAGGGTCACTTTATCTCCACCTGCCCGGCTCTGGCAAAAGGGCGCGCCCACCAGTAGTGGAGAGGGTACTGGTAAACACTCTACAGACTATGACTCATCCTCTTTCTGTGTAAACCCTGACAGCAGACCCAGAGGAAGTTCAGGGCCCTCACACCGCTCCATTACAGTGTTTGAATGTTCTTATTTAGCTCTTATTTTTTGAATTACACTGCAACTTGTTGCCTAGACTGGCTTTATTTGTTGCTAATAGTTTTCTGTGGACTCTGGACACCATAGACTCTGGTGCTGAGCAAAGCTTCACTGATTCTTCACTAGTCACAAGGCTAAACATTGCTACCACAGTTTTGCCTAACCCGCTCCGTGTATCTGCCTTATCCGGCCAATGTTTGCCAGACATCACTCATGTTACTGAACCCTTGTCCCTCACACTCTCTGGTAACCATACTGAAAGAATTAGCTTCTTCGTGTTCAAGGCTCCATTCACTCCCCTTGTGTTAGGTTACCCCTGGCTGGTGCAACATTTCCAGATAGACTGGAAAAAAGAGCGGGTGACGGGGCGGAGTGTTGAATGCCACATGAACTGTCTTAAAACTGCCACCCCCCCCCGGTCACTCCGCTAACCACAGTTGAGCCCACAGAGGTTTCTGATTTGTCTGGTATTCCCTCGGTCTATCACGACCTGGCAGCAGTTCAGTAAGGACAAAGCAAATTCGCTTCCCCTCCATAGGCCCTACGATTGTGCCATCGACCTCCTCCCGGGGGCGCCGCTTCCCTCTGGCCGCTTATATAGTCTCACCCAACCCGAGAGAGAGAGGCAATGGAGAAATGCCTCGCTGGCCGCAGGCATCATTCGGCCCTCTTCTTCTCCTGTGGGCGCGGGCTTCTTTTTTGTTGACAAGAAAGACAAGACCCTCCGGCCGTGTATAGACTATCGTGGCCTCAATAAGATTACCATCAAAAACAAATATCCGCTGCCTCTTCTCTCCTCTGCCTTTGAATTACTTCAAGGAGCAACAGTGTTCAGCAAACTCGATCTGCGAAAAGCTTACCACCTAGTGAGAATTCGAAAGGGAGACGAGTGGAAGACGGCATTTAATACACATCTTGGTCATATTGAGTATTTGGTAATGCCCTTCGGTCTGACAAACGCCCCTGCTGTTTTTCAAGCTCTAGTCAATGATGTCCTCAGGGATTTTATTAACCGCTGTGCTTTTGTCTACCTTGATGATATTCTTGTTTTTTCAAAGACTGTGGCGGAGCATGAAGTTCATGTGAGACAAATTCTCCAGCGCCTGTTGGAAAACAGACTTTTTGTGAAGGGGGAGAAATGTGACTTTCACGTCAACTCAGTGGCATTCTTGGGGTACATCATCGCTCAAGGTAATCTGAAACCTGACCCAGCAAAGGTCCAAACAGTCCTGGAGTGGCCCAAGCCCCCAATTGCCTGCAGCTCCAGCATTTTTTGGGCTTTGCCAATTTCTACAGACACTTCATTAAAGATTTTAGTAAGATCGCATTGCCTCTCACAAAACTCACCTCCCTGAAAGTTTCGTTTCAGTGGGACCCGCCAGCCCAGGAGGCGTTCACCTGCTTAAAGGAAAGGTTTGCCACTGTTCCTATCCTTCAACAGCCTGACCTCAATCAACAGTTTGTGGTGGAGGTGGATGCATCTGAGTCGGGGGTTGGGGCGGTCCTGTCTCAGCGCTTTGAAGGTAAACTCCACCTGTGTGCCTTCTCTTCTCGCCGCCTCTCGTCTGCAGAGCGGAATTACAACATCGGGGACCGTGAACTGCTGGCTGTAAAACTCTCACTAGAGGAATGGAGGCACTGGCTGGAGGGCGCTGAGCATCCCTTTATTGTGTGGACAGACCATAAAAACCTGGAGTACATCCGGTCAGCGACGCGTCTCAACTCCCTGCAGGCCAGGTGGGCTCTGTTTTTCTCACGATTTGACTTTTCTATCACCTACAGGCCCGAATCTCGAAACGTTAAACCTGATGCCCTTTCCCGGCAATTCACTATTAAGAAGACAGACTCTGACCCTGAGCCCATCCTCCCCTCCTCCTGCGTGTTCGGAGCAGTTACCTGGGCGATTGAATCCCAGATCCGTGAGGCACAAGACACCGAACCCGACCCAGGTACGGGCCCACCAGGGCGGCTTTACATTCCCACGTCCGTTAGGTCACGTGTTCTCCAGTGGGGTCACACCGCCCACTTTTCCTGCCACCCTGGAATTCATCGCACAATCTCCTTCTTACAACGTTACTTCTGGTGGCCCACTCTGATAAAAGACACTAAAGAATATGTAACCACCTGTTCCACATGCACCCTAATCAACCGCCGTCCGGGTTGCTCCAGCCACTCCCTACTCCTGGCCGGCCCTGGTCCCACATCGCCCTAGACTTCGTCACGGGGCTGCCGCCCTCTTCAGGTAACACAGTAATACTAACCATTGTTGACTGTTTTTCCAAGGCTGCACATTTTGTTGCCCTCTCAAAGCTCCCTACTGCACTGGAGACTGCTCAACTGCTCACCGCACACGTGTTTAGGCTGCACGGCATCCCTGACGATATCGTCTCCGACAGAGGACCTAGGTTTACCTCGCGTGTTTGGGAAGAATTCTGCACAACCCTGGGCGCAAAGGTTCGTCTTCCATGTCTCTCAGATCAAGCCTGTGCACTCCTCCCCGTTGTGCCCTCCTCCCAGGCCCCCCCCCGCCGGCTTGTGGATGGTCAGGTGGTGTATGGTGTCTCTCGTATTATGGACTCTGGGCGCCGGGGGAGAGGTTTTCAGTACCTGGTGGATTGGGAGGGCTATGGGCCAGAGGAACGTTCCTGGGTGCCCCGGTCGGCTGTCCTGGCTAAGGGTTTGATCCAGGAGTTCCATCGTCGGCATCCGGGTAAGCCTGGTGGGTCGCCGGGGGGCTCCCGTTGAGGGGGGGGGGGTACTGTCATGGTCCCCGTGCCTGCCCGGCTGGCCCTGTGTGGCTACACGTGTGTTGCTTTTGTCTCTCTCCTCTCTCTCTCTACTTGCTGCCTGTGCGGAGCTCATTATGGGCTCCTGGCCTTCACCACCTGCAAGCAATCACCTGTGGCTCCTCACCTTGTTTGCTCTCGCTACTCAAGGCAGTGACTGAGAACACCTCACTGCTGGACTATTGAGTAACGCTCGTCAGTGCTACTTTAACCTAAGCCAGTTTGGAGCTCTCTTCATGAAAGTTTTCCGTGTTAATTCCTGATTTCTGTATACAGATTCTTCGTGCTCGGTTTGGACACCGAAGCCTGTTCGTGAGTGCCGCAGTGAGAGTGGCGTGTGTGAGGTAAGGACCTTTCCAAGTGCATTGTTCTGTTCGTGTGGAGCGGAGCAAGAGAGGACACTTTTCCAGATTCTTTCCTGTACCCCTGGGAACCTTGGTCCCCTTCACCTGTATATAGTGCACCGGGAGTGTGTAAATAAAATTCAGCTTTCTGTGATTTCAGTCTGCGCCGAGTCCTCCCTGTTCCCTCGTGACAGGTCAAGGCTACGCTACACTCCGAAAGCCCAGAAGGTGACATAAGGATGACGGCTCACTGTTTTTGTTTGTTACATGGATAATTTAAGTTCAGCTTTTTAATACATTTAAAAGAGACCTTCAACTGGTTGACTTTATTTTTAGTCATTTTTTTAAGGGTTTACAATGTGTTCATTACATAAATAAAATTTTATTTTCTCCGTAGCACTTCATGGATTTCATAAGCAACACACTATAGTTGTTTATACAAAGCATAAAGGTAAAAATAAATAAATAAAAAATAAGGAAACACGGGGAGCAGCAAATACATTTTGTCATCCAAAATGAAGGGGGGGGTGGGTGTGTGTGTGTGTGTGTGTGTGTGTGTGTGTGTACACACACTGTTATCTTCATTTTGGATGACAAAATGTATTTGCTGCTCCCAGTGTTTCCTTTTCCGTAGAAACCGGGTCCAAATGGCTCTTTGGGTGTTAAAGGTTGCTGACCCCTGCACTATACCCACTGCACAGTGATGTCTTTTATAAGTCATTTTCTTTTTTCCTTCTATGTCTATTAAACTAGTGTTAACATCCGTAGGACCTCTATGTACAGGCTTTTATAATCCAAATTCATACATGATCTGCATGTCTATCCGATGTCCAGTGTTTAGTGGGTACTTGTTAAGGTGCTTATTGTGCATCTTGAGTATTGTGATTCTCTAATTTACAGTTTACCTTATAAATCTTTCTATAAACGGCAGTTGGTCCAGAACTCAGCTGCCTGCACCAGAAACAGATCCACTGAATAATTAACACCTGTTATTAAACAGTTCTATAGGCTTTTCAGTTAAGATGTGCAACAACTTCAACTGATTCTCACTTTCGAAGCCCTCGATAACCTTGCTCCTCCATATTTGTCCAGTTTTCTTCATACTTACTCAATTTGCTTCTCTTTAGCTTCTATTTTGTCTATTCCATCTGCTTCCTGGACTACTATGGGGCTAAGATCTTTTAGTTGCTCTGCCCCAAGTTTTTGAAATGCACCAGATCTGTTTCAATTTTTAGATCACATTTCAAAACCCACCTGTTCAGAAATGCATACACTTCATTACAACATGGTCTTGGTCTATTGTTACCTTGATCAATTTTACTATTTTGTAGGATATTTTTTCCTTTTAAAGTATTTCCAATCTGTTCAAATTCCTTTTTTATCGGGAAGAATTGTCACGGACCCGGTTCCGGGGACTCGGGGTTCGTGAACAGTGTGGACCTTTATTGTTATTAGTGTATTGGATGTATGTTTGCTGCACTGTTCTTGTGTTCAATGCTGGTGTATGTGTGTGAGGCTGGAGGATGAAGGACAGCCACCTGCAGGCCTGATGGGTGTGGCCCTGCCAGCTGCTGGTCACGCCTAGCTTACCACACACCTGCTTCTGATCAGGATCGTCGGGGGAGCTACTTAACAGAGCGATGGAGCTTCCTCCGGCGCAGGATCGTTGAGTTAGACTCCATGTCAGTGTTTGTAGTGCTGGTCAGTGTATGCCTGCTGGAGTTGGTGCCATAACAGCTGTCTGTGTTTTTTCCTCAGGAGAGTGGAACACAGGACTACAAGACACACGGGGTGTGTGAAGGCACAGGGGCAGAGAGCACGGGATACCAGCACTTGGGAGAAGACACGTCACGGGAGTCGAGGGAGCACTTTTGGAGATTCAATGTGTGGTGTACATTTACCTCACTGTAAATAAACCCACTGTTCATTTCATTAAGTCCAGCGTTTGGGTCCTTTCTCCAACATCCCCCATGGTCTGCCCCCCAGACCATGATAAGAATGACTCACCATTCTTGTATCAACTATGGTGGACCTAATAACATTACAGTTAAAAAATATATTTCACCAATAATCATCTTTGCTTATGATCTCCTTCCATTTGATCATAGTTAGAGGTGGGGAGATCGATCCAAGTAGCGATAGTATTGATACCAACACAAGTATTGGTATCAGATCGATACTTTTCTTTTATCCTTCAAGTTCAGTATGTAGCCTGCTGAACTGTGTTAATTATTTCTTTGGAAAAAATTAACTCAAACATGCACTACAAAAAATGTCTGAAACTTTGTGTGCTTTAGAGACAGAAAAAATTATATTCCAGATCTCCAAAAACTAGAAATCAGTGTTATCGCACATCGCTAATCGTAATAAGAGAGGACTGGAAGATAAACGGCTATGAAGCAGGTTTCTGCTTGTTAAAAGGAAATTTTTATTTCCCTCTATCGCCAAAGTGTTGCACATTGGCAGTCATCTAAATGGTGGGGGTTTCTCTGTGTTATTGTAGGGTCTTTTACCTTACAATATTTATCACCTTTGGGTGACTGTTATTGTGATTTGGCACTAGTTAAATAACATTGAATTGAAAGTTGAACTGAATTTCTTCTTTTGCTATCTCTCTCCAGCACAAGAAATCTACAATGCCAGTGAGTTCTTAAGAGACAAACTTCAGGCTCTATGTTAAAAATAATTATTTATTTTGAATTCTATTGTGGTAGTGGGGTGTAGTTTCCGGCTTAGCTGCACAAATACAGGGGATGCAGTAGAGGTGGAGGTGAGTGGTAAACCTGGTTCACCTGGTGTGCATCTTCCAGTACTTCTAGCTTACTTTCTGTTTAAAAAAGAAAAAAACAAACCTAAATAGAAAATTTTAGGGGCAAATCCAGAATCAGAATTCTAAACATAGATGATTATTATAATAGCACATGACCCCAAGAACTCTGACATAAAGCAGAACAAGTTACAATGCATTAGTCAATTGCACAGGATGCTGGCATTGTGGGAGTATGGATCATGGTGAAGTAAACAAAAATAAGTGCTGACAGTCACAGTTACACACCACCGATTGCATATAGGTAGAACAACAGGAGGAAAGGTTGTCGGTTTATACACCTATGAATTATATCATATCTCAATTCCTATTTTTCCATAGGAAATTAGGTTGCAATGTACAGTGTCTTAGCCTAGGTCACATTTGGCTCAGTGACAGGACACATACATGTATCAGTTTAAAGTATTTTAATTTTACTAAATGTTTATATCAGGCCTTTTAGTGGCAGCATGTTTACTATAAAAAAACATATTTTTAATACAGAATAAAGTCTGTTTTCCGCTAGCTTGCCACTTGAATTTTGTGGGTGGATGCAAAGCACAGTGGTTATGTAAGCACTATCCATCGAAGCTCATGGGATATGGTAGAGTCAGAGCTTGTCTTATGGATGTCAGTGCTTACTCAGGAATATATGGTTTGGAATCTATGCCCATTTCTTTATTTACTCAGAGAACCACTGACAGTAGGAAGTTGTAGCTCTGAACGAGTCACATGTAAAGGTATAACCAGAGAAGGGAAAAGGGGAAAAAGACACAACACAGTTTAAGAGGCCAGCAAAGATTAAAGGAAACATAATGCATGGATAAGATAGAGAAGAAGGAGAGAAGGGCATCAGGCATGTGGGGAATAGTGATGACTGAAAACCAAAAGCCAAAAACAAACATTTGGCATTTGACATAGTTCTTGAGGTTTTTGCTTTGTTCATCACCACAACTTATTCTTAATCAAACTATCAATATGAGAGTAACAGACTTTCAGCTTTAATTCAAGGGGTTTGAAAAAAGTATTTCTTTGACTATCTATGAATTACAGCCGTTTTTTAGAGGCTTGCAAATAACACAATTGACTGTGAAGCAGTTTTATGGCAAAGTGAGTCCTGTTCCCTCATTATTCCATGACATATAGAGTTAATATCAAATACTGAATTCTCAATGCAAGAAAAATTTAAATAAATCTATCAGAGTGAGCAACCAGTTTAATTGTGGCAAAATCAACAATCTGATACATTCTTAAACAGAAGAAATGGACTAGCTAGTTCAACAATACTCAAAGCCCTGAAAGACCACAGAAGACACTTACTGTTGTGACTCATTTCCTTCTTTCATTATAACCTCTTTAACATCTAGTCAAGTCACAAGAAATATAGATGATTTACAACAAGGTTGAATTCAAGAACAGGAAGCCCAGGTTAAACTCTCACAGAAAAAATCTTAAGCTTGTTAAATGAAGCACACCAGTCAGTATCTTTAAAAAAGACACTGAAAATACATGACTTTGTCTATAATTAATAAACACTTTATGCAGTTCTTGTTAAACTCCTTTTAATTAAAGCTAAAAGTTTGCACTTGCTTCTAGAATTTTGCTAAAAGTCCTCTGTTGTGGTGCATAACAACAAAATTACCAAAATGATGTAACTGTCTTAATACTTATGATGATGATCCTGGGTCATGTTGACCCAGCATTCTTAGTTTTTGTGTGTTTTTGTATTCTGTTCTTTATTCATGCCATGGTTCCTGGGTTGTTCTGTTAAGATGTTGCTAATTTGATTTCCCCTCGTGACTTTACCCCCTGTGTGCCCCCTCTGTGTATCTGTGAGTCCTCGTTACCCCTCCTTGTGTTTTATTCCATGTTCTCCCCAGCCCGTTATGTCTGTGCTCTCTCTCTCTCTCTCTCTCTCTCTCTCTGATCTGCCCCTGTGTGCTTCGTGTTTTACTTTGATAGTCTCCCGTCAGTGTGGGTCAGTGTTGTGTTTGCTCCTGCTGTGTCTCGTTATGATTATCAGTGTGACCTGTGTTCCCTGTGTGCTTCTACTTCCCTCGTTAACCCTCTGTGTATTTATGTTCACGTCTCCCTCAGTTCAGTGTCGCGTTGTCAATGTCTCTTCCCTGAACCTTTCTCTTTGGTCCCCAGTTTAGTTCTGTTTCTTTGTGAAGCCTGCAATAAAGCAGAGATTTTGAGCTTTTGTCTCTGGGAGTTTTGCATTTGGGTCCTCATCTGCCTGTACACAGCTAGTTCATGACACCTTATGGATTTAACTTTATATCTAGGGTCAGGTTTAGACTTGGAAGAAAACGCATACCTCAGAGTTAATGTGCTCCTGAATTTTTTTTTTTTACAGTGGCCCTGAGAGGCCAAACAGACTGCAACTTAAGAAAACACCAGCAATAAGAAAAATGCTGCAAAAGCACACAAAACACAATGGAAATAGGAAAAACAGAAATAGGGGAAAAAAGAAAACAGAAATAGGAAAAAAATTATTTCCAAAGACACAATGGAAGTGTTTCTGGGGAGACAATAACCTGACGGACCAGTTGCAGGAAACAAAGGTCGTGTCCAAATTCATGGGCTGCATCCTCCTGAGGACCCGGCCTTCGGTCTACATGGCCCGGGTCCTCAGAAGGTCGGGTAGGCCGGAAGTAAACGGCTGGGGAAATTGGACGGTCTAGCCTTCTGATTAGCGTCACCACTGTCTCGGTGGAGTTTAATAAACTCAGCCGTCTGCTCCTTGCTATCTAAAATATAACAGGACACTGGTGTAAATTCTCGACCGTCTCATACTTCTGTTTAATCAGTTTTCTATTTGACGTTTAGTCAGCTGTGTAAAAACCAAGGAGGAACCCACCCGGGGGATTAATAAAGTTTTATTTTATCTAATAACTTTAATCTCAGCCAAACCGATTGACTCACGAACAAACAAAACACTGAAAAAAGCCCAACAATAACATTTTTAGGTTGTCTAAGTGACTTATATATTACGTTTAACCCGAGTAGCGAAAGTCCGCGGTGATCTGAAAACGATGTGCCGGGAGCTGTGCCGTTCTCGGCCGCATCAGTAACCCTCGAGCTCCCAGCTAGCTATCGAGCTGGTGGCTAGCAGACGTCTCCGAAAACGTCGAAGCACTTTTGCAAATATGCAATATCTTGATAAACCGAGCAGTTATTTGATGTTTACACAGCTACTTTCTCGCCTGAAAATATGTTAAAAGTTTATTTTGTGACCCAGAAAGATTAGTAAGAGTAATTTTAAAACTTAGTAGCGCCACCATTGTTGGAAACTGGAGTTTGGCTGGGCCGCGCTATGAATTCTGGGATATGGTAGGCCACGAAGGACACACCCAACCCATCCTTCAAATTCGGGGAGAAGGAGGACTCATTTGTCGGCTGCATTCAGAGGAGTCTACGAATTTGGACAGCCTTCAGCGCGTGCTGTGACGTAATCCGTCTACAAATGCGGCCTCAGGAGGATGCAGCCCATGAATTTGGACACGACCAAAATATGCTAAGAATTGCGCTGGGAGACACTTAAAAGAAGGGGAGGATTTATCGGTTTTGTGAGGAAAGAAAAAATGAGGTTAGTGTGTTAGCCCTAACCTAACTATTCACCTAAAAATCCATCATCAGTATATAAGTCATGATAAAACACGCCTACCATGTTTTGAGTTCCTGCAACTGGTCCGTTGGGTTATTGTGTCCCCAGAAACACTTCCCTTGTGTTTTTTTTCCTATTTCCGTTGTGTTTTGTGTGCTTTTGCAGCGTTTTTCTTATTGCTTGTGTTTTCTTAAATTGCAGCCCGTTTGGCCTCTCAGGTCCACCATACATTTTAGATAAACACTAGAGCCAACAAAACCTTTATCATTCCAGACTTTCCAGAGGTACATTCATAGATTCTCATCTGGTGCACTATGCTTTGACAAGACCATGCCATTTAGAACTACCAAAGAAAAGATCTAAATGATGCTGAGTGAAAGAAATTACCTTCTTTCAAGAACTTTTGTGACTGCATCATATGATTTTTTTTTAAACATGGCTTTTGCACTAGACAATCAAAAAATAGGTTTTCCTTTCTCCTTTTTTTCTGCTTCCATCTGTCCATTTTTTCCACTGTAGCAAGTGGATTTATGCATGAAGGTGCATTATCTGTCTGTCTATTCATATAGTGACAATTGAATGTTCTTCTCCATTTGCATTCTGTGACTCCCTCACCAACACACACATACATCATTTTGCTAGGAATAAGTGTAAGTGGTGTTCAGTGCTCACAGCGCATACCATTACTTAACAATTACCCTTTGAGATGAAACTGCATTACTATTTATGGTCTTCCTCATTTATTTGAGTCAGGCAGCAAAATGCTGATTGCTTCTAAAACCTCACTTTGTGGCTCTGCTGAAAGTGGATTTATTGTAAGTGGTGGACTAGATTGTGTCTTTAACTGTTTATGCATCTTTGTATATGTACTGATGTGTCTTTTTGTATGTGTTTCTGTAGCCTTATAAAAAAATTAATTAACCCTATTAGGAGAGGAAAAAGTGTAGTAAAGTGTAAGACTATTCAGTAGGTAGGTGCAATCTGCCTTTGTATAGAACGTAAGCTGACAGGGCAATTTTACATACCTTGCACATCATATGGAATACAATTATTCTAATTCACATATAAAACCCACTCAGTGTGCTGCTAACTTGTCATTTATTGCATAAACCCTGCTTCCAATAAATCCATATTCTTGGCATTTATGTAATTAAAGCCCAGACACTCGAGGTATATTTGAACAAGTCAGAAAATGGTTTTAATGTTAGTGGGTAAGACACGTATCTGAGTATTTTTTCTATGTCTCTAGCCAGCTTTAAAAAAAAAAGAAAAAAAAAGGGGTTTTTATGGCTTGTACAATCCAACATTAAATACCTAGTAGGGGTGCAGCGATACACAAAATGTTCGATACTTTGGTGTCACGGTTCGATATTATTTCGATACAAAAAAAGTTCATGCTTTTTTTAATTTGTCATTTATTAAAATTATAAATATATTTTAACTCACAAGTACAGTTTTTAAATTTAATGTTGCTGAAACAACAAAGTAATAAAAAATAAATCTGATCGAGAAATCACTCATCTTTGGAAAAGAGAGTTTATGACAGAAATGGCTCTTTCAAAAATAAAAGCTATACTATACGCTTCTTCGGGGGTATATTCTCAGCAGCATATTAAACATATCAGGTCTCCATAAGGAGAATAATGTGCTAACAGCTGTCTAAATGACTCGGGTAAAGTTTGTATCATGCGTGCTTGTTGTTTTTGTCTGCTTCCACTTGTCTTTGCACTAGGATGATGTCGGAGTAAATGTGCAGTCATATTCATTCACTAGTGCTGTCAGCGTTAATCTGAAATGACGTTAATGCCACAACACGGCAAATCTCCGTTAACGAGCTACCGCGGATCGCCCCGTGCATGGGGCTGGACGGCGTCAACACGTTAACGAGCAAACTGCGCTAACGCACTAGTTCCCACCCGTGTAATTGAGCATAGCGTGGCACATCTGACATACTGTTTTACTTTTGTCCATGACGCGCTTACCTTCAGGATCATACTTCACATGAAGACCAAAATAGTTCCAAAGGCGAGATCTGAATGAGGGTGGGTGAGGTTCAATTTGCCATGTTGCAACGAGCTTAGCTTCTGTCTTGCTAGCTTGTGCTGCGCTCAGTGGATCTGCGCTCGACAGTGAAGCCTAGGCCAGTGTTGCCAACTCCTCAGTAAGGAAAATCGCTCTTGGTTGTCCTAAAAGTCGCTAGAAGTTGCTAAATGACGTCATCGCCTAATTTGCATAATTGGTCATGCTAATCTAATTGTAACCTATGTTGTTGGAGAGAGAAATAACATCATGGAAGAGACAGAGTAAAAAATGTCCTGACTGCATTTAGAGTTTATTTAGAACTACAAATTAAATTTCTTTTAGCAATTATTGTTTTTTTTAATGTCACAAGTCCAACCCTGCTCCTTTACCCGGGCTTGGACCGGCAAAAGTGACCCGAAATAGGCACTCTGGTGGAGTTACTGTGTGTGTGTGTGTGTGTAGTTTTAAACCTTGTGATCCACAAAACAGCATAAGAGTAAAAGAAGAACTGACTGCATTACAGCACCCGCTGCTTGTTGAGAGTAAAAGCGATACGCGCTTTCACGTCTTTTGTTAGAAAAAAAAGTCGCTTAGGGGTCTGAAAACTCGCTAAATATAGCGACAAAGTCACTAAGTTGGCAACACTGGCCTAGGCGGAGTAGTTGAACGCAGATCCACTGAGCTCTCAACACACGACTGCATTGTCAGAAGAAAAGTTGATAAAATTAATTAAAAATTTTGTATTGTTCGATACATATGCGTACTGAACCGAAAGCACTGTATCGAACGGTTCAATATCGATACGAGTATCGTTGGACCCCTAATACCTAGATCTGGATTTTGTATGTCATTTTGAAGTCCTAATTTTTCAGTCTCTTCTTCTTCTTCGAAAATGTAATTTTGTGTAGTTGTCTGAATTACCATGTCGTATTGGCAGGGATAATTAATACTGAGATCATCACCATAACTTTCTCAGTGCCACAAAGGGAAAGGTTTAAAAAAAAAAAAAAACACACCACACATGCATTGCTCGTGCCTCTTTTACTGCACTGATACATGTGTGCGCATATACAGTGGGGCAAAAAAGTATTTAGTCAGCCACCGATTGTGCAAGTTCCCCCACTTAAAATGATGACAGAGGTCAGTAATTTGCACCAGAGGTACACTTCAACTGTGAGAGACAGAATGTGAAAAAAAAATCCATGAATCCACATGGTAGGATTTGTAAAGAATTTATTCGTAAATTAGGGTGGAAAATAAGTATTTGGTCACCTCAAACAAGGAAAATCTCTGGCTCTCACAGACCTGTAACGTCTTCTGTAAGAAGCTTTTCTGTCCCCCACTCGTTACCTGTATGAATGGCACCTGTTTGAACTCATCATCTGTATAAAAGACACCTGTCCACAGCCTCAAACAGTCAGACTCCAAACTCCGCCATGGCCAAGACCAAAGAGCTTTCGAAGGACACCAGGAAAAGTATTGTAGACCTGCACCAGACTGGGAAGAGTGAATCTACAATAGGCAAGCAGCTTGGTGTGAAAAAATCAACTGTGGGAGCAATCATCATAAAATGGAAGACATACAAGACCACTGAAAATCTCCCTCGATCTGGGGCTCCACGCAAGATCTCATCCCGTGGGGTCAAAATGATCATGAGAACGGTGAGCAAAGATCCCAGAACCACACGGGGGGACCTGGTGAATGACCTGCAGAGAGCTGGGACCAAAGTAACAAAGGTCACCATCAGTAACACACTACAACGGCAGGGAATCAAATCCCGCAGTGCCAGTGCATGTCCAGGCCCGTCTGAAGTTTGCCAGAGAGCACATGGATGATACAGCAGAGGATTGGGAGAATGTCATGTGGTCAGATGAAACCAAAGTAGAACTTTTTGGTATAAACTCAACTCGTCGTGTTTGGAGGAAGAAGAATACTGAGTTGCATCCCAAGAACACCATACCTACTGTGAAGCATGGGGGTGGAAACATCATGCTATGGGGCTGTTTTTCTGCCAAGGGGACAGGACGACTGATCCGTGTTAAGGACAGAATGAATGGGGCCATGTATCGTGAGATTTTGAGCCAAAACCTCCTTCCATCAGTGAGAACTTTGAAGATGAAACGAGGCTGGGTCTTCCAACATGACAATGATCCAAAACACACCGCCCGGGCAACAAAGGAGTGGCTCCGTAAGAAGCATTTGAAAGTCCTGGAGTGGCCTAGCCAGTCTCCAGACCTCAACCCCATAGAAAATCTGTGGCGGGAGTTGAAAGTCCGTGTTGCTCGGCGACAGCCCCAAAACATCACTGCTCTCGAGAAGATCTGCATGGAGGAATGGGCCAAAATACCAGCTACTGTGTGTGCAAACCTGGTAAAGACCTATAGTAAACGTTTGACCTCTGTTATTGCCAACAAAGGTTATGTTACAAAGTATTGAGTTGTATTTTTGTTATTGACCAAATACTTATTTTCCACCCTGATTTACGAATTAATTCTTTACAAATCCTACCATGTGGATTCATGGATTTTTTTTAAAAAAATTTTTTCATTCTGTCTCTCACAGTTGAAGTGTACCTCTGGTGCAAATTACTGACCTCTGTCATCATTTTAAGTGGGGGAACTTGCACAATCGGTGGCTGACTAAATACTTTTTTGCCCCACTGTAAATCACATCAACGCATCAAAATCTAGTCCTTTTTTAGACCACTTCACTTTTGATTGTGTGTTGTAAGACACTGGCTCAAACCATGCAGTATTCACAGGTGTTGCAAAATGAGTGATACACAGCAAATTCAAAAGTGTTAAATGTTTTTGTGTTAATAGTCTCCTTGCAAAAGTAGAGTTAATTTTACTCTAAGTAGAGTCACATTCTTTTAATGTAACTGTGAGGTGTAAAATGATAGTAGTTAAAATCGAGTGTTAAAAATGAGTGTTTCTCTGTCAAATCTGGAGGTGTTAAAATGGAAACATTAACTCTTGACCTCTTAACTCTGAACTCCTAGAGGGGCTATGACACCAACAGAGTAAATTCACGGACTCCGCCCCCAGCACGGCTCCAATCGAAGCTGAAGTGAAGCCGTTTCAGAACATTTTGCTCTACATATTTGAGTTGTTTGCCATGCTTGGTAAGTCGTTTTTTCAAAGATTGTTTCAATTGTTATTAGCTTTTACTTCTGTGGCTCTTTGGAGTTGAGACAAAGCTGTGTGAAAGGCATTAGCCATGTTGCTCAGTGATAGCATAACATTCTGTTTTAGCTAGCTGAAAGGTATTGTTTGCAGGCAAATACCACAGCCTTGAAAAAAAGCTTGCATGTGAATTTTCAGTCAAACTTTTGGTCAAATACACCTAAAACAATGTCTAGAATGTGAAATGTTGGTATAATGGTGCTATTTGAAGCCTGAAAACGATCGCCCATAAAAAAAAAACAAAAAAAACGAGCAAACAGCAGTAGCAGACGTCCTGACTGGGTTCTACGTTAGCATAGATCCCTCCAGAGTTTTGTGCACACGGTTTAGGTAAAAATTAAAAAGGTTGAGGTTTTACATTTAGTTCAGTATTACCTGTTGCCTGTGTCCTTGTCTTTTGGGAAAATACTTTACACAAGTAATGGCTCAAAGAGGATTCCTTTTTTTTTTTTTTTACTGTGCTGCAATTGTTTACTGGATTATTTGTGCCATTAATTAGTGTCAACTAATTTTTATTCAATCAGGATATGCTTGTGAAGATGGAATATGGGGGAGAGCAGAAGTGCGTTGAAGTTCCACAAAGGGATGAATGAAGGACATGCATATTGTATTGAAGAAATAAGTGTTGAGAATGCTGTTATTTGCATTTACCATGTCAGACCTTTTGATAAACAAAATTCTAATGAAAGTGAGAACATGTATACTGTTACATCTTTCAGAAAATGTTTTGAAATTGTTGTGCACAGTTCAGAATAAATGTTTTTCAAAAACCATTGCATCTTTTTAGTAAATGTTTATTTCCAAAAGAAATTTCTAGAAGTTCAGAACAGTAAAATTCCCGCTTTTTAGAATGAATTAGAAGATAACTCTTACGTAGTTAAACTAAAATACTCTTTGAGAGTTAATATATAAACTCTTAACACCAAGTGTTAAATTATCAACTCCAGACAGATTTGGTGTTTAACACTAAATCAGAGTTAACGTACCAACTCTCCAAAAAGAGTTAAATTAACACTCTCTGGTGTGGACCCATATAGACACTTTAATAGTGTTGAAATCAAATCCGACAGTGTTAATTTGGACATGCTGGATTTGCTGTGTACCCTCATGTGTTCAAGATGTGTGTTCATTTTATCCTTTACAAATCCTCTACTTTTAACATCACCGCAGCATGCCCAAACCATCACAGGAATTGTTCAGGAATTTATTTCTTCTCTCACAAATGTTCTCCTTTCTTAGCCAAACAAGTTAAACTTAGATTTAGTCTCTCTATAACTTATTTTTTTCAGTTTTCTTCATCCTGCTTTCATTTTTTTCAGACCATCTCTGCAACTCTGCCATAAAGGCCAGGATGCTGGACACCCCTTTCCATTACTGACTCTGATAGCAGCATTTTGCCAGTATGATTTGATGAAACTGATCTTATTATTCAAGTCACCTTTTAGTAAACTAGAGATTGTTGCTCAGTTTTCCATCAGGATCTTCCTCTTTTTCTTCTATTCTGGTTTGAAGCAGTTTGAACTTGTTCTTATATAGTGCTTTTCTACTCTGAGCACTTGAAGTGGTTTATTCAACATGCCTCATTCACCCATTCGTACAAGCACTTTTTTCTGTGCTTTTCTACACTGTAAAAAAAAACGTGCTGTTTTTACAGGAAAACCCTGGCAGCTGGGGTTACCAGGGACTTCCTGTAAAAACGCTTTACAGGTGCAACTTGTAAATTGATTTACAGTGAATGAATCTCAGATTAAAACTGTTAAATCTACAGGAAAAAGAAGTTAATTTCACACATAGATGTGATATATAAATACACTATTTCCTGTATCTTTTACAAGTAATAAATGCTTTTTGTGGATCCATAAACTGCAAAATTAACAGGGAAATATCGTACAAAGAACTAATTTAACATGGTAGAACTACGGTGAAACTGTGCATATTAAATGGAGCTGCTCTGTAAATTATACATAAAATCTATGCTGAATATTATATGTTTTAATGTAAAATTTTAACCATAACCCAGCAAATTTCTTACTGCTACGCCTACACCCAAACATGCAAAAATACATCTTGAGAAAACACAAGAGAGGAAAATATCACTTTTGGGAAATTTATTTTGCAGCCACATTAGCAAAATGACAGCAAATGGATCCATTTTTCCAACTAACACAATATGCAAGGCACACAGCAACTACACAATTCAATCAAAATATAGGCTATAAAAGCTGTGGAACATTCCTGCAAAGCAAGAACCATGTTCATGAAACAAGCATTTGTTAGACCCTCCACCAGAAAAAGTTAAATAACCTGTTAAGACCAATCATAGAGCACTGGGTGTGCCCCGCTAAGCGGGGTACTGTGACGGGGCACTCCCCGCTTAGAGCACTGGGTGTGCCCCGCTAAGCGGGGAGTGCCCCGTCACAGTGCTCTATGATTGTGCACCAATCAGAGCACTGGGTGTTTTTTGTACTGGGTATATATATGACACAATCTCACTGCACTTAGCCTAACCCTTCATTGCCCTGAAGAATTCTGTGGTGTACGGACCTCCTCTCCAAGGAAAGAAAATGCAGAGAAGACTCACTACTCAGCAGGCGTTGGAAATGATCCTGACGGAAGTCGACCCTTGTGACTCGGATGGAGAAGACCTAGAAGTTCAGCCGGATTCGGACTCAGAGCTGTCTGATCAGTCTTCCGGTTAGTTTCATTTCATGTTATTTCCTTTTTCATTTCAAACAAGTAAGTGGATGTAGTTAGTAAGTTTGTTTGACCTTCCCATTGCTCACAATTTGAATTTGTTCACACTGCAGATGAGGAGACTGCTTCTCCACCGAAAAAGAGAGCTTGTTTGGGGACTGAGACAGCGAAAGATGGCACAGTGTGGCGTGAAGAACATGTGGGGACCCGTCTCCCTTTCACCCCAATAGAACCGTACACTGCAGATGGAGAGCCAACGGCTAAGGCCAGGAGAAGTATCTCGAGTCGCCTTCAGAGCTTCCTGTGTTTCATCACTCTTGACATGCTTCATAGCATTCAAGAATGGACTATTCAACATGCACAGCAAACGGAGCATGTTCATTGGTTCATGGACCTCCCTGAACTAATGGCATTTATTGCAATTGTCATCTTGCGGGGGGTTTACAGGGTTCCATCGGTAAATGACTGCTGGTCAGCAAACCTGGGAAACCCACAGATAATTGGAACTATGGCACGAAACCGCTTCCAAGACATCATGCAACACCTACGCTTTGATGACAAGTCCACCCGCAGTGATCGAGCAAAGACTGATAAGTTCGCTGCAATTTCCAGTGTGTGGGGATCATTTGTCACCAACTGCATCACGTGCTACAACCCTGGTCTACATATCACCGTTGATGAACAGCTTTTCCCATCAAAGACTCGGTGCTGTTTCCTGCAGTATATTGCAAGTAAACCGGACAAGTTTGGGATCAAGTTTTGGGTGGCCTGCGACCTAAAATCCAAGTACATTTGCAATGTCTTCCCATATCTTGGCAAGGACCCCAATCGTCCCACTGGGGAGAGACTTTCTGAAAATGTAGTAATGAGGCTGATGGAACCATTCCTAGACAAGGGCAGAAATGTTACCACGGACAATTTCTTCACATCGCTTTCACTTGCGCAAAAACTTCTTGGACGGAAAACCACCATCCTCGGCACAGTCAACAAGATTCGCAGGGAAATTCCTCAATCCACTAGACAGACAGATCGCAATGACTTCACCACTCAGGTATGTTGCAGGTCTTTTGTGGTTCTATGTTTATGTGTTTCATTGTGTGTAAAAGGGCTATGGAAATAACAATTTATCTTATTTCTTAGGTGTTTTCAACCTCTGCTGCCACGCTGACGGCGTATGCGGCCAAACGGAAGAAGACAGTCTACATTCTTAGCAGCATGCACAGCGTGGTTCAGACTGATACCAAAAGGAAGCCAAACACTGTCACCCTTTACAACAAAACAAAGTGTGGCGTGGATGTGATGGACCAGATGGTTCGGGAGTACACTGTCCGCAAAGGAACACGGCGCTGGCCAGTTGCCGTGTTTTATAACATGATTGACATGGCAGCACTGAATGCACATGTGCTGTATCAAGCATGCACCGGGACGAAGGAAAGACGGGTGGACTTCCTGGTGGAGCTTGCAAGGGAGTTGGCTCGCTCTCATGTAGCTGCGAAGAAGGCAAGAAAAGAACAGTTGCTTCGGACACAACCCTCCACACCGAGCCCTGGAAAAAGGGCCACGTGTCAGGTCAAACACAGATGCAAAAAAAATCAGGCCACTGTGCGATGTGTTCACTGCTACAGGTACACATGTGGTAAATGCAGACGACAGATACCGTGGCAGTGCCAGGATTGTGAGTGATTGCTGAAAATGTTGAAATGTACTCACTCACTTTTTATCATTATTTGTAAATATGTGTACAAATGGTTGGTTTTTTGTACTGTTTTCATCAATAAATGTCAGCAACAAAGGACATACAAAGGACATGTGTTGATTTCTCCCTAAGATGGCAAACTGAAACACTCCACTCCCCCACCCCCTCAATCACTCACCCCCACTCCCCTCCCTCCAGAATTCCTAGGTAACAACCTAATATACATATGAATGACTAGCCAATTTAGCTTCCACTTCCAGCATTTGACTGCTCTCCGGCTTTTAAAGGTAGAACGGTAGAAGCCTGGCAATCCCAGTGTTAAAACAAAAAACACATATTGTGCCAAAAATGATCATAATCACCGTGCAACGCAACACACACCCTGCTGTCACCACAACCATGGCCCTGGTCAGAAAACATCAGCAAAACCACGTGGTGAAACAAACCTACACATGTGGTCTAGAAACACTGCAGTAGCAGCATGTTGTTTTTTTCTTTTCTTATGTAAATAAAGAACATTCCTACAAAGAAAGAACATCTTCATGAATTGGCTTCATGCATTCGACCAGTAAAAGGTTCCAGTACACATTGTGGAACAAAATTAACAAAGTAAAACTAACAGTCCACAGAGAGTCAAGATTTAGGCTTAGCGCCACTCGTGGTCGGCGAGATCCTGAATCAGGGTGAGGACTCGAGGGTTCACACTGAGACGACGCTTTGAGTTTTTGTTCTCTACTTTGGTTCCTTTTTCTGGGTTTATGGAGAAGAAACACCTGTAAAATAACAATCATATAAAAGTTTATTAAGTATTTTTATAATTGATCAGTTAAAATACACGTACAAAGTAAGTAAAAATTAAGTATATACATATATATATACACACAGTCATGGCCATGACCACGTTCAAGACAAAGTATAACCAAAATGCTGTGGGGAGGTGAACATAGTGGAAGACCAGGCTGGGATACGTGAAAAGACTGAAGGGTATTGAAGATGGAGTTTACCTTTATTCCTCTGACGTCTTGGATAGTTTCAGACTGGAAATCAGCAACAGCCGCGTCATATGTCTCTGGAGTGCGTGGAGGACCACAGGCATTCGGATCAGCATAAAACTCACTTCGTGTTACTTCACAGTACCTGCAAAAATATTGAGAGCAGCTGAAGTTTTCTGTAAACCCTCCTATGCAATGAGAACCCAAGTTGTCCCCAGCAATACAGTAAAGACCCCCTTTTACTGTTTCTCCATCTACATCTATTCCATCTGTCTCCAAAGATTTCAGATCTGCCAACAACTCTGAGAAAACTTTGGTTATTCCAAAACGCTTGAAGTCATTCTCAACACACAACAAGACTAAAAACATGTTATCTGTATTTGAACGCAAATGAATGGGTAAATTTGCTAATGACAGATAGACTGCAAGAAGTTTGTGCGTCTTTTTAGCAGAACCCAGGGGATTCACTACCTCAAATGAATCTTGGTACAAAATCAGTTTGAGGCTTTCCGGGTTTTCATTAAAGAACTGGTGACATTTGAAAATTTTGCCATCATATAAATCCTTAAAAATTTCTACATCAGGACCCCCAAACTGTTGTGACTGTGTATTCCTCCATAACTGTGACTCTAAAAAGCTCTTCAGGGTTTCTCCAACTGGTATGTAGTAAGCACATTTTTCTGTCATGTTTTCATCCATTCCCAATGGCACTTTCTTGGGTTCTGTGTATTTAAACATTTTTTTGAATGTTTGATTTCTGGTGTGTGTTGTTCCTAGTTGTCCCTGATGGCAAGCAGAGAACAAATCTGACTCTTTAATGCAGTCACAGATTTTAGTGACTGCTTCATCTGATAGGTTCATTTCATTTTTTAGTAAACAACTTACCTTATTAATTGTGTAGGCTTGACCCAATTCGTGCACATTCTGCATTTCCTCAGCAATACTCTGTATAGTAGAGGCAGGAATTAGCAGCTGTCCTTGCAGTTTAAGGTAAAAGAGACACATGTTTCTGAGATAAGAATGACTATCCTTCTCTGGCATATCACTGGCTGAACTAGCAGATGCCATGGTTTCATGTGTGTTTTCTGAATATTCTGTACTGTCATTTGGGGGCTGAGGACGAGATTCCTTGTACATGTCATCAATACCATCTGGGGAACAAGCTTTATGCTTCCTACACATGTGAGAAGTAAATGATGACTTTTTTGTAAACATTTGCTTACAACCACTTACTGGACATGACACAGACCTGCCCTCTGCAATATGATCGTTTAAGTGAGACACTAGCTCTTTCACTGTTTGAAAATGGCGGGCACATAATGAAACCGCACATTTTAAATCTGCAACAAGAGCTTTAGGAGTAGCTTGAAGTGCAGGTGCATTGTGCACACGATAAAAATGCCCCTTGAAAGCAGAGTACGTGGTGAATGTTTGGCTGCAATTGGCGCCAACACATTTAAAAATACAACAAGGCTCATTCTTATGCACTCTGCAATGTAGTACATAGCCTCTTAATGTGACCAATACCTTTTTACAAAAGACGCAGATGATCATTTTTAGTATTTCAAAAGTTTGCCTGTGCTTTTCAGCTGAACTAGCATGCTAGCGCTAGGTTATGAGCATTGGTCTAAATATCAACTGGTGCTTTTATCTCGAAAAAACGTCGCCTAGATATTGAACTTACCGTGCAGACTTTCTGACGAACAAACACAGATCCTCAAAAAACACTTGAAATCGTATGTTTGTAATTTGTCCTAACAACGTAGTTGCTGAAAGTTCAACGTTTTCTTCTCCCGTCTTCTCTCTCGTGCTGGCTCGTTAGCTATAGTCGTGAACTAGGCGCTCTTCCCCTCCCGCCCTCAAGTCATTATCCAATCAGTGACGAGCTTCAGATGCACATTCAAAATTAGGCGCGCTCAGTGCAACGGTGAGTGGCTTGAAATAGCTTACAGCTCTGTGGAGATGAGGCACCATAGAGATCCTATGGGAGGCACTGTAAGTTTGTTTAGCCTGTAATAATGAGACATTGCTGACCTAACCCAAAAAAGTATTCTAGTCTAAGTATCACATTGCAATTAAAAGAAACATGAAGAATACAAGCATTATGACAGAAGCATTACTTAGTCGTTAAATAATAATTTCTTATTGGTTACCCTACAATAGGCTGAAAATAGCCCGAATGATTTAAGAAAAAAACACGATGTAAACAATTTTAATTGTATATTTTTATATAGCCTATAAATGGAGAGGCAACCTCTCAGGTTCACAATGACATCTTCTGTGAAAACATTTTTATTAGTCCTATCCATGACTTTGCATCATTTCATGAATCATGTTAAAAGTAGGCCGAGTACATCCATGCAGTTGTAAAGTGACTTACATATAGGTCATGTGCTTTTAAGAAAAACTGACTAAAACTGTGATTTTTACAGTATTTGCATGTCAAATTAACATGATTGTTTGGTTATGAGTATTACGGTGTTTCACTGTTTTTATTCACAGTATTTGTAGTTTTAACCAATAAATTTGATTATAATCACACATTCATGTTGTAAATATAACAGGAACATTCTGTTTAGGAGGACTAGAACTGCCTAACTTTCAGCACTACTTCTTAGCCAACAGGCTTCAGTTTATCTCAGGATGGCTAAAACATACCCTCTTAGATGAACCTTGGCTAGATGTAGAACAAGCACTTTGCAATAATCTAGAGATCTCAGACCTACCATTTATCAGCTCAAACATCCAACGACATGAATGCTTTAAAAGCATCAACATCAGCTCTTCTCTGACAGCATGGTGGGAGTTTCTAAAATTGACGGCGTCTTCATTAATCCCATGCAAACGTACACCTATCTGGAACAACCCTGACATATTACAAAACAATAATATGATAAACTTTTCAGATTGGAGTGGCAAAGGAATCAAATATTTAGAACATATACTAGAAGGAACAGAATTTATTTCATTTGACGGACTAGTTACACAATATGGGATCAACAAGAAAAGATTTTTAGAATATCAACAAATTAAATCCATAGTAAAAAAGAAATTTAAACCGGGTCAAGTTGAACTACAAACACCACCAAGTGTGGTTCAATTTCTTACTCTTAAAACCCCCAAATTACTATCCAAAATATACAGAATGCTTTCTAAAACAGATGAATCAATATCACTTCCTATTGCAAAATGGGAAGCGGATTTATCAGTTAACTTAGACCTAAACTTCTGGTCTCAGATTTGCTTAAAAACCTTTCATCTAATTAGAAATCCCAGTCTTCAATTAATTCAATACAAAATATTACATAGAGTGCACTATACAGGTCATCGGATGTTCAAGATGGGCTTTACGTCTACCAACAACTGCTCACACTGCCAAACCAATTCACCGGACAATTATATCCACGCTCTTTGGTTCTGTCCACCAGTTCAGAAGTTTTGGCGCGAGATATGTGAAGACTTATCGAAGTGTCTGAAATGTAACATTCCAACCTCCCCCTTAGTGTGTTTGTTGGGCAGCTTAGATAATGTCACTTCAGAAAAGAATATCGCCCATATGGTTTTCACTGCCCTATGCATAGCCAAGAAAACAGTCCTCATGAACTGGAAAAATAAAAATAATCTTAATTCTAACCAATATAGAAATTATCTATTAGATTACATTAGTCTTGATACAGCTTCTGCCACCACATCAGATCAATTGCTCTGGGCTCCTTTGATCAGCTCCATCACCTAGTGGGGGTGGGGGGGGTCATAGTTTGGTCCCGCCTTCACTGTTGTGATTGGTGTGGGGGTAGGGACAGGCTTAGGGCGTCGGGGGGTTCCCTGGAGGCATCTTCCTTGGGGGGCTCAACCCGGGGTAGCGGTCATGTCCGGTTAGGGGCTCTGTTGGCTCTCAGGTGACTGTTTCCTTGCGGCTGCGTGCAGCGGGGCTAGGGGAGGGTCTGTGCTGACGGACGTGGGTTACTGACCTGGTAGCCTGGCTGCCCCTGGGTGGGTCCGGGATGGGCGTGAGGTTCTGGGGGTGCTCCGTCTCTGGGCTGGGGCCCGGGCCGGGCCTCGGGGGCTTGGGTCCTGGTTGGTGTGTTGCCGGGGTTGTTGGCGGGTGGGTGCATGGGGGCCCAGCCCTGGAGCAGGGTGCCGCCGGTGCATCGAGCCACCTGGGGGGCTCTTCAACTGGTGGGGAAGATTGTCACATCTTGCAGGAGCTTTCCTCTCCTCAGGGGCTCTCTCTGCAGGAGGGGGAGATACAGGAGAGGTGGAGGAAGATCTCAGCCTGGGTGTTTATTGTCTTATGTAGTCTGGAAGAAGAGTGGATGGTGGGGTGGGTGCAGTTTTCTCTGTGGTGGGGTTGGGTGGACTGTCCCGGGCTCTGTGGGGCCGGGAGGCGCTGCTGCGCTGGGCCCCGGGATGGATGGGCCTGGGCCCCCTTTCCCTGGCGGGTCGCGGAGTATGGGGGTGCCTACTGGGGTCAGCGGGGGAGCTGGCCCCAGGGAGGGGTCACTTGCCCCTCCCTTCCTTCCCTCCCCATCTCCAGCTGCCTCCCTCTTCCCGCTCCACCACAACCACCCACACATGCAGGACCTTGGAGTAGGGGTATGTCACCAGGGTGCAGAGGAGGCCAAACCCCCCCCCCCCCCCGTCCCCTTCTGGCTGCCTCTGTGGCACGATACACGGAATCCAAAGTACCAAAGTACTCAATGTTAAATACACATAGACATTGAGGGCTAACAGGAGGGATCATGCGCTTACCTGCTGCTCTCTGGCAGGTAGCTCCATGCCCTCCTGGGTTTTAAATGCACCTTAGAACACACATGCATCAACACTACAATGAGCGGGTGGAGGGAGGTTTGGAGTCTTCTCTCACCCCCATTCTCTGCGACCTGCTGGAGCGGGGGGGCTAGGAGGAGGAGTTGGCCGTCCGACTGCGGTCTGGAGTGTGGGGCCTCCCTGCTGCTGCAGAGTCGGGGCGGTCTGCCTCCCCCCACCGCAGGGAAAAGGGTAACACCACCTGGGTCTGGGTGCAGTTCCCCCCTCCAGGGGCAAGGGTACCTAGACCCGGTTTGTAGAGTACGCTTGGGGAGTGTGATCGTGTGTACAGCGTCTCTTTATGTCTGTCTCCACGTTGGTTGAGTGTGGAGTAAGTGCATATGAGAGCATGAGGGTGGGAATGGATGTTTTGTATATGTGTGTGCCTGTATTTCTGTGTCAATATGTCAGGTTGGGTGTCAGGTGCCACCTCTCTGGGGACATCTTAGGCCCTCCAAGGTTTGGAGGCCTATCTCCCCCTACCACCACTTCCCCTGCCAGTGGCGGACTCCCTCAGACATCGGTGCGTTGGTGGTTCTTTGTGTCCGGGGATGGGCGTCCAGGTACACACCGGCTCACTCCTTGGCGGCCGCTTATCGGGGCCTGGAGCCTGGGGCTCGCTCGGGCCACTTCGGAGGTGGGGTGCCCCCAGCCTCTCGGCCTGGGGCTCGGTCACTCAGGCACGGCTGGCTGCCGGCGGAGCTCACGGGCGCGTCACTGCAACTCCCCCTGGCTTCTGCTCCGCGGCTGCTGAGTGAGCCCTCATCTGGGACTCTCCTCAGCTCTTTCTGGGACAGTGGCGCGGATGCTCCTCTGTTGGTCTTCCTTGGTCTCTTGTGTTCTGGGGGCCTCTGGATGTCTGGAGTTTTGATCTCCTCCATACCTGCTTCATACCCTGGAGGACGGGGCTGTGGCCCCCCCACACCCTCTAGCAGATCATTACATGAAGGAACCATTTAAAAAAAAAAAAAAAACAAGCGCGTCCATGCTCACAGGTGTACACACAGGTGATCACACCCACAAACTACACCCCTTTTGGCTCCTACCTCAAAGCACACTGTGTTCTGTTGATCTTATGTGCTGCACAATAATGTTTAATATTTAGTATTTACTGTCATATTCCCATATATCATTGTGATGTTGTTTATTCTATTACTCTTGTTCTCTTCTGCTTGTTTTCTTTCTTTCTCAGCAGGTGACCCAGGTGATTGATATATGCATTTTTTTTCTTCTTTTTTTTTCTGCTCATTCTGTTGGTTTTTGTCTTTTGCCCTTCTCCCCCGTCCCTCTTCTCAGCTGTTTCTCTTTCCCTCTTTCTTTCTCCCCTTCTTTCCCCCAGTCAAGTCTTTCCCATATTCAGTAAGTGAAAATAAAATGAACAATAAAAGGTGAATCAAATGGACCATTACGGCAAAGCTGGGATGGTCAATTTGGTAAAGTAAATCCGTTGGGCATCTTTCTTCGCCTTTAGACAACAATTCTGATGGCAAAAGAGCCAAACGGGACAGGCAAAAAAAAAAAAAAAAAAAAGGAACATTCTGTTTAAAGGTTTACAATAATTCACTGTGATCGAAACAGGAAAGTTGTGTTTTGGGGTTTACTATACATTTCTGTAGGGGTTTTACATGGTTTTTATGTCAATTTCACTGCCCTTTTTTACAGTGTACCTAAGTGCTTTTAATCATTTCCACACATTAACACTCCAATGGATGTATCAGTGACCAACTTGGGGTTCAGTATCTTGCCCAGGGTAACTTTGGCATGTAGACTGGAGCATCCAGGGATTAAAACATAATCTTTCCAATTAGTAGGTGATCTGCTTTACCTCCTGAGCTACAGTCACCATACGATTAACCTATTTTAAAAACTGAACTAGTATGATAAAATACTTGACTCTCCACAACAAATACAAAAGGATTTCTAAGATTTACATTATTTACAATGGAAAAACTCCCACTAGTTGACATGGACAGAGGTAACACAGACAATCTGACACTGAATAAAGGAAGACAGAGGACTTAAGTGTAGACAGGAGGTGATCAGGGGAAGTGGAGACACATGGGGAAACAGCTGACTGAAATGAAAATAATGATGCCACAGGGGAAGTGAAATTAAACAAAATGAACAAAGAAACACAAGACTCTTTTAAAATAAACCAGGAAACACTGAGAGACATGGACACGACAAATAACACAGAAGACAAGAACAGACTCACAGAAGGGGACATAGATGGAAACCTAAACTAGAATAAAATTCAACCAAATCTTACCCAATAATGGCAACACAAGAACTAAGCATATATTAAATATAAGAACTCCAAAAAACACACAATGAACTAAAAATTGCTGGGTCACAGATGCAGCCCCTGACAACAAGCCCACAATATAATCACATGAACTTAGGCAAAACATCTTCAACAGCCTCAGTAAACGAAAGTTTAAATTTGATAGCAAAGTTGTATTCTGACCACAATTCTCCTTTACCTCTTCAATAAAATCAGTGTACTTTAGGGGAATTATAGTGATGACTTAAGGTACATAAGAAATTTCAGTACTGCTCACTGAGTTCTGGCTCTCGATGAACTCATTACTAGGTGCATGAACATGAACCAGATGTTATTTTCTGCCAGTGACTTTTCATGTTTTTGTTTACTATTACGATCATATGTTCCTTTAGCAGATCTCTGCAACTTGAATAATCACATAGTACACTCCATCTGTACAGTCTTATGTTCACAAATGATGACAGTCCAGGACAAAAATATCTTTTGGTGTTGGTGTTTGACTCTGAGTCTAACAGTTTGCAATTGCTTTTCAAGTCAAGAAGTGCAGATCACTCATCTGAGTATAACATGGATATCCCTATATTCTTAGTCTTCTTAGTCATGTTCCAGCAACAGCACCCTGCCCACGTCTTAGTTAACGGAGCAGCAGGCCCATTGTCTGCCATTTCTGTTACTAATAGACATGTAATTTTCTATGGTACATTCTATGTCTATGGGTTATATTCAAGCTATATTCATAGAAAACTACACATGAATTTGTTGCAAGAAAAGACAGATTGTTACATGACTGAGAAAAAAAAGCTTTGCATCAATTTAAGAATCAGTCTTTCGCATATTTTAGTTGCATGTTTTCTTTGTGGCTGCTACATATTCATATTATTATTATTGTTAATATTGCTGTTGTTGTAAATATCATTTTACATTGAATTTTTTTTAGTTTTTTGAAACAACATTAAATCATATTATAGAATTTTTATAATAAAACATTTTCATCATATACAAAAATATATTACATTATTTAAAAAAATAATAATTTTGATATAGTGTTGATAAAGTAAAAGCACTCAGACTGCCTATAATGACATGCATTATACAAAATACCAATCTTGCATATTCTCATTAGCCATATTATAGAGTCAGGGGGATGATGCCAGAAATATCACATATTCTTTTCCAATTGTTAAATTTATCATTTTCTCAACCTTTCCCTCTGTTTGACCTACAGTTAAGGGGATGTCTCTCATATCTCCAGTCTATAAGTGACAGAGCAGAAGTGCAGCATCTTTTGGTCCATATGGTTCTGTTGTATTGAGAGTATAAATCTAGCAAGAGTTCCTCTGCAACAACAGTTTGGTTGAAATATGACATCTGGGATTTGAATAGGCTGGTATAGCTGCTGAATACCAAATAAAGTAAGTGAAGCTGTGGAAACATTATTCCTCATATGGACCTGTTAAGAATAGATATGTCTGACACCACATGGATGACTGTAATGAACCTCAACTGTATGCTTACATCTTTGGGAATATGTAGTTGATTTGACAAGAATTAACATCATATTTCAGTTTCCCTGTATACTTACCATGTATTGACCTACATATTTATAGTGGTAACTGCTCAACATCATATTAGAGTTAGGAATATATTTTCTGAATAAAACCTCAGTATGTACTAAACATTCCTTGTTGTTCCTAGATATTCCTAGAGCAGAAATGTAGCTGACTCTAGTTTCCCACAATATTATAAATCTTGTGTATGTTTTTTTTTTGTACATAAAGGGTGGACATAGCAACAATCATGTCCTTTAGTTTGTTAATTGTGCTTTATGAAGCCTTGATTTGCTGGAGGCAGAATTTACTACATTTAGATGAAAGAGTGGACAAGTTAACAGCCAGTGCTAGCAAGCTTGGTTAGGATTCCACATCCATAAAATGGATAGGTCCATTGTGCTAATTAGTGCTAAAGAACATACCAATACTAGAACATAATATTTTTAGATGTTGGTCTTTAGTTCTTGTTATAATTTCCTCCTTAGGTTTAGACATTAATTTGTTCCCTCATTGCTTCCTATCTTATTCTCTTGTATAAGCTTCCCTAGGTTAAATTTGTGTGTCTGGATTTTCCTGTTTAGTTATGGTTCTCACTAACTTTTTTCTAATAGTTCTTTTTCTCTTTAGTTTCACTTCCCTTCCTCCCTCATTTTATTTAATTACTGTAACCCGCATCTTGTTACACCTCCTGCGTCCATTACCCCTAATGACCTTGAGTGTATTCAAGCCCTGCTCTTCCTCTGTCTTTTGTTACATTGTTTGTTAACCTCCCCTCTATGTTTCCAGTCAGTCTTTTTACTTTTCTGATGGACTTTGCTTTATGGACTTTTCAAAAGCCAAAGTAAAAGCTCACTTTGAGCCCTCTTTCTGAGAAACCGTGTGTTTATAGATACTATGGAAAAAAGAGTCACACAGTTAGTGTTAAGTGTTTTTGCTCGTATGTTTGCTGTTTTTGTAGATGGTTAATTCCCCCAGACTTTGCTGTGACAATCTCATTAATGAACCAGAGCCTGAGTTGAAAAAGGCCTCCTCCCTCCTCCCTACTCTCTTATTGGATTTATCTGTCTCTCTCCCCTCCTTTCTTAACCTTTTGTCCAAATCTCAAACCATTGCTTTAGCACCTGATGGTTATTTTTTCAGCCATCAGGTTATCATTCATGGCATTGACCTTGGCACTTGATCTCACAAAGCACATTTTGACAAATATTATTAATTCCTGTCCTAAAATAAATCTGGAATCAAACACTCTAGCGCGACATCTGTGCAATGACACCTGTGTGAGATGGTTCTGTCTTAATACTGGTAAACAGTTCAATAGGCCAGGTGCTGATTTCACAGCACACAAATCCTGAATAGCGTCCATCAATTAGTTATTTTTCTGTTTGTTTGTTTTTGCCCCAAGTGTTATAGCAAAGTGCTAAGCCAGTCTGCAAAATTGATTGTTTTCAGATATCTTGAGAAGCGTGCTAACGAGGTTTCGGCAATATCCAAAGCACAGCAAAATATCACAGTAGTTAGAAATACATTATTTTGAAAAACATCAAAAATACAAACACTCCTCTTTTATTTAACCTAATCAGAGATACTGCAATGAGGTGATATATTTTATACACCACACTACAAAAAGTGCCACCAAAGGTAGTGTCTGTATGTGGAACAGGCAGTTTCTGTCAGAGACATTAATTGCTAGGATACAAATAATATATGATATTCATGCCAAATGATATGGCATGTATATGCAGAAGCCTATGGTTTGCATCTCATGACATCAAATCCTGTCAAATTAAAAATTACACACAAGGTTTCCTCTATTCCCACGGGTGGTGACTTGTCCAGCCGTGGCAGTATTGTACACACAGAGTAAAAAGATAAAAAAGAGCTACATAGTCCACATTATGAGGTTTGAGGCGTGGCAGTGAGAAAGTAACAAGATTTCTAGCCAGGAAATTGCAGTGCTTTGTATGTTGAACCTATGTTACTGTTTCATTTTTATTTTACTCATTTTTCAATTGTTTTGGATATTAGAAATATATATATATATATATATATATATATATATATATATATACATGAAAATTCCATTACATTCACTGACTGCCTAAAGTCCAGAATACACAGACATCACCAATTGTTGCATTTCCTGCATCAAAGCATCTTGATGCTTTGCTGAGAGTGTTACTTCTTTTCTGCGCGTCTCTCTGCCTTAGGCTTTGTCTTTGTTGCATGCTTTTATGAGTTGTGATCAGGCAAATTGTTTGACTACTGAAAAATATCCCACAAATGTTGGGTTGCTTTTGCAGTGTGCTTTGTGTCATTACCTATTTGCACTGTGAAGCTCTGTCTGATCAGTTTTGCATTTATTTGTGTGCCATTTGAGCATGTTGCCTGCCTGCAGCACTAAAGGACTCCTCGAGAGACGTCTGTCTCTCCCTAGCAGCACCTGTTCCTCTCCTCATCTTCAGTTCGCCTCAACATACGCTCGTCATATTCTGTGATATGATTTACTCTGAGGTGTTTGATGAGGTAAATGGTGTTGCCACAACACCTCACTTTCTTGCCACATGTATCACAATCCGCATCTTGGCTGTTGGTGGAGGAAAAATACGTTCGCACATTACTCCATTTACGCCAAGCCATTGTTGTGAGTGCGCACGCCAAGGGGCTGCGACACATTTATACAGCCATATTTTGCACATGACTATTAATGGCGGAAGAGGAAGTAGTTCCTTCCAATGTAGACAATCCAAATGATATAGTTTCTTTCCACTCTGTTCCTGTTAATGATAAACTACAAATTTACCCTACATTACTAAAATATCGATATTTTAATATGAGAATCGATTCTAGAACATAAATGACTGGTATCGGAGGAATCGATATTTCAGTATCGATCCGCACATCACTAACTTTAGTTTCTCCTGTGGTCTTTCAGGCCCTTTTTTTGAGCTGACCAGTGTAGAGATTCTTTATAGAAATATGCTATAATGTTGGCTATTCAACTTTTTGATAGGTTTATTTTGCTATTTTAGGGTAATGGCTCTAATAATAATAATAATAATAACAGTTTCTCTTGCATCTATGTATTTTTGGACTTCACATTCAAGTATAATGAACAGCTATAACTGCCAGTTCGACATTTTGAAGTAACTCTAGATCATCTTATTTGTTTAACGTGTCATAGAATAAACAGGGAGCAGGCCACACCTGGCCATGAATCGACTTCTCAGTCAACTATCGAATTACTTTTAATCCTCTAAAGGCTAAAAATTAAAAATTTTCTTAGGGACTATGTTCCCTAAGAAATGGCAGTAATTTGTAAACCGTTCATGCAATACTTTTATTTTTGAGACATTTAGAAAACCTTCATCTGGCCTGAAAAATAATTATCTCCTTTATCATTGTTATATTTTAAAAGTTTGGAAAATCATCCAAGGTTCATAAAGCTTTGACAATTTACTATTTGATATACAGGGTGGGCCATTTATATGGATACACCGTAATAACATTGGAATGGTTGGTGATATTAAAGTCCTGTTTGTGGCACATTACTATATGTGAGAAACTTGTAAATACAGTGGGGCAAAAAAGTATTTAGTCAGCCACCGATTGTGCAAGTTCCCCCACTTAAAATGATGACAGAGGTCAGTAATTTGCACCAGAGGTACACTTCAACTGTGAGAGACAGAATGTGAAAAAGAAATCCATGAATCCACATGGTAGGATTTGTAAAGAATTTATTCGTAAATTAGGGTGGAAAATAAGTATTTGGTCACCTCAAACAAGGAAAATCTCTGGCTCTCACAGACCTGTAACGTCTTCTGTAAGAAGCTTTTCTGTCCCCCACTCGTTACCTGTATGAATGGCACCTGTTTGAACTCATCATCTGTATAAAAGACACCTGTCCACAGCCTCAAACAGTCAGACTCCAAACTCCGCCATGGCCAAGACCAAAGAGCTTTCGAAGGACACCAGGAAAAGTATTGTAGACCTGCACCAGACTGGGAAGAGTGAATCTACAATAGGCAAGCAGCTTGGTGTGAAAAAATCAACTGTGGGAGCAATCATCATAAAATGGAAGACATACAAGACCACTGAAAATCTCCCTCGATCTGGGGCTCCACGCAAGATCTCATCCCGTGGGGTCAAAATGATCATGAGAACGGTGAGCAAAGATCCCAGAACCACACGGGGGGACCTGGTGAATGACCTGCAGAGAGCTGGGACCAAAGTAACAAAGGTCACCATCAGTAACACACTACAACGGCAGGGAATCAAATCCCGCAGTGCCAGTGCATGTCCAGGCCCGTCTGAAGTTTGCCAGAGAGCACATGGATGATACAGCAGAGGATTGGGAGAATGTCATGTGGTCAGATGAAACCAAAGTAGAACTTTTTGGTATAAACTCAACTCGTCGTGTTTGGAGGAAGAAGAATACTGAGTTGCATCCCAAGAACACCATACCTACTGTGAAGCATGGGGGTGGAAACATCATGCTATGGGGCTGTTCTTCTGCCAAGGGGACAGGACGACTGATCCGTGTTAAGGACAGAATGAATGGGGCCATGTATCGTGAGATTTTGAGCCAAAACCTCCTTCCATCAGTGAGAACTTTGAAGATGAAACGAGGCTGGGTCTTCCAACTTGACAATGATCCAAAACACACCGCCCGGGCAACAAAGGAGTGGCTCCGTAAGAAGCATTTGAAAGTCCTGGAGTGGCCTAGCCAGTCTCCAGACCTCAACCCCATAGAAAATCTGTGGCGGGAGTTGAAAGTCCGTGTTGCTCGGCGACAGCCCCAAAACATCACTGCTCTCGAGAAGATCTGCATGGAGGAATGGGCCAAAATACCAGCTACTGTGTGTGCAAACCTGGTAAAGACCTATAGTAAACATTTGACCTCTGTTATTGCCAACAAAGGTTATGTTACAAAGTATTGAGTTGTATTTTTGTTATTGACCAAATACTTATTTTCCACCCTGATTTACGAATAAATTCTTTACAAATCCTACCATGTGGATTCATGGATTTTTTTTTCACATTCTATCTCTCACAGTTGAAGTGTACCTCTGGTGCAAATTACTGACCTCTGTCATCATTTTAGGTGGGGGAACTTGCACAATCGGTGGCTGACTAAATACTTTTTTGCCCCACTGTACACATCAAACTTATTGGTAATGTCACAAGAAAAACAATGGTGTGCTTGGTTTTAACGTAACTTTATTCTTTCATGAGTTATTTACAAGTTTCTGACCACTTATAAAATGTGTTCAATGTGCTGCCCATTGTTTCGGATTGTCAATGCAACCCTCTTCTCCCACTCTTCACACACTGATAGCAACACCGCAGCAGAAATGCCAGCATAGGCATCCAATATCCGTAGTTTCAGGTGCTACACATCTCGTATCTTCACACCATAGACAATTGCCTTCAGATAACTCCAAAGATAAAAGTCTAAGGGGGTCAGATCGGGAGACCTTGGGGGCCATTCAACTGGCCCACGACGACCAATCCACTTTCCAGGAAACTGTTCATCTACGAATGCTCGGACCTGGCACCCATAATGCGGTGGTGCACCATCTTGCTAGAAAAACTCAGGGAACGTGCCAGCTTCAGTGCACTTCATCACTTCATCATGTAGCAATTTCAAATATCCAGTGGCCTTCAGGTTTCAGGTTTCCGTTGATGAAGAATGGACCCACTATCGTTGTACCCCATATACCACACAAAACCATCACTTTTGTTGTTCCAACAGTCTTGGAGGGATCCATCCAATGTGGGTTAGTGTCAGACCAATAGCGGTGGTTTTGTTTGTTAACTTCACCATTCGCATAAAAGTTTGCCTCATCACTGAACAAAAACTTCTGCGTGAACTGAGGGTCCTGTTCCAATTTTTGTTTTGCCCATTCTGCAAATTCTGTGCGCCGATCTGGGTCATCCTCATTGAGATGCTGCAGTAGCTGGAGTTTGTAAGGGTGCCATTTGTGAGTAGCTAATATCCGCTGAAGGGATGTTCGACTAATGCCACTCTCCAGTGACATGCGGCAAGTGCTACGCTGTGGGCTCTTGCTGAGTGAAGCGAGGACAGCCACTGATGCATCCACATTTTGGCAAATCCAACACTGAACCAGTTTCACATAACTTAGCAAGCAGTTTGCTGACTGTAGCATGGAAGATGGGTGGTCTCATAGGGTGTCTTGCATTGAAATATGCAGCAATGACCCGGTTACTGCGTTCACCAGATATCAACACGATTTCGATCCGCTCCTCACGTGTTAACTTCTTCGACATGTCAATGGCTGTGAACAAAGAGAAACTTGTAAATAACTCATGAACGAATAAAGTTACATTGAAACCAAGCACACCATTGTTTTTCTTGTGACATTACCAATAAGTTTGATGTGTCACATGGCCCTCTTCCTATTGAAAAAACAAAAGTTGTATCCAAGATGGCCGACTTCTAAATGGCCACCATGGTCACCACCCATCTTGAGGAGTTTGCCCCCTCACATATACTAATGTGCCACAAACAGGACTTTAATATCACCAACCATTCCCATGTTATTACGGTGTATCCATATAAATGGCCCACCCTGTAGTAAAAAGGAACTGCATTATAGCACAGCCAGGCAAAGAGTCAGAAATTTAAACTTTGAGCTAACTTTGGTAACTACTTCATCCAAACCATCAACATTTCAGTTAGACCTGCAAATCTGAGAACAAAATAAGTCTTACCATTAATTAAGTCACTAATTTATTTTAAATATGATTATTTAAGCTGTATTAATAGGCTGCATTTGAAAGACTAGTGTTGCTACTGAAGTCCTTCATTAATCCAACTGTTCTTAGAAATTATAGACAGAATTCTAACCTTCTTTTTTATTTATTTTTAACATTTTGTGAAACCTTTGGTTTAAACCAGCTATTTGATTATTTGCATAGGAATGGCTTGAAAGTATTTCACTGAGGATTTAGAGTTTGTGATAGTGCAGAAAAACAACTAATGAAAGTTACCAAAGACCTTGCTCTGACAGTGATTTTATCTCTGTGGTGCCCTGCTAGATCTTAGTGCAGCAGCACCATTGAAATATTTTTAAACAGAGACTTAAAATATAAATCCAGTTCCAAAAATATTGGAAACCTATATAAAATACATATAAAAACAAAATGGAATGATTAACAACTTTCATAAAAAAATATTAATAACAGAACATAGAAAAAACATATCAGATTTTCAATTAGATTATGAATTCAATGAAAACAATATGTTTAAAAAAATACAATACTGCGACCGTTACTGAGACTAACCAGTAGGGATGGGTACCGGTATCTGGTGCCATGATGGCACCAGTTCTGACATAAACGGTAGTAACCAGACCAAAAAGCAGCACACATTTCGGTGCTTTATTTCGGTGCTTTATTTCGGTGCTTTTTTTTTCCTGAGCTGTGATACACTTTAGATTCTAGCCAATCATTTTACATTTCCAAGGATAGTAGGCGGGTCCAGGTACGTACGTTCTTTTAGAGCAGAGCTACAGATTAAAAATGCCCAAGGCGAAGCGGTCAAAAGTCTGGCTGTACTTCACAGCAAAATATGCAAACTCAGCAGCCTGCAACAAGTGCTTTAAGCTGATACTGTGATACTGTCAAAGGAGGTAACATCTCAAATCCGATGAAACACCGGGCGACGCATAGCGTTTTTTTTAAAAGCCGAGAAATGCGCCGTATTTGATAGCTTGCTGCGAGACCTCACACCGTGCACATCTACTGTGGGTGTGGTGCCTGTTATCGGACCCGGAGTTAGCAACATCACCCAAGAACCCGAAGAGGAGAGTCCTGGCCCCTAGCACTGCCAGTGTAGCAGAAATGATGACAGATGATGATGGCAGCAACAGTCGTTCTTCTCTGTGTGAGTAGCTTAATGTTCGTCTGTAATTTATGTTGAGTAGGCTCACCACGTTATTACATTAATGCATGTAAGGTGAACTAGCAAACATCATCATAGCTACATGCGGCTGTCTTCTTGTTTGATGGCAGATACTCCCTTCTCCCTGGCCAAAAAGGCTAAAATGACCAAAGAAAAAGTGGAAAACCGTTAAACATGAGAGGTTTGTGGACAAAGTTTGTGTTTTTTCCATTGTTTAAGCACTGCTTCCTGCCGAGAGTGATACCATAAATCCCCTATAGCTGCAGAAAAAGCTAACATTGTTATCTTTTTCCAAAAAAACAGCTGGACCAATTTTGTGTTCTCCATTCTTTAAGCACCGGTTTGAGCACCGTTTAAGCACCGGCACCGTTTCAAAAGTACCGGTTTGGCACCGGTATCGGATAAAAGCTAAACGATACCCATCCCTACTAACCAGCTGATCTACACTATGGCAGCAGTGATCAATGAGATGCTTGGCTATAAGATGAACAACCACAAGGAGCAGTACCCTCCACTGAGAAGGTGACTAGAGGCTAAGATGGAAAAAGCAGCTCCAATAGTTGGCTAGTGGATCTAAGAGCAGACCACAGCAACCTCCCTGAACAAGGAACAATAACCATCACAGTGTCAGACATTGAAGAAAGGTTCCCCAGTATGAAGAGTTGGACAGAATGTAGAGGCAGGAAGTAATAAGCACTTGTTTCCTTCTACTCTTTTTCAAATGGGAGATAGTCAACTTTTTTTCATGTGAACATGATGGTGTTTGTCTTTTATGTGAATTAACATTTGTTAATTACATGTTCAAAATAAAGATTTGACTCATTGTTTGATTGACAATATAGCTGTGTCTCAGCAGTGGAAATGAGAAAAGGGCTGGATGCTTTGGTTGTTTTTGGAGCAATAAGGGCCCTTTAAGAAAACGATCCTCAATCTGCTATCTGTGAGAACAGATTTAATGCCGGCAGTGACGCTGGTATTTAAAGAAAATGTTCATCTGCTTCTGTACTTTGTTAGTTCACACATACTACTAGGTCGTCCAGGGGGATCACAGTAATGCCATATGACCACAGACCCAATCTATTACGCTTAAGAACACCAGCTGTCTAGGATAAAACCAGGATTGTCCGGGATTTTTTGCCCTTTAGGCAAAAGGGATGAAAAAAACTGCATCACTTATGTCCTTCGTCATCCCATAAGGAATATGCAAATTCTACAGCTGTTGCTTGGTAGCCAATTTGTTGTTCTATAGGACTGTACTCAGTGAGTCCATCACTGCATGGATTTTTCTAGCCACCATAAGCAAACTAGTAGTAAAGTGGATTGTCAGAGGGAGCAAGGTAAATAATTCTACTAGAAAGCAATTTTCCTGTTGATTTCATTAAGAGACTGAAAATAAATGAGCCTTTTTTCATTTTCTGTTGAGCAATAATGTGTCTCATCGAAGACTCTGTATGTGTATATGTATACTAAAACCACCTGAGGACGTGTGTGTGTGTGTGTGTGTGTGTGTGTGTGCTGATATTTGTATATACTTGTATGCCTTTATATGCAATTCTTTTGGCAAATGTATATGTGTCTTTGTTTCCTCTTCCATCCTCTTTACCTCTCGACTCCACACATTTGTCCAAATGTGTATACGTACTTATGTGTGCAGACATAGACATACCTAAAATTCTTTTATCTTAATTCACCTGCAGGACCACCTGCTGTCTTTTATCATGACAACAAAAATACCATTGAGCCTGTGCAATTGGATTATAATGATTAGCATTATTATTAGTATTATTATTACATAATTTGGTGGGGGAAAGGGGGTGTATTACTTTACCCCAATTGTGGTAGTTGGTGCTAGGAATATTAGTGTTTTTTATTATTTTGTTGGAATTAAAGAATTTCTCAGAATAAGTGTATAACTGTTGCATTTGGAATGGATCAAAGCTATAAGCAAAGTGCCCAAACATTGGCTTTGCCCTTTAGCTCTTTACTGACTCACTATGTTTAGACTTGAGCCCCACTTCTTTCCACTATGCTTTAATAAAAGTATTATTCCAGGGTAGCTTTGGGGTCATAGAATGTCACCTGTTGGGTGTTCAATGGACCTGAGCTAATGCATATCTTTGGTTCAAAGTAAATATGGTGGGGCTCATGTCTAAGCAGATGGAACCAAACTCAATGAAAAGTGCTGGATTTTTTCCTTTTCTGGAATGGCTCATGGTGAAAGGGACTGGGAGTGGGAATACTCACAAGCAGAGACAGCACACAACTCGGTAACACTTTAGAGTACACAGACACTTTAGAGTACACAGATGAGTACACAGACTCAGTCTGCGGATTTATCAGAAAATGCGTGGAAGATGTTGTCCCATCCAGAACAGTTAAATCCTTCCCAAATCAAAAACCCTGGATTAATAGCGATGTTCACTGGCACTGGCAACACGGAGCACCGCTTCTGCCTCCGCGAACACATCAGACTACAAAATTACCAACTCCGCACATTACCAACTCCGGAAGACGATCAAAGCAGCCAAACGTGAGTACAGGCTGCGTGGCTCAAGAGTTGGGAGTTCGCCTTGTAATCGTAAGGTTGCCGGTTCGAGCCCCGGCTTGGACAGTCTCGGTCGTTGTGTCCTTGGGTAAGACACTTCACCTACCGCCTACTGGTGTCGGCCAGAAGGGCCGATGGCGTGATATGGCAGCCTCACTTCTGTCAGCTTGTGTGTAGCTTGCCTCCACCAGTGTGTGAATGTGTGTGTGAATAGGTGGATGACTGGGTGTGTAAAGTGCTTTGGGGTCCCTAGGGGGGACTAGTAAAAGCGCTATACAAATACAGGCCATTTACCATTTACAGGGACAGGGTGGAGCAACAGTTTGACAACCCTCGGAGTATGTGGCAGGGACTAAACACAATCACAGACTTTAGAGGGAAAACCAGCACACACAGACCACGGCCTCTCTGTGTGAGGATCTAAATGTATTCTACGCTAGATTTGACACAGCGAACACCATGAGATCGGACAGTGGGCACACCGCGGATGACGTCAGTGTGCACTGTGTCTGAGGAGGATGTGCGTAAGTGCTTCAGGAAGGTGAACGCAAAGCTACTGGTCCAGACGGGATTCCCGGCTGAGTCCTTAAGTCATGCGCGGCTCAGCTGGCTGGCGTGTTTACAGACATCTTCAACCTTTCCCTCTCTCTGTCTGTAGTCCCAGCCTGCTTCAAAATGGCCACCATCGTCCCTGTACCCAAATCCTCCACCATCTCCTCATTAAACGACTGGCGACCTGTAGCCCCATCGTAAGCTAATGCTTCGAGAAGCTTGTCAGGGACTTCATCTGCTCTGCACTACCCGACTCACTGGACCCTCTACAGTTCGCATACCACCACAACAGGTCCACTTATGATGCCATAGCCCTGACACTACATACTGCCCTGTCACACCTGGAGAAGAGAGACACGTACAGGGAGTGCAGAATTATTAGGCAAGTTGTATTTTTGAGGAATAATTTTATTATTGAACAACAACCATGTTCTCAATGAACCCAAAAAACTCAGTAATATCAAAGCTGAATGTTTTTGGAAGTAGTTTTTAGTTTGTTTTTAGTTTTAGCTATTTTAGGGGGATATCTGTGTGTGCAGGTGACTATTGCTGTGCATAATTATTAGGCAACTTAACAAAAAACAAATATATACCCATTTCAATTATTTATTTTTACCAGTGAAACCAATATAACAACTCCACATTCACAAATATACATTTCTGACATTCAAAAACAAAGCAAAAACAAATCAGCGACCAATATAGCCACCTTTCTTTGCAAGGACACTCAAAAGCCTGCCATCCATGGATTCTGTCAGTGTTTTGATCTGTTCACCATCAACATTGCGTGCAGCAGCAACCACAGCCTCCCAGACACTGTTCAGAGAGGTGTACTGTTTTCCCTCCTTGTAAATCTCACATTTGATGATGGACCACAGGTTCTCAATGGGGTTCAGATCAGGTGAACAAGGAGGCCATGTCATTAGTTTTTCTTCTTTTATACCCTTTCTTGCCAGCCACACTGTGGAGTACTTGGACGCGTGTGATGGAGCATTGTCCTGCATGAAAATCATGTTTTTCTTGAAGGATGCAGACTTCTTCCTGTACCACTGCTTGAAGAAGGTGTCTTCCAGAAACTGGCAGTAGGACTGGGAGTCGAGCTTGACTCCATCCTCAACCCGAAAAGGCCCCACAGTCTCATCTTTGATGATACCATCCCAAACCAGTACTCCACCTCCACCTTGCTGGCGTCTGAGTCGGACTGGAGCTCTCTGCCCTTTACCAATCCAGCCACGGGCCCATCCATCTGGCCCATCAAGACTCACTCTCATTTCATCAGTCCATAAAACCTTAGAAAAACCAGTTTTGAGATATTTCTTGGCCCAGTCATAACGTTTCAGCTTGTGTGTCTCGTTCAGTGATGGTCGTCTTTCAGCCTTTCTTACCTTGACCATGTCTCTGAGTATTGCACACCTTGTGCTTTTGGGCACTCCAGTGATATTGCAGCTCTGAAATATGGCCAAACTGGTGGCAAGTGGCATCTTGGCAGCTGCACGCTTGACTTTTCTCAGTTCATGGGCAGTTATTTTGCACCTTGGTTTTTCCACACGCTTCTTGCGACCCTGTTGACTATTTTGAATGAAACGCTTGATTGTTTGATGGTCACGCTTCAGAAGCTTTGCAATTTTGAGACTGCTGCATCCCTCTGCAAGATATCTCACAATTTTTGACTTTTCTGAGCCTGTCAAGTCCTTCTTTTGACCCATTTTGCCAAAGGAAAGGACGTTGCCTAATAATTATGCACACCTGATATAGGGTGTTGATGTCATTAGACCACACCCCTTCTCATTACAGAGATGCACATCCCCTAATATGCTTAATTGGTAGTAGGCTTTCGAGCCTATACAGCTTGGAGTAAGACAACATGCATGAAGAGGATGATGTGGACAAAATACTCATTTGCCCAATAATTCTGCACTCCCTGTATGTGAGAATGCTGTTTGTAGACTACAGCTCAGCATTCAATACCATCGTTCCCTCGAAGCTGGACAGGAAACTGCAGGATCTAGGACTGATCCCTCCCTGCAGCTGGATCCTTAACTTCCTGTCTGACAGACTCCAAGTGGTCAGACTGGGCAGCATCACCTCATCCCCCATCACACTGAACACTGGTGCACCACAGGGGTGTGTACTGAGCCCCCTCCTGTACTCACTCTACACCTATGACTGCACAGCCACTAACAACTCCAACATCATTGTGAAGTTTGACACTACAGTGGTGGGTCTTATCACCAACGGTGATGAGACAGCTTACAGGGAGGAGGTCAGTGCCCTGACCCACTGGTGTCTATATACAACAACTATACAACAAGGAGAGATTGAGAATTTCCTTTTAGTTCTCAGTTTATTTGATATTGACAAAAGTTAGTCAATTTTGTCTGTTCTTCTGTAAAACAAACTAAGATTTATTTTTAGAACTAATATTTTGTTTCTAAGTGGAATTGACAATTCAGTAGTCTGTTTTGTTTGTTCTATTTTGAAACTTAAACGCTTTAGCGGCTGCTTTTTGTGTAGTTTGCAATATTTGCCTTTATTTATCTGAAAAAGTCTCATGTTTCTTTAGTACATCTACCCTGTTGAACTTATGGGAAATAAATATTTAAATCAAAACAAGCTGCTGATTATTTCACATTTTACTTGTGAGCAACGGCACATTTAAATCTTACAAATATAGTTATTTGGCTTATATCGTGATATATATCGTTATTGCCTGAAATGAAAAAAACATATCGTGATATGAAAAAATCTCATATCGCCCAGCTCTAGTATTAGTAAGTGCTTAAATCATCAGTTATAAAGCATTACTCCTTCTTGGTATGTAATTAATAAAGAACACATCCCTGTTTCCTGTGGGGTTGTTCTGAGAGTGTGGGGTAGCTGGCATATTGATGTGGCCATCCTTTCCCTGTTAACTGTTGCAAGAACTTACCTGGCATTTCTGGCAATAAGTCAGACTCATTCTTGGTGGGTGTTTGACTTAACCAGGGCTGTCCTTGGTCACTGGCTCTGTTTGCAATTTTTATTTGCAAAATTTGTAGGTGCAACCAAGGGCTGGATGGTTTCAGTGGCCTCAGGATTTTATATCTGCTCCTTGTGCATGATGTGTCATCTTGCTGTCCACTCCAGATGGGGGACAAGAATTTAAGCATCTCAGGGTCTTGTTTATGAGTGAGGAGAGAGTGGAGTGGGAGCATGACAGGCAGATTGGTGCAGTGACAGTAGTGATGCGTACTGTCCTCTTGTGGTAAAGAGAGACCTGAGCATGAAACCAGATGATCTATGTTCCCAACTTCATCTATGGTCACAAGCTCTGGGTAGTACTGAAAGAAGACAATGTTGATCAAAGAGCAGAAATTAGCTTTCTGTGAGGCTCAGAATAGAGCCGCTTCTACTCCATGTCAAAAGCAGCAAGTTAAGGTGGTTCAGGCTTGTGAGTGGGTGCAGGTTGGGCTAGGTGAAGTGTTGCATTGGGAGGAGACCACGGAGCAGACACAGGACACATGATAGAAATTACATCTCTTTGCTGGCATGGGGAGACCTTATTTCCAGTGTTCCCCTGGATGAGCTGGAGGAGGTAGACAGAGAGACTGAGACTGAAGCAACAGGAAATGGATGAATTTTTATGTTGTAGTTGTTGCCAACTACTGGGGAATAAATTCATTTACTTTCCACCAAGTTTTTAATTAACCTCTTAGGACAGGGCGTCCACATATGTGGACATCACATTTTGGGTTATTTAGACCAAAATACTCAATTTTGCTCTACAAGGGCCTGATATCCACTTACAAGGTAAAAGAAAATCTGGTAATTCTTTGTTGTTACATTCATTGGGCCCCAATATACCCAAAAATCAAAGAGAAATTAAAAATGCATGCCGTGGAAGAGGTCGGGTCTTAGGAGGTTAATTTGAATTAAATGTTTTAAACAGCAACCTATCTGTTAATTGTGAAGCCAAAGAAATGTTTTTAAAAAGGAAATGAGACAGCTAAAGTCAGCTAATCACAGTCTGAGGAATATGAACCCAAACGCAGACTCTCAGGCAATGTAGGTAAAAGTAAAAATTGACCTTTATTTGAGGCAAAAGTCCACAAGGTGCAAATATCCAGTGTCCAGTGTCCTGCAGGTTTTAGATGTGTCCTTGATCCAACACTGATTCAAATGGCTAAATTACCTCTTCAACATGTCTTGAAGTTCTCCAGAGGCCTGGTAATGAGCTAATCATTTGAGTCGGGTGTGTTGACCCAGGGTGATATCTAAAACCTGCAGGACACCCGCACTCGAGACCTGGAGTTGCCTACCCCTGCAATAAAAGATATTGTTTATACACATATACATATATGGGTGGATGTAGGAGGTAGAGCAGGTCATCTATTAGGTCATCTGTAGGGCGATCGTGGCTCAAGAGTTGGCAGTTTGTCTTGTAATCGTAAGGTTGCCGGTTCGAGCCCCGGCTCCGACAGTCTCAGTCGTTGTATCCTTGGGCAAGACACTTCACCCATTGCCTAGTGGTGGTGGTCTGAGGGCCCGGTGGCGCCAGTGTCCGGCAGCCTCGCCTCTGTCTGTGGCTACAATGTAGCTTGCCATCACCAGTGTGTGAATGGATGAATGACTGAATGTAATGTAAAGTGCTTTGGGGTCCACAGGGACTAAGTAAAGCGCTATACAAATACAGGCCATTTACCATCTATTAATTGGATGGTTGGGAATTCAATCCCTGGCTATTCCAGTCTTTATGCCAAATATCCTTGGGCAAGATACTATGCATCCATTGGGGTTAAATAGAAAACACTAAATCAAAGCATAGAGAGAAGCCCTTACATGAATGGGGTGTGAAAGAGACATGTTGTATAAACTGCTTTGAGTGCTCAGGTAAAGTAGAAAAGCACTATATAAGAACCAGTCCATTTATCTCTCACATATGGACTCTATACTCAGACCAAGTCCTTTTGCACTGCTTCAGTGCACTTTGCTCCCCACTGTGTGCCTTTCTCTTGTTTTGTATATATTCCTCTACTTTGTATATATTCCTGTTGGCTGTATATATTTCTTCTGTTTGCTATTTATTCCTGAGGTCATTACAATTTTTTTACTCCTGCACAATTGGCATGGAGCACCCATAATTTTGTTGTGAATGTACAATTACAATAAAGGGCTATTCTATTCTATCATTTATATATGATGGAAGACCAAGTCCTCCCATAGGATGTACATCAACAGACAGAAAAGTGGCTAACATCAGTACCAATGTCCAGTCTAAAGGTTTACACAAATTATTTAATCTTTAATTATTTAATCTTCCCCATATGTTTAGGGAGAATATACAATTTGCTTTTCCTCAGTTTTTTTTTTAATGAAAACTACAGGATTTGTGCTCAGACAAATTGAAACAAGGCAGAAATGACTGTGTAATGTCATGCCAAAAAATACTGAACTGAATAATGGTGACTTTGTCACCATGCAAACTTGTTTTATAACACCATGAATGTCATTTTTGTTATTGCCAGGGGTCCGAAACAAAGCCTACCATTCATGTCAAAAGGGTGTGCTTTTGGCAGACTAACTGGTAAATTTGCGAAAGTTTGACCCTTATTCTACATGATCCCAGTTTAACTGGGTACTGTTTTGTTTCTCTGTAGTAAAATAATATGATCAGCATGCCCTGTATTAAAGGTCTCATTAGAGAGAATGTGTACAACCATTCCATTTCCTTGATCCGCCAGACTATGGGGCAAATATCTGAGGAAAAATAGGTCAGATTATTTTTCCAAATCATTTCCCATCAGTTACATCTGTCTTCTGGAGTGGATTGGGTACTTGAGGACACACAGTTTCTGGGCAGAGCTCACAAATGCTTACTCTTTAGTCACAGGGCCAAAGGTGTGCGACAGACTGTGGATAAAGTATGACAGCTTTTAAAAAACCAGAAAAGTGTGAGTTTATTATCTGAGCGAACTGTTCATATTGATGTGGACATCATTAATCCCTAGGTTTTATTTATTTCTCGTGCAGTGCTTTGTGACTATATGTCTGTGAAAGGTGTTTTATGAATAAACTTTTCTTACTTACTTACAGATACAGGTCAAACTGGACCTGATAAATAGATTACAAAAAATATGTCAAGGCAGATGAGCCTGATTATGAAGAAAAAGAAGAACAAGAGACTAATATGGGTCACATCTGTTGGCTTTTTATCCCAGTAAAGGGTGCCTATGGCTAGTAGGCTCCCCTGCACATACGCTCAAACAATTTCTGTTCACCTCCTCCTTTCCGAGAGGTTCTAAAAGTGCACACTTCATTTTCAGTTACACTCAAAAATAAATCACACAAATACAGAAGAAGATGCACCCTCAATCACACATAGTTTCAAAAATTAGACACTCATCGCAATTCAGCTGCTTTGGCTGTGTGTGTTCTATTATTTCTCACTTCTTTTCCACTTTTCCCTAGTACTCTTTGGAAACCTTTGCTCAGGGAAGCTAAATCTGTAATCAGCTTAGTCGTGTTGATACATCAGACATTTTTAATCAGCGGTATTGAAAAGAGCAGCTCAGCACTAAGGCGCTTGGCAAAAGCAATGCGCTGAGAGGACAGGATAGACGGATGAAGAGAGAAGTGCACACACACACACACACACACACACACACACACACACACACACACACACACACACACATATATATATATATGTGTGTGTGTGTGTGTGTGTGTGTGTACATATAATGCAAAACATCTTTGCATCTTTTGAGAAAAGCATTATTACTTTTTTATAATGACTTAAGAGGACCTCTTCATAAAATGAGAGTAAAAAGAGTCCAACTGGAATGACTGTAGGTTAACATAGTAACTAATTAAATGTAGCATAAATGAACACCATTTTATATAACAGCTTTTCTGTATAAAAAAGTACAAATTCTTAGAAAAAGAAGACAGCAGATTTTGTTTCTCATTACCTGTCCCAGTAACCACGTGGAATGAATAATAATAAAAAAAATTAATGTCTGGAAGATAAATCTGTTGATTTTTTAAACAATGCATTTTTCATTAAAAAACAAACTTTAATAGTAGGAGAAAAAAATCCTCAAATCAAGAATAATTTATTTCTTTAACTAGTAACTGGTGAATTGCTAGCCTCACAAGGTCTTTTAGTTGACTAATGAAAAACATTCCTCATTAATACTAGAACCACCAAGGAGGTCCTTTTGTCCCATTGGCATTTTAAAAATTGCTAAAACTCTGTTAAAATAAAACCCCATGAATTTCCGCTTCCGGCCGATGGAGTAAGTAGCAGCGAAAGGCAGCTCCGCCAAGATTTTTGATTATCCAAGCCTCCTGGGACACATATTGACTTTGATTTTGACCAAGATTCAGCTGTACAAACTCCTCCTGAACAAAGCAAGTCATGAAGAGTAGTCGGAAATACAAGCAAAAAACTTTGTCGTCAATTTCTGCTACATCTGGCGGCGAAAAACTACAACACGACATGGCAGACGAGAACTCACCAATCCCTGTGAGGATCCTTCGGAGCAAATTGCAAGCCTACCGAGACAGTATGATGAACGATATCAAAACGCAGATAAAGAATATGCATGAAAACTTACGTGAGGACATTTCCTCGCTAAGAGATGAAGCTAAAGCAGACACCAATAAGCTTTGACATGAGCTATCACAGAAAATAGAGGCACTGCACGAAACTCATGCAGAAACAACAAGTATACAGAAGGACATGGAGCCGGCCCTCTGCGACACTACAGACAGGTTAACAGCCTTGGTGAAAGATCACGAGACCCTAAAGAAAGATTACAACAAGCTACACGACAAATGCCTGGATTTAGAAAATAGAAGGCGCAGAAAAAAATTGCGTGTGGTGGGCATTAATGAGGACGCAGAGGGGGGAAACCCCAGCCGTTTCATGGCAGAGTTTTTCTCAGAAGTGCTCGGGAAAGAAAACAATGATTCGCTTATTATAATAAACCGAGCCCACAGAACCCTTGCCCCGAAACCACGGACAAGGGAGCGCCCAAGAGCCATGATAGTCCGCCTGCACTACTACACTGACAGAGAGAAGATTCTGCGATTGTCCAGGGAAAAAGGCCGCCTCTTCTACAAAGGATCACCTGTACACATCTTCCCTGACATGAATCCTGAGGTCAGCAAACTTCGAGCGTCATTCAACCCCGTGAAAGGGAAACTGCGGAATGCTGGCATCCCATACAGTCTGTACTACCCCGCGAAGCTGACTATAACGGTGAACAACGCCAGGCACTCATTCACAGATCCGCACGAAGCAGAGAAGTTCGTCAGTACCCACGTCCAGAGTCCAGCCACATCTACCGACAAGGAGGGATAGTGGGTGCCATCTCTACAAACAACATGACCCAGGAGGGAATAGTATATAATAATAGACAATCTTAAGGAGTTTAGTGGTAAGTCTGATGTCTACAGCCCGTAAAAAACGGGCTGTAGACATCAGACTTAGCAAAAAAAAAAAGTGTGAATTTCAGAGGATCACATTTAGAAAGCTCAGAGTAAGATCCATCAACCATTTAGTAACAGTTAATAACTATTGGCACCTCTACTGAAAGAGCGCCGCAAAATCTTGTCAACTTTGTAACATGGAACTGTAGGGGACTCAGAGGACCAGTGAAACGAGGAAACATTTTAGCTCACTTTAAAAAAGTAAATGCGGATATAATCTTTTTGCAAGAAATGCATCTAAAAGTACAAAACCACAACGGATTACGTTGCAAATGGATAGAACAAATATTGCACTCTACGTTTAATGCTGGAAGCAAAGGCACAGCCATACTGATCAAAAAATCAGTACCATTTATGGCAGCAAAAATACTACCAGACACTCAGGGCAGATATGTTATTGTAACAGACAAACTTTATGGTCATTTAGTTACGTTAGTAAACATTTACGCTCCAAATGTGGACAATGAGCAATTTATACGGTCGATAATATCAAAGCTACCGGATAACGACACTCATCAATTAATCATAGGAGGTGATTTTAACTTGGTGTTAAATACTAACCTTGATCGATCATCCAGTAGACCAGCCAAAATATCTAAATCGGCAAACGCCACCAGGAATTTTGGGGAAATTATGGAATAATTGATCCGTGGAGAGCTCAGAATCCTAATGTGCGACAATATTCATTCTATTCTCCAGTCCACCAGAGATATACCAGGATAGACTTTTTTTTAATCGATTCTAAATTTCTACCGTCAGTAAAGCACAACTGTATATTTCTAACCCTGCAAAATCAGTCCTAGTCATGGAAATTTTGCAGAATTTTGGAGAAGTGTCAGGATACAAATTGAATTTATCTAAAAGTGTGCTGTTCCAGCTCAAGTCAACTCTAAAGCAATAGGTAACCCAAGTAATTTCAATACCTTACCATTTCGGGTTTCTAATCAGTTCCAATATCTTGCAATAAATATCACTCAGGATTATTATGGTTTATTCAAACATAATCTTTCTAAATTATATGATGAAACCAAAAATAACATGACAAGACAAATGGATTAATCTACCAATTTCACTTGCAGGGAGGATAAACATTGTTAGAATGAATATTCTTCCCAAATTCTTATTTTTATTTCAGTGTATCCCTGTTGTGATTAATAAAGCCTTTTAAAATAAATTAGACTCCTTAATATCCTATTTCATATGGAACAGAAAGAATCCAAGAATCAAGAAAGGCTACCTGCAGAGACCGACATGTCAGGGAGGGATGGGATTACCATGCTTCCGTCTGTATTATTGATCATGTAATGTTCGTTCCATGTCGTTTTGGTTGCGCACTAACTGGGCTGACTGGACAGCGATGGAAAATGAAAGTTGTTACCCCTCCTCATTAGAAGCTATGATCTATTCAGCTCTCCCTATCCCTAAACACGAATTTAAAAATCCTGTAGTCTCTCATACAATTACTATCACACTTGACTATCTGAAAGAGGCCTGACAGTGTGACCTTGGTACGAGAATTACAGACAGTCAATGGACAAAAGCCCAGGAAAATGTACATTTTTCCTCTGTTTGTATTTGTCATGGACTCTTACAGTTTAAAGTGCTACATAGACTCCATTTATCAAAGTTGAAACTGTCAAAAATGTTCCCCAATGTAAACTCGTCCTGCGAAAGATGTAAACTGCAACCTGCTTCACTGGCGCATGTTTTGGAATTGTCCCTGTATAACAACATATTGGAATAATGTCTTTCAAATCTTGTCTAAAATTCTAAAAAAAAACCCCACTTAAGCCAGACCCAATCTGTGCTTTATTTGGAGTGAAGCTGGTTGTTGTAGACCTATCAGCCACCCAAAATAATGTGATACGTTTTTTAGATTAGATTAGATTAGATAGAACTTTATTAATCCCTCGGGTGGGTTCCTCTGGGAAATTCGATTTCAAAAAAAGCACAGCACCGACAGAAGTTACAGAGTTACAGAATATTATATATATATATATATATATATATATATATATATATATATATATATATATATATATATATATACACACACACACACACAATATAAATAAAATATACAAAGGGGATAAATAGAATAAATAGGAATAAAAATAAAAATACAAGTGAATTGCACATTTCAAGTATTGAGTCTATTGCACCCAATGGCGTGTCCAGCGGGGTGGCCTGGGGGGGCACAGGCCACCCCCCCAACCAGACTGGCCACCCCAGGTGCCACCCCAAAGGCAAAACAATAAAATTCAATCAAATATCAAATGTACGATTATGTTTTCACGGTGACGCTCAGATATCCGAGTGTAAGTGAATGCAGCATCGGCTTCTGCGCTATGTGCATCACGTTAGCAAAGGTTGGAGAGCCAAGCACGAAAGACGCACTGCAGGAAACAATTTTTCGGTGAAAGAAAATGAGGACAGAATAAATGTCCCGGTAAGTAATATTAAGTTTGTTGAGTTTAGTAAACTTCGGTGAAATTAGAATCCCAAGGAAAAAATAACACTTAAAGAATTATTGCAGCCGTCGAATATTTCTGACAGTATGCTACTGAGGGCAGCTAACATAAGAGTTATGAGTTATAAGATATAATCTAAGTCGTAACATTGCTGTATGGAGCTGCAGATTTGGTTGCAGGTTAACATAGCTGGACTGGCCATCGGGCATACCGGGCATATCCCCAGTGACTTATTTTTTTATTTTTTTTGTAATGGCATGAACAATGAGAGGTGGTGGATTGGCCAGATGCAGGTCGATGTGTAAAAATAACTCAGTTGTTTGGTGGTGGCTATGGCGGGGCTTCCACAGAGGCCAGCAGGTGGATGAGGGAAGGGGAGGCAGGAGGAGAGCCCCGAGGCAGCCGCCAGTCCGAGTGTCAGGTGAACTGAACTTCAGGTAAGAAGTTATGACCTGCAGTCTATCTGGGTCAGATATAAACCAAGTTTAGGTGGAGTTTATTTTCATGTTGCTGACTTTTTACTGTCAGTTGCAATAACTCATACTGCGTTCTAGCCAGTTTGACGGAGTTTTTATACAGCTGTTCAGTTGCTATGATGTTACTGATAGTGAACTTTATTTTATTCATAAGGTTAGTAGAGTTGCCAACGGCTCCTTAAAAATGGAATGGTCCCTCATTCAGAGAAAATATTACGCGTTTCGTATTGAGCTGAGAAGAGACGCAGTTTGTCCCGGACTTTAGCTAGAATGGAAAAAAGACACAAAGCTGGATTTATTCTGTCTTTATGCTGCACAGCTGCCTCTTCTTCTCTCATTCTCTCCCCCTCCCTCTCCTGTTGCTACTTCAATCATGAAACTGATCAATGATCAGCTGATCGGCTTTTCTCTCTTGTTTGTTTATCGCCCACTTTGCGCCAGAAAGAGGAAACCAGCGGATATTGCGCTAAACAACAGCAGCACGTTTAAGCTTGATCAGCTGTTGTTAGAATTTATTTAATATTAATTTCTAGTATCAGCTGATGTTTGCTGGAGCCACAGCTGTAAAGCTGTAAAGCTGCTGGTCATGATGTCGGTTTGGATATGTGGTGAGAGGGAAACATGAAGATGAAACCAGGAGATGTCCTCACTGAATCATCAGAGCTGTGATGGAGAAACAGGTTTACCTTTTAGGTGACATGAATGAGTTGAAGTTATGAACTGTTTCTGAGAGACAAATAACACCAGCATCCTTTTCTAAGCAGCTGACAGCTGGTAACTGTGCAGGGGCGGATCTAGCAAAGTGTTGCCAGGGGGCAGGTAGGGCATTAACAGGGAAAGGGGGGCACAAAGAAATACTTTTCTTTCTTATTCTCATTTAAAATATCTAGCTTTTATTAAATAATTATCTAAATCTTACAACCAAAGTTTTTATCTGACGTAAAATGTATAGAAATCATACATATACCAACAAGACTGTACATCACTGTCACAACAGCATTTGTTTTCAGTCAAAGGCTTTATGGCTTTAATACCTGGGGGGCCGGTCTCTAGTCAAAATGCCCGATTTTCTGTCCCAGTCCAGCCCTGCAGGTTAATACTGGCAGTGTCACCATGCCAGCTGACTGGATTTCATCATCAGCCAGTGCTGTTCTTTATCAATATTACCAAAGTTTACCATAAGGCAGCATAGAAAGTATTTACTTGCTTTCAGGTTTTATTCAAATGTTAGTCTTTTCAGTTGTTTCCCCACTTTTTTCCTGTTTCAAAATCAAACACCAGTTTGTGAGAAGATTATCTTCTTTTTTTAACAGGCAGATAAAGTTTTGCATTGGAACTGGCTAATTTGTCAATTGTTTGTTACAAATGTTCATATTTTAATATTAAAAAATGTTTTTGCCCAAAACATATGTGTACTATATGTCAGTAAAAATACTATGCAAATATTGATGTCCTTGAATGCTGAGTAAACACTGACAAAACACTGATTGTATCTCTTGTCCTTTAGCAACGCAGTATCTAAAAACTTTGCACAGTAGTGGTTAAAATCTCATTCTAATAAGAGTTAAAAGCGCATTCGGTTATTAGGTTTACAGGGTTATTGAATTATGGTTAATAGAATTGTTTTTAACATTATCTGCCAATTACATCTGCCACCCTTCTCCAAATCTGTGCCCCTACCTGGCCCCCCCAACAAAAATTTTCTAGACACGCCACTGATTGCACCGTTGACTATTTACAAAAGTATTGCACAAAAGGTATTGCACAGTGAGGTGAAGAGGCACTACAGCTTAGTTGTTCCCCCCTCCTTTGTCCTCCTGTTTCCCCTCCCTCTCCCCTCCAGAGAGGAGTTAAACAGTCTGATGGCGTGTGGGACAAAGGAGTTTTTAAGTCTGTTAGTTCTTGTCTTTGGGAGAAGCAACCTGTCACTGAACAGACTCTTCTGGTTGTTAATGGCCGTGTGCAGAGGATGTCTGGCATTGTCCATAATGTCCATCAGTTTCTTTAATGTCCTTTTCTCTGCCACTGTCACCAGAGTGTCCAGCTTCATGCCGACCACAGAGCTAGCCCTCCTGATCAGTTTCTCCAGCCTGGATGAGTCCTTCTTTGCTGTGCTGCTCCCCCAGCACACCACAGCATAGAAAAGTACTCCAGCAACCACCGACTGGTAAAACATCCTCAGGAGCTTCCTGCAGATGTTAAAAGACCTCAGCCTCCTGAGGAAGTACAGTCGGCTTTGGGCTTTTTTATACAGGTGCTCTGTGTTGCATGACCAGTCCAGTTTATTGTCCACCCACAGCCCGAGGTACTTGTACTTGTTGACAACCTCCACCTCCTCCCCCTCTATCTGAACCGGCAGTGGACCTGCTCTAGACCTCCCGAAGTCCACAACCAGTTCCTTAGTCTTTGAGGTGTTGAGTTGCAGGTGGTTTGTGTGACTCCATGCGACAAAGTTCCTCACCAGACTTCTGTACTCCTCTTCCTGATCATCCCAGATACACCCCATGATGGCTGTGTCGTCTGCAAACTTCTGAATGTGGCATAATTCAGAGTTGTAGCAGAAGTCAGAGGTGTACAGGGTGAAGAGAAGAGGGGACAGCACAGTTCCCTGTGGTGCTCCTGTGCTGCTGTTTTGTGATGCTGCTGGTACGCCACTTAATTCTACTAAATTGGAAACAAAAGGTGCCTGCTACCACATCAGCATTAATACAAGATGCATTGAGACATTTGCAGCTGGAAAGAATTAAACTCCTATTAAGGGGGAGGTTGGAGGAATTCCATTCAACCTGGCAACCTTTTATAGATCTCTTCAATACAGTGCAGATATAAATGATCACTGAGCTCATTGGTAGTTCGATAAATAACATCCTCTGTCTAACTTTCTTTCGTTGTTTGTTGGGTTTTTTTTGTCTGTTTGTTTTTTACTTTGCTTAATTTTTACTGTATATATGTAATCATTTATATTTGAATCTTTGTCGCCTTTATGATAAAGAAAACTGGACAACCAAATAAAGAAATTTGGAAAAAAATAAATAAATAAAACCCCATCACCTCATATTTCATGTCTTGTACTAAAATGGTTTATCAAGTACTGAATTTTGGAGTGTGTGGGCTCAAAGGAGGAAAAAAATACCACTTTTATCTAGAACTACCAAAATCATCACTTTTAACTTAAGATGTTAGCTAAAGATAACGTGAGCTAGTGACACATTGATAACAAAATTTACAGTGAACTGTAGTTAGATATAAGGAGGCCAGGTGACAGGTTGTTCACCGGACCAATAGAAACTTATTTTTCCTCCTCTGGCTGAGTGTACCGAGCAGAGTCAACAGCTGACGCAATCGGTGCTAGTTTATGCAATAAAATAATTTTCTCTCCTGCAGACCTGTTGATGGATGTTAGGCTTTCCAATCATCTTTGGTAAAAAACAGTTATGTTTTTGGTGTGATACCTGTGATGTAGTAAACTGTTTGGTTGTGTTTGCAAAGAAAAGAGAATATTTTATTGTTTAAAATAGCGCCGATTGCATCATGCGAAGTGTAGTGGCTATAGTGTTTTATTATAGGCACATCCTAGGTGAAGGTTCTTTTTTCTTGTTTAGTAAACCTTCTGCCTTTATAACCCTTTGGTGAGCAGGAGGTCACACCAATGCACCCCCAAACACAAACACACACACTCACGGGCACCTACACATACACACACATTCTCGCACATGCATACACACACATACAAGGGCCCGACACACCACAGGGGGTGTTACAATGGGTGGTGCCTGTGTAAACTGTAACTGTATTCAATAAAAAGGCTGCAAGGAAGGCTGTTTATTTAAAGTTGGCAAGGAAACAGGTGAGGAGCGTTTAGCTCCAACAGCCTGGTTCCGACCAGCCTCCCTTGCTAGCAAGTAAAATTGATCGATTGCTGTTCGATTGCTCCACCAATATGTAAGGAGGATAGAGCTCTCGTTGGTGACTCCAATGTAAGGGAGATCATATACCTACTTTGTGTGTGAATGCACGTGTGAGTGCGGACCAGATGTGGTCTGTGTGTGGCCGATTTTTGTCTTGTAATGGGGAAAAAACCGAGTAAGTCTGCCTTGAAAGGGTGTGTGTGTGTGAAGCCGTCTCCAACTGGGGAAGAGGTGATTCTGCAGGTCCCTTCTACCCCAGTGGACACAAAAGAAAGAAAATAGTTGTGTTGTTGATGAAATATGTGAAATAATAATATGGAGAGTGTTTGGTGTTTCTCAGCCTGAAACAACTACAATCTCACTTTCTGTTTTTAAGAAAGGAGAGTTTAAAAACCAGAGAGAGGAGATGTGTGTTGTTTAAGCAATGATGAGAATGATGAAAATGTCTCAGTGTGTAACTTGCAGGTGAAGAGCAGACCTGGATCAATTTTCCACATGCAGCAGTTGGAGGAAAATTATAGGTTAAACATCATTAGAAACACTCAGACCGAGCTTTTGGCTGAATTGTGTTTAAAGCTTCCCTTCTATGTTCCTCACCCTGAAAAAGCAAGCTCCAAGGAAGCTAACCTCTGCTGGAAGACAAGGAGTGCAGTTCCAGAAACACAGGCACGAACATAAACAGTTGACAGCAGCCCAAGAGACAACAGCAGAGTCCTGAGCAGAGAGTTCCAGCAGCGCTATGGGCAAACGGCATCAGAAAGAGAAAGAGAAAACCCATCATGGATGGAGATGCGTTTCCAGCAAGCTGCAACTTCACTGTGTGTGAAGAGGACTTTTGTGGAGAATGTCTGAGTGACATTTTCCGCGTTTGGAGTGAAATGGCAAGATGAGACAGTGGAAGACACAGGACAAAGCTGAATACGACTGCCACTGGACTGCAGAGTGGGAGAGGAGAACGGAGTGAGAGGAGCAGGTGAGAACACAAAGGAATGCTGTTGTTTAGTGTGGGAAATCAAAATTGGGTTAGCAATCCTGGGAAAAAGGAAAATTACTTCTTTAAGTGGGAAAATTGAAAAGGAGTCTGGACCACAAAATGAGAATGGTACACAAAAACACACACAAACAGAAAATGTATTAACCATACTAACCCTACATACACATACAATGAAACTCATGAAGACCAGACAGCATCATAAGCATGCGATTCTGTTTGTCATCTTGTCCAAGTCAGTTAGTAAGATGAAAAGTGATACATAGACTAGTGGACTAATATTATAGTAGGAAAGATGATTGCATTATAGATGGGGGAAAACAGAATGCTGATGAGGGGTCTTGAATGAGTGAGCTGAGTGAGCTAATAGGCTGTTGAGTTTCTGAGTTGTGTGAAGAAGTCTTAACATGGCACGCATTTGGTTACATGAGAAGAAACTCATTATGTGATAAGACAACAGGGTTATGTTGTGTGTTGTATGTTGGGTGATGTGAGGTGTGTGGCTGATGGATGAATGGTAACAAGATGGTGCGGCCACGTCCAGACGCCTTCCTGACCGCTCCGCTCCGACTATCTACTTTTCTTGTTTTTTACCTATTTTTTGCTCTGGTTTACATCCCAAAATCCTCTAGTCTTATAGTTTACGACAGCGGATCACTTGCAAACATCGGTGCCAAGGTTGCACATCTAATCTTGGACACTTTTAAACCTGACCCTTCCTGGCCGCCAGAGATTCTACGCGGCGCGGAGAACAACAAAGGACGGGCCGCTCATCCGAGGCGCAGAACAAAGAAGCGCCGGGGGAAACGCGCTGGAATTAGGAACAGACTGAGACAGCAGGCACATCGCGCACCACTGCCCAGTATCCTACTGGCCAATGTACAATCCATGGAGAACAAGCTCGATGACCTCAGAGCAAGGGTCACCTTCCAATGTGACATGAGGGACTGCAACATTCTGTGCTTCACGGAAACATGGCTGACCCCCACCGTGCCGGACCAGGCCGTAACTCCGTCGGATTCATTCTGTGTGCTCCGCGTGGACAGAACGGCAGAGTCGAACAAAACCAAAGGTGGAGGAGTGTGTTTCATGGTAAACAGAAAGTGGTGTGATGCCAGGAGCATTTCTACTCTCTCCAGCGGCTGCTCGCCACATCTGGAGTTCCTGAGTATTAAGTGCCGCCCTTTCTATCTGCCCCGTGAGTTCACCTCGGTCATCGCCACGGCGGTCTACATCCCACCCCAAGCGGACACAGGTATGGCTTTGTCCGAATTACATGATGTGCTGAGCTCGCTTCAAAACAAGGACCCGGGCGCAGCCCTCATTGTAGCAGGAGACTTTAACAAAGCGAACCACAGACAAGTCATGCCAAACTTTTACCAGCATGTCTCGTGTCCAACGAGAGAGGATCGAATTTTGCTGGTGGTGGACTTCAGAAGGGGTCAGCACAGAGACTACAAGCAGTCCTTCAAGTATCTTGGTGTTCACATCTCCTCAGACCTGACATGGGCTGCCCACATTCAGGCCCAGACCAAAAAGGCAAGGCAGCGCCTGTATCACCTACGACAACTGAGGAAGTTCAGGGTGAGCAGGTGGAGGGAGGTTTGGAGTCTTCTCTCACCCCCGTTCTCTGCGACCTGCTGGAGCGGGGGGGCTAGGAGGAGGAGTTGGCCGTCCGACTGCGGTCTGGAGTGTGGGGCCTCCCTGCTGCTGCGGAGTCAGGGCGGTCTGCCTCCCCCCACCGCAGGGAAAAGGGTAACACCACCTGGGTCTGGGTGCAGTTCCCCCTCCAGGGGCAAGGGTACCTAGACCCGGTTTGTAGAGTATGCTTGGGGAGTGTGATCGCGTGTACAGCGTCTCTTTATGTCTGTCTCCACGTTGGTTGAGTGTGGAGTAAGTGCATATGAGAGCATGAGGGTGGGAATGGATGTTTGTATATGTGTGTGCCTGTATTTCTGTGTCTATATGTCAGGTTGGGTGTCAGGCGCCACCTCTCTGGGGACATCTCAGGCCCTCCAAGGTTTGGAGGCCTATCTCCCCCTACCACCACTTCCCCTGCCAGTGGCGGACTCCCTCAGACATCGGTGCGTTGGTGGTTCTTTGTGTCCGGGGATGGGCGTCCAGGTACACACCGGCTCACTCCTTGGCGGCCGCTTATCGGGGCCTGGAGCCTGGGGCTCGCTCGGGCCACTTCGGAGGTGGGGTGCCCCCGGCCTCTCGGCCTGGGGCTCGGTCACTCAGGCACGGCTGGCTGCCGGCGGAGCTCACGGGCGCGTCACTGCAACTCCCCCTGGCTTCTGCTCCGCGGCTGCTGAGTGAGCCCTCATCTGGGACTCTCCTCAGCTCTTTCTGGGACAGTGGCGCGGCTGCCCCTCTGTTGGTCTTCCTTGGTCTCTTGTGTTCTGGGGGCCTCTGGATGTCTGGAGTTTTGATCTCCTCCATACCTGCTTCATGCCCTGGAGGACGGGGCTGTGGCCCCCCCACACCCTCTAGCAGATTATTACATGAAGGAACCTTTTAAAAAACAAAAAACAAGCGCGTCCATGCTCACAGGTGTACACACGGGTGATCACACCCACAAACTACACCCTTTTTGGCTCCTACCTCAAAGCACACTGTGTTCTGTTGATCTTATGTGCTGCACAATAATGTTTAATATTTAGTATTTACTGTCATATTCCCATATATCATTGTGATGTTGTTTATTCTATTACTCTTGTTCTCTTCTGCTTGTTTTCTTTTTTCTTTCTCAGCAGGTGATCCAGGTGATTGATATATGCATTTTTTATTTCTTTTTTTTTTTCTGCTCATTCTGTTGGTTTTTGTTTTTTGCCCTTCTCCCCCGTCCCTCTTCTCAGCTGTTTCTCTTTCCCTCTTTCTTTCTCCCCTTCTTTCCCCCAGTCAAGTCTGTCCCGTATTCAGTAAGTGAAAATAAAATAAACAATAAAAGGTGAATCAAATGGACCATTACGGCAAGGCTGGGATGGTCAATTTGGTAAAGTAAATCCGTTGGGCATCTTTCTTTGCCTTTAGACAACAATTCTGATGGCAAAAGAGCCAAACGGGACAGGCTAAAAGAAAAAAAAAAGAAAAAAAAAAAAAGGAAGGAAGTTCAGGGTCTCTCCAAAGATCCTCAGGATTTTCTATACAGGCGCTGTGGAGAGCATCCTCACACAGAACATGACATCGTGGTTTGGGAACAGCTGTATGAAGGACCAAAAAGCTCTCCAGAGAGTGATCCGTACAGCAGAACGCTGCTGCAGGATTGCTCTCCCCCCGCTTCAGGACACCTACACCAGGAGATGCCGGACTAAATCAGCGCAGATACTGAAGGACCTGTCCCATCCTGGCAACAAACTGTTCCAACTTCTGCAATCTGGTAGAAGGTTCCGCATCTTCCGGGCAAGGACAGAGAGACTCAAGAGGAGCTTCTATCCCCAAGCCGTCCGGGCCCTAAACACACACACCCGCCCGCTGACATCATCTCACATCATCTATAATTGCCTGAGACAGGACTCTCTTCCAGACACTAAACCAAGGAACAATGTACATTTCAAATTCCTTTAATTTTAAATATGTTTATATTGTCTATCCTGTAAAATAGTCAGATGTCTATTCTTATTAATGTACAGAATTCACCTGCTTGCTGCTACTACTGCACATTCACCCAATGTACATACTATATATATATATATATATATATATATATTTTAGGGGTGCAACGATATTCGTATCGATATTGAACCGTTCGATACAGTGCTTTCGGTTCGGTACGCATATGTATCGAACAATACAAAATTTGTAATTTATTTTATCAACTTTCCTTCTGACGATGCTGTCTGTGTTGAGCGCTCAGTGAATCTGCGTTCGACTGCTCCGCCTAGGGTCGACAGTGCAGCCTAGGCGGAGTAGTCGAACGCAGATTCACTGAGCACTCAACAAGACAGCATCGTCAGAAGGAAGAGCGCAGGGCAAGCTAGCGAGACAGAAGTTAAGCTCCCCTTACAACATGGACCTCCCCCATGGACCACCCTCATTCAGATCTGGCATTTGGAATTATTTTGGTTTTCATGTGACGTATGACCCTGAAGGTAAGCTAGTCATGGACTAAAGTAAAACAGTATGTTGGATGTGCCATGCAATGCTCAATTACATGGGTGGGAACTAGTGTGTTAGCGCAGTTAGCTCGTTAACGTGTTGGCCGTCTAGCCCCATGCACGGGGCGATCGGCGGTAGCTCGTTAACGGACATTTGCCGTGTTGTGGCGTTAAGGTCATTTCAACGAGATTAACCTGAAAGCACTAGTGGGAACACAACGAATATGACTGCACATTTACGCCGACATCATCCTAGTGCAAAGACAAGTGGAAGCAGAAAAAAAACAAGCAAGCATGCTACTAACTTGCTTTAGACAGTCATTTAGACAGCTGTTTAATATGCTGCTGAGAATATAGCCCAGAAGAAGCGGATAGTATAGCTTTTATTTTGGACAGAGACATTTCTCTGTAATAAACTCTCTTTTCCAAAGATGAGTGATTCCTCAATCAGATACAGGGCTTGCAATATCGCTAGCCCGACGTCCTGGGGCTAGCGATTTTTTCAGTCGGGGTACCAAAATCTATCTCTGCCCTGCCCGTCGGGCTTTGGTAGGAAGGAAAAATATATGTCAATGCTTTTGCATTCTTTTGGAAATGTAGCTGGGTAATTATGTCATTGGCATCGGTGAACCACTGTCAATATGTGACATATTGAAATCGCATTTGAATTTCCGCTTGTTTTTTTGCTTTCACTTTGCAATCGCGCGAACTGTGTATAGAGAGCGACAGCACTGATCTGTGAGTGATGATAATTTGCGCACCAATTCCTCTGACATCGTCTTATTAATCGTTAGCTTACTATGCAAACATGACAAGTGAAATCTCCCGCAGCAAGCTTAAACATGTGAGAGGTTGATCGCGCAGAGAATCGCTGAGCTTATGTGAGTGCGTGTGTAAAAGCATTTCAGTTCTGCTGAGCCAAATAAGACAGGTCAGGGTGAAGAAGTGACAGCCAAAGAAAAGCTTACCACAAAACGGAGAAGTTATGACAAATCAGACTATAAGGCAAAAAGAAAGTGCAGCTTTATGGTTTCATGGACAAAATAATTTCTGTGGCTGCAATATGACGAGCTAAATAACCAGGGCTGCACATAAGTGGTCCGCAGGTGCGCATTCGCTGTCAAAATAAAAAACACGCACAAGGGTTAGGGTTAAATTTAAAAACTGTACTTTTGAGTTAAAATATATATTTATAATTTTAATAAATGACAAATTAAAAATGCATGAACATTTTTTTTGTATCGAAAAAATATCGAACCGTGACACCAAAGTATCGAACCGAACCGAACCGTGAATTTTGTGTATCGTTGCACCCCTAATATATATATATATATATATATATATATGGCCTGTAAATGGCCTGTATTTATATAGCGCTTTACCAGTCCCTAAGGACCCCAAAGCGCTTTACATACCCAGTCATCCACCCATTCACACACACATTCACACACTGGTGATGATGTTCTTCCTCTACAGCCCCCCCCCCCCCCCCCATTTTTGCACATGTCGAGGAGCGTGTCAGGCTGCATTTCACTGTTTGTTATACTTGTATAACTATGCATGTGACAAATAAAGAACCTTGAACCTTGAATGTTTGAGATTAAGTTGGCTGATGATTTGTCTTTTGTTACAAAGTTGCCAATTAGGTTTGGCATGATTTACCCGCCTGGGACGAAGAACATGTGTCATGACTTAGTCAAGGCTTTTTTTTTTCCTTTTTATGTTGTTACTTTCACAGTGCACTGAAAGTTTTGTTTAATAATCTCTGTCATTTAAGCAGGTCTGAACAATTTGAACAGGAAGAGTTACGCAGCGTGTTGTCGGGAACGGTCGCAAAGTGAGCTTCTCCAAAATTAAAATGGGCTCGGGAGAAAGTCACTTATTGGGACAATCAGAAAGCGAGTCCATGTCTAAAAGGATTCTGCAAGGTAATCCGATCTAAATTATTTTTCTATATTCATAGAAAAAGAAACAAAACGGAAACGAAATGCGACGATAGATTCCACTATCAGCAACGAATAAATGAATGAATAAGCAATGAGTGAAAGAATGGGGAACTGACTGGACTGGTAAAAGCTGACAAGAGTTGACTGACATGACTGACTTGACACCACTATGCAAGGTTAACTCCCACCCAGATGTGACAAAGTGGGGTAGCTGTATGGATGTGTGTGTCTTTTGTTGCAGGAGCAGGAGGAGACCAGAGTTGGAAACTTTTGGTCACATGACACTGTGTGAGCTTTGCAGATTTAACCTTTGACTGTAATTTTTCAGGGTTTTTGTGTGACAGAAACTGTGTTTACAGGCTATATGTTGATTTGTCACGGCTGATGGAAGGTATGGACTCAAGCACGGAGCTCTGGGTTGAAGCAGACAGTGCGTTTATTTACAGTGCGTGAAAGATAGTCCTTAAACATCAATATATCCAATAATTGTCCTTTTTTTTTTCAGTTTCCAGAAGTGGTGAAGGTGAGTTTTCCCGTGAGGTCTGTGTGCGCTCCTTCCGTGTGAGCTCCTCCTCCCGAAAACACCAGTGAATCCTTTACTCCACTCCTCCGTCCCGTACTTCTCCAATCTGAAAGTCGAGCAAACACAACAATGGATGAGAAGGCTTGCCTGGCCACGCGGGTGACAAGATCACGCGCACACTTAGCTACCGAGCTCCGAGTACAATCCAGCGTCGACTGCCGTCTGGACACATTGTTAAATACCTCCGTCTAGTGAGGAAAGATTAGCGGCAGCTGGAGCCGAAGATTACACTTCCGGGTCAGAGATCGGCCTTTCTCACTCTCTCGGAGACGCCGTTCCTCGGCAGCCAGACCCGCAGAGTAGGGAGGGAGAGAGAAAGAGAGGAGGGCATACACACACATCACAAACAAACAAGCAGGTCGTCCGGGAAGACCATCCGACCGTGACAGTACCCCCCCTCTAACGGGAGCCCCCGGGCGACCCACGAAACTTATCCGGGTGCCGGCGGCGGAATTCCCTCACCATACCATGGTCGAGGATCGCAGACCGCGGCACCCAAGAACGCTCTTCCGGACCGTACCCAGCCCAATCCACCAGAAACTGAAAACCCCTACCGCGCCGCCTGGCATCCATAATGCGAGTAATGTCATACACCGGGGCGCCAGCGACCATCCGGGCGGGCGGCGGGGGCTCAGGAGGCGGGCACAACGGGCTGGGCCTAAGTTGAGAAACATAAAACACATTATGCACCTTCATGTTGTGCGGGAGGGCCAGCCGGACCGTAACCGGGTTCAGGACAGCTTGCACCGAAAACGGGCCCAGAAACCGGGGACTCAGCTTCTTGGACTCGGTCTGCAGGGGAATAGTCCTAGAGGAAAGCCATACCTGCTGGCCCACCCGATAGGCCGGTGCAGGAACGCGACGACGGTCAGCGAGCTCCTTATTACGTCCGCACGTCCGCAGAAGAGCTGCCTTGGTCGCCCTCCAGATCCGTCGACAGCGCCTCATGTGTTGTTGGACGGAAGGCACAGCCACCTCGCCCTCGGAGATGGAGAGAAGCGGGGGCTGATACCCCAAGGAGGCTTCGAAAGGGGAGAACCCCGTAGCAGCCGACGTGCTGGAGTTATGGGCATATTCAACCCATGCCAACTGGTCACTCCAGAGGACTGGCTGGAGGAGACGACACAGCGCAGCAAGGCCTCCAGCTCCTGGTTAGCTCGCTCCGCCTGTCCATTAGTCTGCGGATGAAAACCAGAAGACAGACTGACCTGGGCTCCCAGCTCCGCACAAAACAGCCTCCACACCCGAGCGGTGAACTGGGGCCCACGGTCCGAGACAATGTCCTGCGGAATGCCGTGAAGGCGAAAAACGTGCTGGGTAAGGAGCCGGGCGGTTTCCAGTGCGGTGGGGAGTTTTGCAAGGGCAACAAAATGGGCAGCCTTAGAGAAACGGTCAATGATCGTGAGTATTACGGTGTTACCAGAGGATGGCGGAAGGCCGGTGACGAAGTCCAGAGCGATGTGCGACCATGGCCGGCCGGGGACGGGCAGCGGTCTGAGGAGTCCCAATGGAGGGGAGTTCGATGACTTATTTCGAGCACACACTGGGCATGCCGCCACATAGTCGCGGACGTCCTGAGAAAGAGATGGCCACCAGAACAACCGTTGCAAAAAAGTGACAGTGCGGTTCTTACCCGGATGGCAGGCGAACCTCGCGGCGTGGCCCCACTGGATAACTTTACACCTGGCCGCCGAGGGAACATACAGTCTGCCGTCCGGACCAGTCCCGGGGTCGGGTTCCTGTCGCTGGGCGTCCCGGATCACCCTTTCGATCTCCCAGGTAAGAACCCCCACAAAGCAGGAGGCGGGCAGGATGGGCCTCTCTTTTTCCCCCGGGTCGACGTCAGGTGCGAACTGGCGTGACAAGGCGTCCGGTTTCGTGTTCTTGGACCCGGGTCTGTAGGTAATGGTCAGGGTGAACCGAGTGAAAAACAACGCCCACCTGGCCTGTCGGGCGTTCAGACGCTTTGCCGCTTGGAGGTAGGCGAGATTCTTGTGGTCGGTCCAAACCACTACTGGATGCTCACTCCCTTCCAGCCAATGCCGCCATTCCTCCAGCGCCAGCTTGATGGCCAACAGCTCCCGGTTGCCCACGTTGTAGTTCCTTTCCGCCTGGGTGAGACGACGGGAGAAAAAGGCACAGGGGTGCAGTTTACCGTCGAAGCGCTGTGAGAGGATGGCCCCAACCCCTGAATCCGAAGCATCCACTTCCACCACAAACGGTAAGGTGAGATCAGCTTGGGCAAGAATGGGAGCCGACGCGAACAGGCGTTTGAGACGGTCGAAGGCCTGCTGAGCTGCTGGAGACCACAGAAAAAACTGTTTGGGTGAGGTGAGTTGAGTGAGAGGCAAGGCTACCTTACTGAAGTCCCGGATGAAGCGCCGGTAAAAGTTGGCGAAACCAAGAAAACTCTGCAACTTCTTCCGGGTCGTGGGCACTGGCCACTCCAGAACGGCCTTGATCTTCGCGGGATCCGCTCGCAATCGGCCCTGTTCAACGATAAAGCCCAGAAAAGAGACAGAGGAAACGTGGAACTCACACTTCTCAGCTTTGCAAAACAGGTGATTCTCCAGCAGACGCCGCAACACCAGCCTGACGTGCTTGACATGCTCTGTTTGGGTCCTGGAGAAAATCAAGATGTCATCAAGATAGACAAACACAAAGCGGTTAAGAAAATCTCGCAAAACATCATTCACCAACGCCTGGAACACAGCGGGAGCGTTTGTAAGCCCAAAAGGCATCACCAGATACTCAAAGTGGCCCAGGTGGGTTTTCAAAGCAGTCTTCCACTCATCCCCCTCACGGATACGAACCAGATGATAGGCATTGTGGAGGTCGAGTTTGGTGAAAACGGTGGCTCCCTGGAGGAGCTCAAAAGCTGACGCCAGAAGAGGAAGAGGGTATTTGTTCTTGACCGTGATCTTATTCAGGCCCCGGAAATCTATGCAAGGGCGTAGGGTCTTGTCTTTCTTTTCAACAAAGAAAAACCCAGCGCCCAGTGGAGAAGTGGATGGGCGAATGATGCCCACAGCCAAGGAGTCTGTTATGTAGCGCTCCATAGACTCACGCTCGGGCTTAGCGATGTTATAGAGACGGCTTGAGGGCAAGGGAGCACCAGGGAGCAGGTCTATCCCGCAGTCATACGGGCGATGGGGCGGCAGCGATTGGGCTCTGTCCTTGCTAAACACCTGACTCAGGTCGTGGTAATCCGCCGGTACAGAAGACAAATCGGGTGGAGCGGGCAGCCCGGCCGGGTCAGTAGTCACGCAGACAGGCACTGCAGAGCGTAAACACTGCTCGTGGCAATACGTGCTCCACCCAGTAATACACCCCCTAGCCCAGTCTATATGTGGGTTATGCTGCTGAAGCCAGGGAAAACCCAAAACTAAGGGGGTGTGGGGCGCCTTGAGGAGAAACAGGCGAATCCTCTCTGTATGATTGCCGGACAGGGTGAGAGTAATTTCTTGGGTGCGGTGAGAGACAGAAGCTAGTGTGCTGCCATTAAGCGCCGAAACCTCGAGCGTTTCAGGGAGAGGGACGACTGGCAAACCTATCTTGAAGGCCAGAGCCTCATCCACAAAACTCTGCTCGGCCCCAGAGTCGATCAGAACGTTACATGGGTGAATGCAGGAAAGAAACTGTAATTTCGCGGGACAGCTAAGGTGGAGAACCGAACTTGCAGGTGCACCCGTCAGTATCCCCACCTTTACTGACGGGCAGACTCTTTTGACCGAGAGGGGCAGGCATCCGCGAAATGCCCCCTCTTCCCGCACTCAAAGCACTCACCCACCAGTCGTCTTCTTCTCCGGTTGAATCTAGTCCGCCCCAATTGCATGGGTTGCTCCTCATCAGCTGGAGAGTCGGGTTCCTCCTCCCTCCATTCCAGCGAGGGAATTCCCACGCCCCCTGCTGACCTCCGCCCATCTCCAGATCGCCTCCCAAACTCTCGCATATGGTCATCCAGACTGATACACAAATTCACCAAGGCACTCAATGATTTAGGTAGCTCTTTGGATGCCAACTCACGTTTGATGTTCTCATTCAAGCCGTTCAAGAAGGCCCCTCGGAGTGCCTTCTCCTCCCAGCCGGCTTCTTCGGACAGGATCCAAAAATCTACGGAGAAGTCAGCCACGGTCCGCCGACCCTGTTTCAATGCAAACAAACGATGAGCAGCACTGTCTGGGTTAGACCCCTTATCAAATACACATCGAAACTTGCTTAAGAAGTTACTGTATGAGATAGAGGGCTGAGCGCTCAGCACCGCTTGAGCCCACTGCAGAGCCCTTCCCGTCAGTAGCTCGACCATAAAGGTGATTTTGGTAATGTCAGAAGCATACGCTTGAGTCTGCTGCCTAAACATCAAGGAGCATTGAATCAAAAACCCCCGACATTTATCCAGGTCCCCGCCGAATTTCTCAGGCACCGGCAACGCGTGTTCACGTCATGGCGGGGGTGGAGACGGCGGAAGGGGAGACGCCGCCGCTTCGTCAAGCAAGGCTATAGGTGGTTGTGGTTGTGCAGGGCCCCCTTGTGGCTGAACGGGTGCCCTGGGTGTAGCGAGTAGCATACCTTTTAGCTCCGATACCACCTGTAGTAATGCGGACTGCTCCTTGGCGACATGCTGCAGCATTGTCTCGTGTCGCTCCAATCGTTCAGCCTGAAGCGCGATTTCGCGCTGGAGGGGGGTAGAGTCCGCTGAGTCCATTGCTGGCTGGATTGTTCTGTCACGGCTGATGGAAGGTATGGACTCAAGCGCGGAGCTCTGGGTTGAAGCAGACAGTGCGTTTATTTACAGTGCGTGAAAGATAGTCCTTAAACATCAATATATCCAATAATTGTCCTTTTTTTTCAGTTTCCAGAAGTGGTGAAGGTGAGTTTTCCCGTGAGGTCTGTGTGCGCTCCTTCCGTGTGAGCTCCTCCTCCCGAAAACACCAGTGAATCCTTTACTCCACTCCTCCGTCCCGTACTTCTCCAATCTGAAAGTCGAGCAAACACAACAATGGATGAGAAGGCTTGCCTGGCCACGCGGGTGACAAGATCACGTGCACACTTAGCTACCGAGCTCCGAGTACAATCCAGCGTCGACTGCCGTCTGGACACATCGTTAAATACCTCCGTCTAGTGAGGAAAGATTAGCGGCAGCTGGAGCCGAAGATTACACTTCCGGGTCAGAGATCGGCCTTTCTCACTCTCTCGGAGACGCCGTTCCTCGGCAGCCAGACCCGCAGAGTAGGGAGGGAGAGAGAAAGAGAGGAGGGCATACACACACATCACAAACAAACAAGCAGGTCGTCCGGGAAGACCATCCGACCGTGACATGATTATGCTATTACACTGTGTTGTTAAGAAAATGGTGGATATTACAGGGAAAAATGTGACTACAGTGTGAGACATACTGTGTTACTTCTTTTTACAACAGATTGTTAACTCTGTGGAAGCGCAGACCCAGCATACGGAAGAGGATTAGGGCTACTTTTTTTCTTCTTTTCCAGAATTCTGAGAAAATCAGAAAATCAGTCTTTTGACTTTAATCTCAGAATTCTCAGAAAAAAGTCAGAATTTTGAGATTAAAGTCAGAATTCTGATTCTGACCTTTTTTCTCAGAATTCTGGAAAAGAAGAAGAAGAAAAAAAGATGTGCCCACTTTTTTTCTTCCCCCAGTGGCCCTAATCATTTTCCGTATTGTTGAATTTACACTCATAAGACAAGAATTGATGGAACACCCCATAGAACAAGTTGTACATTGTCACAAAGTTTATGTATACAGACATAAAATTCCATGACAGTTACTGCATGTAAATTGTAAGTGTGAGTAAAGTGTAAGTAATATTAAAGTGTGACTATTTTTGTAACAAATATCTTTGTAAACATCCTTTCTAATACAGATGCATACACTGCTTGCTGCAACTGACCTACTCTGCCACCTGAGGCAAAACATCTCCATATTTTGTAAAGGGTGGTCAGAAAGCATTTTAGAGTCACTTTAAAAAGTCAAATAAAAGAGCAATTTAATATATTTTATGTGATATCTTGTTTACATAATGGTGTCCTTTTTATTTTCATTTAAAAGTAAAAATTCACTTTGAGATTTTATCAACTCCTGCAATTAAAAAAATTAAAAAAAATGTAACATTTGCCTGATGAAGTCTACTTTTCCTATGTGGTTTATTATTACAGAGAAAGGGTAATTCTGGAGGTGTATTAGTATTATTTACCCAGTGTGTGATCATGTTCAGTGAAGTGATGACTTATCCTCCTTACCTCCCACTCAGACTGCCACAACTAACGTGAAAAAGGGAGTAAGACCGAATGCAAATGTGCTCTACTAGCTGAACAAGGCAGAATCCTTATCAGATGCAATGCTTCTACTACAGATAGCTAAGTCATGGTTAAAATAAAGTACTTCCTGTTAAGTCTGAAATTTTACATATCGGAACATAACAGACAATTCCGTAGTTCTCACTAGGTCTTAATTTTACTTAATTAGGTAAACCACAGATGAGCAATTACAAATAACATATTACACTGACATTATTTAACAAAACTAAGCCAAAATAAAGAAACAGTATGTGGAAAAAACTATACTGTAGAACCCCGCAGAGCCACCTATAGCAGCTATGAAGTAGTTGTAGAGAAATTTTGGCTCACTCTTATTTACAACATTGCTTCAGTTCATGGAGGTTGAAGGCTGGACAGAATGGGGTTAACGTGAGACACATGGAAAGAGTTGTGAATTTTCACATGTCAGGTTAATCTCAGAAGGACAGTGACAGGGCTGATGATAGACAGGATCTCAAAGGGACAAACGATCTTGAAGACAATTTTTTTGACTTAGTGTGCAACAAGATATCGTTGATAGGCAACCATATTTTTTGACCTGGGGTGTACTCGGGCGCTGCGACTTGATGGCAGTCAGCACGCTGCTTGTTGCCATTTTCAACAAGGCATCCAGGTTGCCCTCCAAAAGTGCTGGCAGTGGTGGGGATGCTGCTGGACAGAGGGGGTGCTCAACTCAGCATCAAAGGATGACAAGTCTGTGTCGGCAAATGTTAATGAGTTCCAAAAAGTTGATTTTGTTCACCTGGACGTAGTGTTTTCACTAAAAACGCTACATCCAGATGAACAAAACAACTTTTTGGAATATCCTTACCTGGATGATTGAACATGCATCAAGACATGTTGATGAGTTCTTGGCATAATCAGCCCACACCAGGTGGGGGCTTCAGTTGGTTTGATTGGAGGATGGCACACAACAAAGTGCTGCCTCCAGCTCCTAAATGAGTCTCCCAGTATGTTCATTGGTCTGTGAATGGAAAACTGATGACAAACTGACAATTTAAATGTAGAATTCTTTCCAGTTTAAATTGGCAGGCTCAATCAAAAACATAGTTCAATTTTTCAATTAAATTTTATTTCATAATGTCCAGGGGAATGCAATGGAGTCGGAATACATGCTAGGCTAGAAACTGAGCAGTTTCCAAAGCCATTGGAAGTTTAGGAGGAGCGATGAGTTGGGCTGGTTTGCAGAGACGATCAATGATTGTAAAAATAGTGGTGTTACATGATGCAGAGGGATGCCTGTTGATGAAATCCAATGAGATGTGGGACCACAGCTGCCTAGGTACAGGTAAGGGTCTCAGTAATCCAGCTGGATGTGAACAGGGTGTTAGTTATTTTGTGTTCTGTTTTCAGAACACGCTCCCACATACTCTGCAAATCTTTGACCAAAGATGGCCACCAAAACAGCCTCTGAGGGAATGTTAGAGTTCTCTGGAACCTGGGATGACAGGTGAATTTGGCTGTGGCTTCCCAATGCAGTAGCTGAGATCTGGTGGAAAGTGGGATGAAAAAACGGTAAGGAGTTCCACTATCTGGATCTAGTTTATTTCCCAGGTTATACAGGATGCTATGGGGCTGTGCCATGGGGGAGTCCAAGACTGAAAACTGACAGGAGAGAGCAAAGCACCAAAATGTTTGCTTTTCTAGAGTTGGTAACAGCTGTTGATGATGCATGTTTCCAGAGCATGTTTCCTGAGCTCACAGCTTCCTAGCTCACAGTATCATTTGATAATAAAGTGTGTGAAATCTTTATTTCAGTATCTAGCACTTGGGTTTCATTCTTAGCAGCCTTGGAACTTTTCATTCAAGGGCGTAGATTTGGCATGGACGGAAGGGACATGTCCCCACCAATAATTTGATCTATTCGAGTAAAGAAAATCAAACACAATAATTTCATCCTAATGGTACTGACATATTCATAGGGTTAATTTTTGAGACAAAATGTCATGAGGTAGTCATGATTTTGCAAATATTCCAACCAACACAAAGCTCAGAGAGTAATGGTGATACAAGTTCACAGGTGAAATTGGATGATGACTTGATGGTTCATGACTGTATTTGAAGCACATGTGTGACTGCATGTATGTGGAATGTCTCACTGTCATTCATCAGGTGACAGAGGCAGCTCTGCCATGTTGTAGCTCAGACAGAGGTGAAGAGGCGAGGTCACAGGTGACTGACTGATGATTTGGTGCTATAGATTAACTAGTATTTATTGTCATGACAATTGTTAGGCTGCTGATGTAAATTGATTCATTTGACAAAGAATCTGAATTGACACGTCTCACTTTTTATATGGCTCGAATCAATGTGTTATTTTATCAGGTGGCAATATGTCCTAGTGCAGTCAGAGGGGAAGAGCCAGGGCCAAAGCTGAGGCACATCAAGCACATAGTAATAATAATTGTAATCTGAGGATAAAACGCATGTACTTAGGCTGAAAGAAGCTTCAGTGCTCTCAGAAGACTAAAAAGATGGGTAAGGTTAACAATGACTCAAATGAGATTAAACAATGCTGCTGTATGTCCACCAGGAGAGACTGGACAGTATAGATGTAAAACCAATATGCCAGCAGTTTATCTCAGTTAACGAGAGGAGCAGGCATGTGTGTGGCCCCTTCACATAGTGGACATTGAGTTGTTGTGTGGGACACCAGTAGTCCATGTCTGTTGCTGTAACAGTAGTTCATGTTTAGAATAAAAAAAATCCCAGCTCACTGACTTGATCAGGGCAATAGCGCCTAAAATGTTGCATAATTTTGCTGAGAGATCTTTTACTTTGTAGTAATCTGAGATGAGTAGTTTTATGGACATAAACCACCAGGTCATTCAGTGTTCCCTTAGTGCCATAAGAGATGTTGGTGTACTATAACTGAATTAATGATGTTATGTCCTTAAAGTCATATTCATTTATTGTCATGACTGTATTTAAAGCTATTTTTATATGATACCTGATTTATATGGAATATGGCTGAAGTGAACTAAAGCCTAAACTAGTCATTTGTTTAATAGTAATTTAACATTATATAATTCACATATAAAACTATGAATTGTGATTTTAAATGGTTTAAAAGCATGTAGAATAGCATATGTAGACAAGTATATTTCTCCTCTTTTTATTAAGAAGCAAAAACAAAAAGGAAAAAAAAAAAAACAGGGCAGGGTTCGGTGGTTGAATCATCTGTCCCCACCAATGCCAAAACCAAATCTATGCCCTTGTTTTCATTCTTCTGGAATTCCCATTTCATTTTCCTAGTTTTGTTAAGTAAATCATAACAGAGTGGAATATGTCATCAAAGCAATTCTGAGGGGGAACCAAGCCCCGGCCATCTGGTCATGCTTACTTTGCTCAAGCTAAGTTGGCCCAGTGTCTCATAAACTTCTTAGACATATTAACTTCCTGTTTTCCATTTTCCTAATCCCAGAGATCTATTTTGAGGCATTCCAAGAATAAATTCTGTTTCATAGCCATGTATAATGCCCATCCACTCTGGCCAAGGATTGATTGATGAGTGGTGGTCAAATAAATAAACAAAAGTCTCACCACCGTGTTGACATAGCCTACAAAGGGTAAATAATACAGACACATTCATTTAAGATTATCCTTTATCTCACTCTCCCTACCATCATCTGTCACACCAATTTGTTTGCTGTCCTTCACTATATCCATTTAACCCTAGAAGTTTGTTATATAAAACCACCAGTGTATTATCATTTTAGTGAGACTGTTTGTGACTGCATTATTGCATCTGACAAGTTCAACTTTATTACATTTTATTAGAAGTTAATTCTGAAATTATCCTTAAAAATTAGCTGTATATAAATATTAATTTATCCATAATTAAACATAATAACTCTCCTGAGTGAATGGAAAGGCCATGACAGTTTTTAATTTCAATATAATAATGTGTGAATTCTAAGAAATGTGTTGAAATGAGTAAGAAGGGGTAATCAAGTATGAGTCTGTCATATAGCTCAAAACCACAGTTATGTGATCAGTGCCAGAAACAAACAAACAAAAACCCAATAATAGTTTTCTGAATAATATAATTATTCAGATATGTACACGATGAATCCCAACCATAAAAAATAAAGCCACAGTGTGGTGATTTTTACAGGAAGGCATGCAGACACCACCACCACCCCCTTTTAATTGTGCATACAGCACTACAGCAAGGGTGCATTTTACACATTAATAATCATTTAAAATTAACCTAGGCAACGTCTCTTTTTTATTAGGCCTGACTTAGTAAGAACTACAGCCCCCTCTCCGACATCGTCAAGGCATTCCTTGCTAAAGGAGTTATTAACAACTTTTCACATTCCATCCTCTACTTCACAGGTTGGCCAAGGTGGTGAGAAAGAGGAAAATCATCTGTCACAATGACAAATCACTGAAGCTTGTGTACTTGGAGATACAGTGGGGCAAAAAAGTATTTAGTCAGCCACCGATTGTGCAAGTTCGCCCACTTAAAATGATGACAGAGGTCAGTAATTTGCACCAGAGGTACACTTCAACTGTGAGAGACAGAATGTGAAAAAAAAATCCATGAATCCACATGGTAGGATTTGTAAAGAATTTATTCGTAAATTAGGGTGGAAAATAAGTATTTGGTCACCTCAAACAAGGAAAATCTCTGGCTCTCACAGACCTGTAACGTCTTCTGTAAGAAGCTTTTCTGTCCCCCACTCGTTACCTGTATGAATGGCACCTGTTTGAACGCATCATCTGTATAAAAGACACCTGTCCACAGCCTCAAACAGTCAGACTCCAAACTCCGCCATGGCCAAGACCAAAGAGCTTTCGAAGGACACCAGGAAAAGTATTGTAGACCTGCACCAGACTGGGAAGAGTGAATCTACAATAGGCAAGCAGCTTGGTGTGAAAAAATCAACTGTGGGAGCAATCATCAGAAAATGGAAGACATACAAGACCACTGATAATCTCCCTCGATCTGGGGCTCCACGCAAGATCTCATCCCGTGGGGTCAAAATGATCATGAGAACGGAGAGCAAAGATCCCAGAACCACACGGGGGGACCTGGTGAATGACCTGCAGAGAGCTGGGACCAAAGTAACAAAGGTCACCATCAGTAACACACTACAACGGCAGGGAATCAAATCCCGCAGTGCCAGACGTGTTCCGCTGCTGAAGCCAGTGCATGTCCAGGCCCGTCTGAAGTTTGCCAGAGAGCACATGGATGATACAGCAGAGGATTGGGAGAATGTCATGTGGTCAGATGAAACCAAAGTAGAACTTTTTGGTATAAACTCAACTCGTCGTGTTTGGAGGAAGAAGAATACTGAGTTGCATCCCAAGAACACCATACCTACTGTGAAGCATGGGGGTGGAAACATCATGCTATGGGGCTGTTTTTCTGCCAAGGGGACAGGACGACTGATCCGTGTTAAGGACAGAATGAATGGGGCCATGTATCGTGAGATTTTGAGCCAAAACCTCCTTCCATCAGTGAGAACTTTGAAGATGAAACGAGGCTGGGTCTTCCAACATGACAATGATCCAAAACACACCGCCCGGGCAACAAAGGAGTGGCTCCGTAAGAAGCATTTGAAAGTCCTGGAGTGGCCTAGCCAGTCTCCAGACCTCAACCCCATAGAAAATCTGTGGCGGGAGTTGAAAGTCCGTGTTGCTCGGCGACAGCCCCAAAACATCACTGCTCTCGAGAAGATCTGCATGGAGGAATGGGCCAAAATACCAGCTACTGTGTGTGCAAACCTGGTAAACGACCTATAGTAAACGTTTGACCGCTGTTATTGCCAACAAAGGTTATCTTACAAAGTATTGAGTTGTATTTTTGTTATTGACCAAATACTTATTTTCCACCCTGATTTACGAATAAATTCTTTACAAATCCTACCATGTGGATTCATGGATTTTTTTTCACATTCTGTCTCTCACAGTTGCAGTGTACCTCTGGTGCAAATTACTGACCTCTGTCATCATTTTAGGTGGGGGAACTTGCACAATCGGTGGCTGACTAAATACTTTTTTGCCCCACTGTACAAGCTGTGTTTCCACACAAAGGATAGGAACTGATCTCAGAGCAGTGAAAGCAGAGCAAGTGGTAGCTTACCATGCACATTTACCATCAAAGACCAGAGGTTCATCCACAATGTGCATGCACAAACCACCAGAAAAATGCTGCTGGCTTTACCTATGCTCATTGCTTGTCCTAAAGAAAGGTTACAACTTCAACTACTGTTTCCTTAATTCATACAGTCTGGTAATGAAAAAAATCCACATTGTGGACAAGTTGTTGCTGTGGCAGTTCAGTTTAATTATTCAGTTAGCAGTAGTTTGTGGCTCAGCTGCAGAGGAGGGGTGGAGCAGTGGGTTTAGGGTGCAGGCTGGTCATGCCTTCACTATTTTAGTAGGTTGCCGGGACCTGACAGTTCTGTGTGGTGTGGAGCAATGAACGTGACTGGAAAGCTGCTCTCATAAAAGCAAAGGAAAACAGTGCAAATAAATTAGCTCTCATTGGATCAGCTTATGCAGATAAATTTAAAGCATGACTCTACTTGAATATTTCAGAACAAATGGCAGTGTGTTGAGGCTATTCGGTGCTCACAGTTAACTGTCCTAGGGTGTGGTGTACTCAGATAAAATATGTCTGTTGTTTGTCTCCTGCTTTGCCTCTTCAATCTCAGTAATTTTTCTACATGGCTACATTTTCTATGACTTTTCGGATTGTGTTTTAAAGTAATTTTAAAAACAGCCTCTAAATGTAGACTCAGGGTACACAACAAATCAAACATACTAGGTCTACTAATTGTACAAATTGTACGCTTGTTGTACTCTTTAAAACTGTAAATGGGCACTCTTGCACATTTTAGTTTATAACCTCTGGACATAGTATGTGTGAGTGCAAATATATTTGTATTAATTTATTGTTAAATGTTTTTTTGTTTTTTTTAATGGAATAGTTAAATGACTTGAGCCCAATGCCCCATGTCAAAGGTGACTGCCTGTGCAGTCCATGCACTCCGGTGCAGATCCCAGACATTATTTTGAATTGGAAGACCAGTGGTAAAGGGTCACAGGGTCATCCTTCAACCTGCTCACATTAGCTGTCAGCATCCTCTATTGGACATATGTACCATATCCATATGTTCATCCTGTTCACATCGAATGATGAGACTTTCTGCATACAATTGTTTAAATGTCAAAAGTTTTTTATTCATAACAGTTCAACCCTTTATTGTCATCATTGAGTTACTGAGAATTCACTGTCTGAGAGTAAATACAACAGTGCATGCATACAAAAAAATTATGTATAACTGAAAGAGGAATACATTTTTTGTCAAATACAGTGATAATTTTGATTGATGATTATGTTTTATTGCTTTAGAAAGAGCAACTCTATCTGTAATTGTTAAGCAATTTGAATTAGGCATATTACCAAGTGTAATACCATCCTTTTGTGACTTTGTGTTTACATCCTTGTTCATCTTTTTTTATATATGTTATGCACAGCTGGATTAACAATTGACAATGCTTTACTGGGACTCTGATATATTGGCACAACAGGCACCGACACACGCCACGTCTCCTTTCTGTCTGGTAAATTTACATTTACCAGACTTCAACTTTGTAGAAGACAGGCCTCTTCAGTCCATCAGTAGGTTAAAGTTATAGCCAATAACATGAGCAGGAACAAATAATTACAGCGGAGTATAATCCCACTTGCATTATGACAAGACACCAGTTTATCTGTGGAGAAAAAAGCACAAGAACATCATGATGATGTTATTTCACAAAGAATCTTTCGGCTTTAGTTTACACGTGTGTGTGTGTGTGTGTGTGTGTGTGTGTGTGTGTGTACTGTTAGATGTTTCTCTTTTTTTGTCCTTTCCTTTTTCCAATAAAAAATATTTAATCATTCTGCTATGTGGTGTATGATTCCACAGTAAGTTTAATTGTGGAGGTGTATCAGTATTATTCACCCTTGTGTGATCTATGCTCAGAGAAGTGATGACTGACCCTCCTCTCCTCCCACTTAGACCTCCAAAACTTAGGTGAAACACAAGGGGAGCAAGACAGAATAAAACTCTCCTCCACAAGCTAAACGCCTTCCTAACAAAACCTGATGTAATGCCTCCTACTACAGATAACTACAGTAATGGTTAACAAATGTACACTCTCTATATCTTCTAAAGTGTTACATATTAAGATATAATGAAAAAGTATCTAGTCCTTACAGGATGTTAAAATTGGAAAAACAGAAACTGAGAGAAAGAATGTGGTGGACATTAGTGTCATTATTTAACAAAAACTAAGACAAAATGCAAAAAAAGGCTATGAAAAACTGAGAGTGACATATTTTTCAATAGCTTCCAGAACCAACTTTAGAAGCAATAATTTGAAGTGATCATTTTCTATTTGACTTTATCAGCCTCTCACATTGTTGTGGATGAATTTTGGTGCACTCTTCTTTACATTAGGGTTCGTTTTTTAAAATAAGCAGAGGTGAAAAAATACAGAAAGTTTTACCTTAGCAGAAGTACAATGCAAAGAAAAAAAGTAGCTATTTCAAGGACATTAGCTGTAACTTTAGCTAACAGACAAACTGTGCACATAAATAGTTTGTGTGTTTGCTGATATTTGTGAAGGTTATAAAAACTTTTGAAATTAGCTGCCACTTAAAAAAGCATTAAAATCTTTATGCTCTCTCCCCTTCTCTTGTGCTAGGTACAGTCCTACAATTCATGACATCTGCACCAAAAGTGCAATAAAATCATTCTGGCCCGATTTAACCCCCTGAGTACAGTGCTGTAAATGATGCTTAAATTATATTTTTTGAACTTTTCATGTCTTTGTATGTGACAAGCTCTTGTGATAAACACACCAATATAGCTGGCTCAGTATTGTTCCCTCCATTTAAGCACAAATAAGTTTTGGTTCGCAGGGCAGGGAAGTAAAAACTTCCCTCAAACGTGTTGAACCTTAAGTGAATTTGCTGAGACATCCATTCCTGGTGTGCTTGGCAACTGTCTTTAATGTTTTCCACTGGTTAATAATTGAAGGACTTAAATTCTTTGGAAATAGCCCTATATCCCAGCAACAATTGTTTCTTCTAAGAGATGGCTGATGTATTTTCCTCAAATCCTCCAGACCAGCAAACTGGCAACATTTCAGTTATTATACGCGTTCACACTTGGTGGTGACCAGTTAATCAAATAGATCTGAGTAGCAACACCTGACTGTAGATCACCCTCTTTATTCCTACAGAAGCACTTACTTTTTCAGAGACGGCTTCATTTTTTTAAAGTAAATAATGACACTGTGGAATATGTAATTTTTTTTTACTTCATCTGAGATTATATTTAAGATTCATTTTAAACCTGCCAAATTTAAAGAAAATATACTTTCATTTAGACTATATAGAGTGATCTTTATATATGTGTCATGCATGTATGTGTGTAGGTGTTTGTGTATCCAACCTGACACGCTTTGGACTTTTGGGATAAATTTGCTCCAGAGCTGACATTCTTTGGCTTTCATCATTGTCTTTTCTTCTGGATGTTTATAATTCAGTGTGACATACTTCTGCTCTTGAACAGTAAACACAGGCCACTTAGCTCCCTCAAGGCCTGGATTTCTGAAACAGACAATAAATCAGTTCTAAGAATCATCAGGGTCTTCACACTAGTTGAGTGAGTGTCTGACCATCTGGTTATGCTTACCCTGTACGAGCAAAGTTGGCCCAGTGTTTCATAAACTTCTTGGTCATATTAACTTCCTCCTTTGTGTATCCCAGAGATGCATTCAGAGGCATTCCGAATACAAATTCTATCTCATACCCATGCATAGCACCCATCCACTCTGGCCAGGGATTGACTGATGAGTGGTGATCAAATAAATATACAAAAGGCTTACCACCATGTTGAGAGAGCCTGCAAAGTGTAAATAACAGAGATATATTATTATATTACAACAGGTTAGCTCAAGATGGATGAAACATAACAGAAAAATAAATAAAGTGGTTCATACAAACTGAGGAAAAAACACAAAAAATGCAGAAACATTGTTAGTGTTAGTAATTGTCATTTTTATACTGGTTTGCAGTTTTAAACTATTAGTAAGGTGGCATTTCTTTAAACCAGCTCTATTTGTCAGTGTTTTGTCAGGATTTGTTTGCAATAATCGCAAGAACATAAGAGTTGAGTCTTGTTCTTGTTCTTAGTCTCTAGATGTTGTGAGAATTGCGGTTTGTTGCAGCAGCTTCCGTAGTTAAGTGTGTTTTGCGGTTTTATTCATAGTGTCCTTTTTGTCTTTTTTTTTTAGATTTCAGTTTTTACAAACTATAGACCTTAGTCGTCTTTTTTGTAATTTTATGGTCCTCACTGTCTTTTTTATATTTGTCATGATGAGGGGTAAGACTGAGTGGAATGGCTCTGTGTTTCTATACACTCAGGACCTGGCACTCTCACACTCAGGATCTGGCACTTTCAAAAACACAACACTGCTGCCTGTAGCCAGACCGGTCATCCTGCAGGAACTCAAAAGGTGACGTAATCAGTGCCAGGCCAGAGTAAGAATATAATCAAGGAGAAGGAAACATAAACCCTCCTTTCCACCGGTCGTCATGGGGAATGTGAGGTCTCTTAAAAGTGGATAACTGGTAAAGCATCAGAGTAATCGGCAGTATCGGGAGCGCAGTGTATTATGCTTTACAAAGGTACCTGGACCACACCACCACAGTATCAGACTTTTTCATAGTTTGGCTGACAAAGACGCCAAGCTGAGCAATAAGAAGAAAAGATGGAGAGATTGCAGTGTTTGTTAATAAATGGTGATGCAATCCAGGACATGTTATCTACGATGAGAATTCTCCGCTATATTAATACGTGTTTATGTAGCAGCTAATGGGTCAGCAGCATGTGACATCACACACGGGACTTTCACTGACCTAAAGCATAAACCCCCAGAACCTTTCATCACCATCACTGGCGGTTTCAACCATATCTAGCCTCCACTATGCCAACTTTAAAGCAGTATCTGGTCAAAACATGAAAAAATAAAACTTTGGATCTTCTGCACGCAAACATGCAGGATGTATACAAAGCCACTGCCCTCGCCAACTATGTAGATCAGACCAAAACCAGGTCCTGTTAACATCTCAGTATGTTCTTGCAGTTCTAAGACTTCCTGTTGCCACCAAGCCAGTGAGACTGCATACTGGGACATGCTGAATGAAAAGTAGAGGATCTTCAGGCCTGGGAACAAGGACAAGTTGAGAAACCTACACCATGACCTAAAGGCAGGGCTGAGAAAGTGTAAAGATACCTACAGAGAGAAGCTGGAAACCAAACTCCAGTTGAATAATTTCAAACAATTGTAGAGAGGGATGCAGCTGATCACTGGCCTCAATCAAAGAGATCAACAGCAGCAGGAGGGCAGCATGGATACAGCCAGATTCTCGAGGTTCTGGATGGGGGGGCTGTAATGTTTTATTGCAGATACATCCTATCTGGAAGATCTGCTTCTTTTGATGTAAGCTTCCTGTGTTTACGACCCTTTGGTCAGCAGGACAATAAAGAAATTGAATTGAAATTGAATTGAATTGGAGGTCTGACACACACACACACACACACACACACACACACACACACACACACACACACACACACACACACACACACACACATTCTTACTTAGATACAGAAGTTCACACATATACATACAATGCCTTTTCTTAGAACCATGTGGGCGTGGCTTTGTTCTGACGTGTTTTGTGTGAACTGTGTCTCAATAAAAAGGGCAGCAAGGGAGGTCGTCGTCGAGGTCATTTTCGTGGTGGACACAGGCCTCCCTTGCGCAAGTGATTGATCAATCGACTGTCTTTTTTTCTTCATGATGAATAAGTCTCTAGAATTAGCGAGGCTTGTGGAAACACAGACCCAACAGAACCCTTCATGGACTGTGTGGAGTTTTTGTGTCTTGACATCAGTCTTATCTATCTTCTTCTGTGACCACCTTTTTATTTCAGTGTGCTATCTGACCTGGCGCATATGGATTGATACCTTTGATCTTATTCTTACCATTGCGTAAAAGAAAAAGAAATCAGTTTTAATATTACCCTGATTCTCCCCAATATTGATTTTTGAAGCACATATGTTGTAAAGTGGAGTGATGAAAAATACATGGAAAAACATTCCCGATATATCCATAACCATTTTTCTTGTGCTTACCAGAAAAAGTCTCATAACAAATATTCACACACAATCTCACCATTGCAGCACCTTTTTTTAAGTTGACATTTAAATGTATTCAGTGCTTTACTACTGTTACTGTAAGATACTACTACGCCATAGTATCTTGAACAAATCTCACCTTGTTTGATGTAGCATGCTACTGGATGTTCTTAAAAAACAACTATCAATACAATTCTGAGACTTTAATTAGTCATTTTTGAGTTTATTAACTGTGACTAAAAAATATGATCAATAAGAATTACCTGTGAGCAAAGTCGAGCACTGGACAAATGAACATTTGATCTCCAACAAGACTACATACAGAGTCACGGTTTTTCACCCTGTTGTCCACATCTGTCCAATCCGTGTAATGGAAAATGGCTGCATCTCTCATGACATCACTCGCAGTATCCATTGCAAGCGTCACTCCTGCCAAGAATTCCTTTCTAGTGATGAGACTCTGACCGGTGTTATTAAATCCAGGGACTGCATAAACAGCAAAATATGTCCCTTCATCCTTATTTAAACCAAACATCACATCTTTCTTTGCAAAGTTACCAGAACTTAGAAGTACCTGCAGAAGGAAGAGAGAAAGTTGTTTAGTTGTTTTTGTGAAGTTAATTTGTTTATACATTTACACAGGGAGTGCAGAATTATTAGGCAAGTTGTATTTTTGAGGAATCATTTTATTATTGAACAACAACCATGTTCTCAATGAACCCAAAAAACTCATTAATATCAAAGCTGAATGTTTTTGGAAGTAGTTTTTAGTTTTAGCTATTTTAAGGGGATATCTGTGTGTGCAGGTGACTATTACTGTGCATAATTATTAGGCAACTTAACAAAAAACAAATATATACCCATTTCAATTATTTATTTTTATCAGTGAAACCAATATAACATCTCCACATTCACAAATATACATTTCTGACATTCAAAAACAAAACAAAAACAAATCAGCGACCAATATAGCCACCTTTCTTTGCAAGGACACTCAAAAGCCTGCCATCCATGGATTCTGTCAGTGTTTTGATCTGTTCACCATCAACATTGCATGCAGCAGCAACCACAGCCTCCCAGACACTGTTCAGAGAGGTGTACTGTTTTCCCTCCTTGTAAATCTCACATTTGATGATGGACCACAGGTTCTCAATGGGGTTCAGATCAGGTGAACAAGGTGGCCATGTCATTAGTTTTTCTTCTTTTATACCCTTTCTTGCCAGCCACACTGTGGAGTACTTGGACGCGTGTGATGGAGCATTGTCCTGCATGAAAATCATGTTTTCCTTGAAGGATGCAGACTTCTTCCTGTACCACTGCTTGAAGAAGGTGTCTTCCAGAAACTGGCAGTAGGGCTGGGAGTTGAGCTTGACTCCATCCTCAACCCGAAAAGGCCCCACAAGCTCATCTTTGATGATACCAGCCCAAACCAGTACTCCACCTCCACCTTGCTGGCGTCTGAGTCGGACTGGAGCTCTCTGCCCTTTACCAATCCAGCCACGGGCCCATCCATCTGGCCCATCAAGACTCACTCTCATTTCATCAGTCCATAAAACCTTAGAAAAACCAGTCTTGAGATATTTCTTGGCCCAGTCTTGACGTTTCAGCTTGTGTGTCTTGTTCAGTGGTGGTCGTCTTTCAGCCTTTCTTACCTTGGCCATGTCTCTGAGTATTGCACACCTTGTGCTTTTGGGCACTCCAGTGATGTTGCAGCTCTGAAATATGGCCAAACTGGTGGCAAGTGGCATCTTGGCAGCTGCACGCTTGACTTTTCTCAGTTCATGGGCAGTTATTTTGCGCCTTGGTTTTTCCACACGGTTCTTGCGACCCTGTTGACTATTTTGCGCTTTGGGGTCCTTAGGGACTAAAGCGCTATATAAATACAGGCCATTTACCATTTACCATATTTTGAATGAAACGTTTGATTGTTCGATGATCACGCTTCAGAAGCTTTGCAATTTTGAGACTGCTGCATCCCTCTGCAAGATATCTCACTATTTTTGACTTTTCTGAGCCTGTCAAGTCCTTCTTTTGACCCATTTTGCCAAAGGAAAGGACGTTGCCTAATAATTATGCACACCTGATATAGGGTGTTGATGTCATTAGACCACACCCCTTCTCATTACAGAGATGCACATCACCTAATATGCTTAATTGGTAGTTGGCTTTCGAGCCTATACAGCTTGGAGTAAGACAACATGCATGAAGAGGATGATGTGGACAAAATTCTCATTTGCCTAATAATTCTGCACTCCCTGTACACAAACACGCAAATACACACACATATATATATACATACATACATACATACATACATACATACATACACACACACATATATATATATATATATATATAAACACCCAGCACGCCCCTGCGGGCGGTTTATCCTTCAAGCTCGGGTCCTCTACCAGAGGCCTGGGAGCTTGAGGGTCCTGCGCAGTATCTTAGCTGTTCCCAGGACTGCGCTCTTCTGGACAGAGATCTCCGATGTTATTCCCGGGATCTGCTGGAGCCACTCGCCTAGCTTGGGAGTCACCGCACCTAGTGCTCCGATTACCACGGGGACCACCGTTACCTTCACCCTCCACATCCTCTCGAGCTCTTCTCTGAGTCCTTGGTATTTCTCCAGCTTCTCGTGTTCCTTCTTCCTGATATTGCTGTCATTCGGAACCGCTACATCGATCACTACGGCCGTCTTCTTCTGTTTGTCTACCACCACTATGTCCGGTTGGTTAGCCACCACCATTTTGTCCGTCTGTATCTGGAAGTCCCACAGGATCTTAGCTCGGTCATTCTCCACCACCCTTGGGGGTATCTCCCATTTTGACCTCGGGACTTCCAGATTATACTCGGCACAGATGTTCCTGTACACTATGCCGGCCACTTGGTTATGGCGTTCCATGTATGCCTTGCCTGCTAGCATCTTGCACCCTGCTGTTATGTGCTGGATTGTCTCTGGGGCATCTTTACACAGCCTGCACCTGGGGTCTTGCCTGGTGTGATAGACCCCAGCCTCTATGGATCTTGTGCTCAGAGCTTGTTCTTGTGCTGCCATGATTAGTGCCTCTGTGCTGTCTTTCAGTCCAGCTTTGTCCAGCCACTGGTAGGATTTCTGGATATCAGCCACCTCCTCTATCTGCCGGTGGTACATACTGTGCAGGGGCCTGTCCTTCCATGATGGTTCCTCATCTCCCTCCTCTTTCTTGGGTTTCTGCTGCCTGAGGTATTCACTGAGCACTCGGTCAGTTGGGGCCATCTTCCCAATGTATTCTTGGATGTTCGTTGTCTCATCCTGGACTGTGGTGCTGACACTCACCAGTCCCCGGCCCCCTTCCTTCCGCTTAGCGTACAGCCTCAGGATGCTGGACTTGGGGTGAAACCCTCCATGCATGGTAAGGAGCTTTCTTGTCTTTATGTCAGTGGCTTCTATCTCCTCCTTTGGCCAGCCTATTATCCCAGCAGGGTACCTGATCACGGGCAGGGCGTACGTGTTGATGGCCCGGATCTTGTTCTTACCATTCAGCTGACTCCTCAGGACTTGCCTGACCCTCTGCAGGTACTTGGTGGTTGCAGCTTTTCTAGCGGCCTCTTCATGGTTCCCATTCGCCTGCAGGATCCCCAGGTACTTGTAACTGTCCTCTATGTCTGCAATGTTGCCTTCTGGTAGTTCAATCCCCTCAGTTCTTACTAATTCCCTCTCTTTGTTACCATCCGACTACACTTCTCCAGTCCGAATGACATTCCAATGTCATTGCTGTATAGCCTGGTAGTGTGGATCAGTGTATCGATGTCTTGTTCACTCTTGGCATACAGCTTGATGTCATCCATGTACAGGAGGTGGCTGACAACTGCTTCGTTCCGTAGTCGGTATCCGTAGCCAGTCTTGTTAATGATCTCACTGAGGGGGTTCAGGCCTATGCAGAACAGCAGTGGGGACAGAGCATCTCCTTGGTGGATCCCGCACTTGATGGTGACTTGTGCTATGGGCTTGGAGTTGGCCTCTAGTGTTGTACGCCACATCCCCATTGAGTTCCTGATGAAGGCTCTTAGGGTCCCATTGATCTTGTACAATTCTAAGCATTCCAGTATCCAGCTGTGGGGCATTGAGTCATAGGCCTTCTTGTAATCAATCCAGGCAGTGCACAGGTTGGTCAGTCTGGTCTTGCAGTCTCGGCTGACTGTTCTGTCTACCAGTAGCTGGTGTTTTGCGCCTCTGGTATTCTTGCCAATCCCTTTCTGTGTCCCGCTCATGTATTGACCCATGTGCCTGTTCATCTTAGCCGATATGATGCCTGACAGGAGCTTCCATGTAGTACTGAGGCAGGTTATTGGTCGGTAGTTGGAGGGGACCAGTCCCTTCTTGGGGTCCTTGGGGATCAGGACCGTCCGACCTTCGGTTAGCCATTCCGGGTGTCTCTCGTTAACTAGCAGCTGGTTCATTTGTGCTGCCAGACGCTCGTGGAGTGCAGTCAGCTTCTTTAGCCAGTAGGCGTGAACCATGTCGGGCCCTGGTGCTGTCCAACTCTTCATACTGGAGACCCTTTCTTGGATATCTGCCACTGTGATGGTTACTGGACCCTGTTCAGGGAGGTCGCTGTGGTCTGCCCTCAGATCCACTAGCCACTGAGCATTGCCATTATGGGTTGCGTCCTTCTCCCATATGCTCTTCCAGTATTGCTCCATCTCCAGCCTTGGTGGTGCTGTTCTCTTATTGTTCCCTTGCCACTGAGAGTACACCTTTGCTGGTTCTGTGGAGAACAGCTGGTTTATTCTCCTGCCTTCTATCTCTCTGGTGTACCTCCTCAAGCGGCTGGCCAAGGCTATGAGTCTTTGCTTGGCAGTTTCCAAGGCCTCAGGTATGGACAGCTTGCTGTATTTCTTATGCACCTTCTTTGTCGCACCTTTCTGCAACTCCGTTAGTTGGCTAACCTCCCTCCGTGCTACTTTGATGTTGCCCTCTAGCCTCCTTCTCCATGGAGGGTACTGCCCCTTGTGGCTGTTCAACTTGTAGCCAAGCATCTCACTGATCACCGCTGCCGTATTGTAGATCAGCTTGTTAGTGTCGGTAATCGTGGTTGTAGGTATCGTCCGTAGTGCTGCATTAACATCATCTAGCAGACCTTCTGAGGGTACTTCACGTAATCTTGGTAACCGACTATGGGGGATACAGGTTTCAAGCTTGGCCATGATCCTATTTTTCAGGTCAGTTCCTCTCGCACTCAACGATCCTTCTCCTATCGGACTTGGGGCTATGTACCCAATCTCGGGTGGGGGTGATGATATCTCCCCCCTGACCTGGCGTCCTGACTCCTCCTTGCCATAGCATTTGTGTTGTACCTCGTCAATCTCTAGCTGTGAGAGCAGTCCCTTCTTTCGAATGTTGGAACACTGAGCTACTAGTTGTTTCGCCGTCATTGTGGATGTTGGATATCGAAGAATCCATAGGTCCCGCATCCTATTCATGTAGCCCCTTCCGCCGGGGTTACTTGCGTAGTAGCATTCCAACAATGCCCTGTTTTCGTCTCTTGCCCACTGATGCCTTCTTGTTCCAGTAGCCCACTTGTCGTCAGGGTGCCCTGGTTCCTCAACACCTGACGCGGACCTTGTTGATCCGGGCGACGTCCGAGCCGGCATACCTTCATATTTATCTGTCTCGCTCATGTCTGCGGTAGGCTTGCTTAGCATAGGGGGTCTAGCCTTAGCACCCTTACTGGATACAGACGCCCCAGGCAGGAATCGAACTTGCGATCCTCTGTTCCAAAGGCGTGTAGTCTAACCACTACGATATATATACACTCAACAAAAATATAAACGCAACACCTTTGTTACTGCTCCCATTCCCCATGGGATGGACGTAGAGACCTAAAATTCATTCCAGATACACAATATAACCATCCCTCCCAAACAGTGGTCACAAATCAGTCCAAATGTGTAGTAGTGGGCACATCTGCTATATTGAGATAATCCATCCCACCTCACAGGTGTGTCACATCAGGATGCTGATGTGACATCATGAGTAGTGCACAGGTGTACCTCAGACTGCCCACAACAAAAGGCCACCCTGGAATGTGCAGTTTTTTGCGCTATTGGGGGTCTGGGGACCCAGAACCGGTCAGTATCTGGTGTGACCACCATTTGCCTCGTGCAGTGCAACACATCGTCGCATGGAGTCTATCAGATTGTCAATTGTGGCCTGTGGAATGTTGGTCCACTCCACTTCAATGGCTGTGCGAGGTTGTTGGATATTCGTGGGAACTGGTACACGCTGTCGTATACGCCGGTCAAACACATCCCGAACATGCTCAATGGGTGACATGTCCGGTGAGTATGCTGGCCATGCAAGAACTGGGACATTCTCAGCTGCCATCTGCCCTGAACAATGTGAACCATGATTCATCCGTGAAGCGCACACCTCTCCAACGTGCCAGACGCCATCGAATGTGAGCATTTGCCCACACAAGTCTGTTACAGCGACGAGCTGGAGTCAGGTCAAGACCCCGATGAGGACGACGGGCATGCAGTTGAGCGTCCCTGAGACGGTTTCTGACAGTTTGTGCAGAAATTGTTTGGTTGTGCAAACCAATTGTTCCAGCAGCTGTCTGGGTGGCTGGTCTCAGACGATCTTGGAGGTGAACCTGCTGGATGTGGAGGTCCTGGGCTGGTGTGGTTACACGAGGTCTGCGGTTGTGAGGCCGGTTGGATGTGCTGCCATATTCTCTGAAACGCCTGTGGAGACGGCTTATGGTTGAGAAATGAACGTTCAATGCACGGGCGACAGATCTGGTTGACATTCTTGCTGTCAGCATGCCAATTGCACGCTCCCTCATTGCTTGTGGCATCTGTGGCATTTTGCTGTGAGACAAAACTGCACATTCCAGGGTGGCCTTTTGTTGTGGGCAGTCTGAGGTACACCTGTGCACTACTCATGATGTCACATCAGCATCCTGATGTGGCACACCTGTGAGGTGGGATGGATTATCTCAATATAGCAGATGTGCCCACTACCACACATTTGGACTGATTTGTGACCACTGTTTGGGAGGGATGGTTATATTGTGTATCTGGAATGAATTTTAGGTCTCTACGTCCATCCCATGGGGAATGGGAGTAGTAACAAAGGTGTTGCGTTTATATTTTTGTTGAGTGTATATATATATATATATATATATATATATATATATATATATATATATATATATATATCTCCAAACGCAGAAGTTGCAGCAAGCTACAGTAACAGCAGAGGGAGATATTTTATTTCAAGCCAACATGAAAATAATCAAGGGAAGGTGTTTAAGCAGACATTATTATTAAACACAGTTACATATATATATATACATATTAGCCACCTATCTTAATCATTTCTTACAATTAACAACTCTGGAATATACTTCATATTATCTCCCCCTGCTGGTAATGCAACCTCTGCATGTGTTGCCATTTCACATTTTGGAGAGTCAAATCGTGAAATAGACTAGCATGTCTAGTTGTCTAGTAAACGCTTTGCTGTGATACTAGGTTGTATATATATATATATATATATATATATATATATATATATATATATATAGTCTGGAGCATTCAAGTATGTGTTGACAGAAAACATATTAGCCATGATTACAAGGAATCAACTGTTTCTGCCCATCAGTCTGGGAAGGCCATTTGCAAACAATGTGATGTCCATGATTCTTAAGTGATCCAACATTAGACCACATAATGATCAGAGAAATTATAAAAAGCCAGATAGCTACAACAGTCCTCTGCTAGTATATTAAATACTAAAATTCATGATAGTACAACTGAAATTATCTCTCAAAACTGAACATGACAGCATGGCTTAGGTTGCAAAATTGCAACTGAAGAAGTCACAAAACTTCTGGAACAATGTCCTTTAGATAGACAGGACCAATGTGGAGATGGGATTGTGATAGTAGGCTCAAATGTGAAGCAGTCTCCCTAACAGCTTAACCTTAGGCAAAACTGGGTCATGCAACAGGACAATTAACCTAAGCACACCAGCAAATCTACATCAGAATGAAAAAAAAAAATCCAGACCAAGTGTTTGTGGTGGGATGTCAAGAGACTTGTGCATAAGCAAATGTCCATTAACCTCAATGAACTGAAGCAACATTGTAAAGAAGAGTGGGCCAAAAGTGATGAAGAGTCATGAAGTCGTACATAAAGCAGTTACATCAAGTTATTCCTGTGGAAAATGGTTCTACAAGCTACTGAGTCACAGTGTATACTTTTTTTTTAAATATTTTTTTTCCACACACTGCTTCTTTAACTTTGTTTTTAATAACTAAAAAATCACTCGGTGCAAGATGCCATGTACTGTAGTTCATCTAAGGTTGTATTTTATTTAATCTGGTAAAAACCAGATAATTGTGATTTTTTTTTCATGTATAACCTTAGAATTAAAGAGGGTATACTTCCCTTTGATTGTATAAACGTTTATTTTTTTTCTTTTGACAACATGTGGACTGGTTGCATGCAACTTTTTCCTTAAACCAGTGTTTCCCAACATTTTGGAGCCACGCCACATATTTCACATTATAAAAATCACACGGCACACCACCAAACAAAAATGTCACAGAAAGCACATTGATATTTTTCCCGCGCACCAAATATAGGAAAATTTGCTCATCTGGGTAGGAATTTTTTCCAGGATCCAGGTCAGATTGACTACTTTTTCTTTTCAAATATTTATCTATTGCTATTATGTGCTGCGTTGTCTCACTCACAGCATGATTATTATGTCATTTATTCTTCGTCTTCTACTATTTTACTGTCAGTTGGCAACCAATTTAATTAGAGCAGATAGTTGTATTGCCCTCTATTTGAAGAGAATGTAATTGTTCTGAATCAGAATCAGAATCAGAATACTTTATTGATCCCTGGGGGAAATTATTTTTTGTTACAGTGCTCCATTTTAAACCAACATTAAGACAAGACAGACAATACGCTAACTAAGAATAGTACAATATATACATATATATACATACATACATACATACATAAGTCACTTATAAATAAATATTTGGAAAAGAAACATGTGTAGTTGTAGCAGCAAACAGTGTGTTAAGTGGATGCGTTGTACAGGGAGATGGCCACAGGCAGGAATGATTTCCTGTGTCGTTCAGTGGTGCTTTTCGGTAATCTCAGTCTCTCACTGAACGAGCTCCTGTGACTGACCAACATGTCATGGAGTGGGTGGGAGGTGTTATCCAACATTGTCTTTATCTTGGACAGCATCCGCCTCTCCGACACCACCTTGAGGGAGTCCAGCTCCATCCCCACAACATTGCTGGCCTTACGGATCAGTTTATTAAGTCTGTTGGCATCTGCGACCCTCAGCCTGCTCCCCCAGCATGCAACAGCATAGAGGATCGCACTGGCCACAACAGACTCATAGAAAATCCTCAGCATTTTCTGGCAGATGTTGAAGGACCTCAGTCGCCTCAAAAAATAGAGACGACTCTGGCCCTTCCTGTAAAGTGCTGTGGTGTTTTTAGCCCAGTCCAGTTTATTGTCAATGTGTACTCCAAGGTATTTATAGTCCTCCACAATGTCAACACTGACCCCCTGGATTGAAACAGGGGTCAAGTGTTTCCTGGTCTTCCTGAAGTCCACGATCAGTTCCTTGGTCTTTGCCACGTTGAGCTGCAGATGATTCTGCTCACACCACGTGACAAAGGAGTCGACCACAGCCCGGTACTCTGTCTCATCATCCCTGCTGATGCATCCAACCACCGCAGAGTCATCAGAAAACTTCTGAAGATGGCAGGTCTCTGTGCAGTGGCTGAAGTCTGTGGTGTAGAGGGTGAAGAGGAAGGGGGAGAGGACAGTCCCCTGTGGTGCCCCTGTGTTGCTAATCACCTTGTCAGACACACACTGTGGGAGACGTACATATTGTGGTCTTCCTGTCAGGTAATCAACAATCCAGGACACCAGAGAAGCATCCACCTGCATCGCTGCTAACTTGTCACCCAGGAGGGTCGGCCTGATGGTGTTGAAAGCACTGGAAAAGTCAAAAAACATGACCCTCACAGTGCTCGCCGGCTGGTCCAGATGGGTGTAGACACGATTGAGCAGGTAGATGATGGCGTCCTCTGTTCCGAGACGAGGCTGATAAGCGAACTGAAGGGGATCCAGATGTGGTCTTACTATGGGTCGCAGCTGGTCCAGGATGAGCCTTTCCAGGGTCTTCATGATGTGGGAGGTCAGTGCCACGGGCCTGTAATCCTGGGGGCCACTGGGACGAGGCGTCTTTGGTACAGGGACGAGGCATGATGTCTTCCACATCACCGGGACCCTCTGCAGACTCAGACTCAGCATAAACAGTTTATGAAAGACTCCACACAGCTGGGGGGCACAGGTCTTGAGGACAAGGGGACTCACTCCGTCTGGTCCAGCAGACTTGCCTGAGTGAAGTCTCCTCATTTGCATCTCAACCTGGTATTGAGTGAAGGTGATGGGTGGGGGAGGGGTGTCAGGAATCTCACAGGAGGCAACATGTGAAGAGAGAGGCTGGCACAGTGGTGTGGCTCTGGATTCCAGGCTGACTGCAGGTGAGGTTGTGGGGGTGGGAGCAGACACTGTGGTGTCGAATCTATTGAAAAACAGATTCAACTCGTCGGCTCTATTCTCACCTCCCTCAGCTCCCCTGCTGTTGGTTGGCCTGAATCCAGTGATGGTCTTCATGCCCCTCCACACCTCTCTCATGCTGTTCTGCTGGAGTTTCCACTCCAGCTTCCTCCTGTAATTGTCCTTAGCCTCTCTGATCTTGTCCTTTAGTAACACCTGGACCTTCCTCACCTCCTCTTTGTTGCCCCCTCTGAAAGCCCTCTTCTTGTTGTTGAGGGCTTTGATGTCCTTAGTCACCCACGGCTTGTTATTTGGGTAACAATGAACAGTCTGAGCTGGAACAATGGAGTCGGTGCAGAAAGTTATGTAGCCTGTGATACACTCAGTAAGCCCATTGATGTCCTCGGCGTGAGGCTCACAGAGTGTTTCCCAGTCGGTCACCTCGAAACAGCCCTGTAGTTCCGCTATTGCCTCCTCTGACCACCTCCTAACAGTCCTGGTGGTCACAGGTTCCCTCCTCACAATTGGCACATAGCGGGGGGTGAGGTGAATCAGGTTATGATCTGACCTACCAAGTGGGGGGAGGGAGGAGGAGCTGTATGCATCCTTGACGTTAGCATACAGTAAGTCTAAAGTTTTCTCTCCCCTGGTGGGACAGTCCACATATTGTTTGAATGTTGGTAGTGTATTGTCCAGTGATACATGGTTGAAGTCACCCGAGATCACAATAAAGGCACTCGGGTGCTGAGTCTGTAGCCGAGCTATGGCAGAGTGGATAGTGTCACATGCAGCTGTGGGGTTAGCAGAGGGGGGTACATAAACAGCCACCAAGATGACGTGAGAGAATTCCCTGGGTAAATAATACGGCCTGAGTCCAACAGCACACAGTTCAGTGTCCGGGCAACAAATCCTTTCTTTGATTGTTATGTTGGCAGGGTTACACCACCGGTTGTTAACTAAAACAGCAAGCCCACCTCCTTTACGCTTACCGCTAGCGATGCTGTCCCTGTCCGCCCGAACAGTGTGGAAGCCTTCCACGGAAGCATTCTCATCGGGAATGACCTGGTGCAGCCATGATTCGGTGAAACACATCAGGCTACACTCTCGGTATTCCCTCTGACTCCGTACCAGTGCTGAGAGCTCGTCGATTTTAATTGCCAACGATCGCACGTTTCCCATCACGATAGACGGCAGACACGGTTTAAACCTCCTCCTCGCTTCGAGCCTCCGCTGTCTCACCGTCACCTTTTTTCTTCTCTTCTGTCCTTGACCTCTGCATCCCCGATGTGTTTTCCTCCAAATTTCAGCTGGTACTTCTGCGGGCACTTCTGCGGGCCTGGCCAGCGAGCCGGCCGGCATCAGGGCGATCAGCTGATCTCTGGAGTAAACAGTCCGTGCGTGTAGGAGATGTGCCGCGGTCCCGTTCCATGATAAAAGTAACAGTTCCACGGCCACCAGAAGAACAAAAACTCTCTCAATCCACATGATTCAGTAAGAGATAGAAAACGGGGGAAAATACAAGTCAGAAAAAAAAAGAATACGTAAGAAAAAAGAGCTAAACTAAGAGAAAAGCAGGAGCGACTGTAACAGGCTGCACGCTGGTTGGCGCATGCGCACTGCCCGTTACTCAGGTGGAACCAGTTAATCATCCACGGCACACCTGATCATTTTTCACAGCACACCCATGTGCCGCGGCACAGTGGTTGGGAAACACTGCCTTAAACCCAAGTATGAACAGCACTTATTGGAGATGCATGATGTAGCGAAAAAAATATTTCTTAAAGAAAGTCAACCAAATGCCAAATATGGGTACTCACATCAACTGCATCTGGTAAGAAGTTCCCATCAACATGAGGCATAAAGGGAAGACTTAATAGTGACGATTGAGTGAGAACCTCAAATTGCTTGGTTGAGACTTTTTGAGGATCAGCCTGCTGCAGACAAGCTTCTAGACGAGCTGCAGGAGATGAGGGACAATCCACAAGTTTTGCCAGCATAAGAGACCTAAATATTGAAAAAGAATAAAATAAGGAAGAACTCATAGAACCAAACTTTTATTCAATGCAAATCAAATCAAATCAAATCACTTTTATTGTCACATTGTCACACAATATGATCTCACAGATAGTATGAAAGACAAATGTAGATTTTGGAACTGAATATTGAAGTCAAAAATCATGTTTTTTTGTAGTAGATAAATATATATAACTGAATGAAAATATATATCACACACACACACACACACACACACACACACACACACACACACACACACACACACACACACACACACACACACACACATTATTATTTATTTTTTACTGTGATCAAAGCCTTTTTTGACAAAAAATAATATATGTTTTTATCTATTGCAAAGCCACAGTGTTCTTGTTAGTCTGTTAATCTGATTGCTAAGAATTGTTAAAATTAAACGTGTCAGTATACAGAAAGACTACTGTGTGTAAGTATCTTCAAATTTGGCAGATCCTTGTAAACTTAGCTGCAGCCTGGGACAACAGCCAAGCCCTCACTCTAGTAGGATATTTTTAACTGTGTGGGATCACCACAGCCATTGACCTGAAGCACAAAACTAAACACCTCGATACCTGGTTAGTATAAGACTGCAATGAAAAACACCATTTGTGTGCTAGCCAACACTTCAGAATTAACTATAGCCACTGCTGTGTATTCTTTTTACACTAAACTCTGGAGGGTAGTATCAGAAATAATATCAGACTATCAGGATGTATTAATATTTGTAAGTAATATCAGTTTCAATATTGGTATTGATAAAATCCTAACGGTACCTATATGGACAGAGGATGAATGAGAATGTCGACCTATTGTTGGAGCTAAAGGCAAAGTCATCAGGTTTCAGCCTCTGGAAATCTTCATACTTTTTAATACACTTGTCATTTTGTCAGTCTAGATACAAGGGTTAAGTCAACCAAGTTGGCTCAAGACAAAGATGATAAAAAAATGTACACTACCTGTCCCAGGCCTCAGTCTGACTAATTGTGCCCCAGTATGCATTGGGGGAGCCACTCTGCATCACAGCCCTTTGAAAAAGATCCTGGCTGCCCGGCGAGAGCAGCTGGAAGCCAACAGATGCAGACCCAGCACTTTCTCCGAACAGAGTAACCTGGAAACAATGCCAAATTAAAATTGTTTCAACATGTGAAAAACCTTTCTAGAATTAAGGCATTTACCTTAGAAGGATCACCACCAAAAGCTGCAATATTATTTGCAACCCATTTAAGAGCCAGGCGTTGGTCCAAAAGGCCTGCATTACCCTGGATATTTGTGTTGTCGGGAAGAGACAGGAAACCAAACGCTCCCAATCTGTTATTGATGACCACAACAATAAGGCATACTGACAATGTATGACTGAAGCTAAATCACAATATTGCTTACTCTTATTATTCTAAAAAGAATATCACCCAGATTTGTCATACTCAATTTTATTTTCTTGTATAAATGTGTAGAGTTTCTAGTTACATATAATAGCTATATTTAATTACTATTAGTATTTATTACCTCTTACCTGTAATTCATTGATACCACAACAACACTTTCAGATTTACTCAGGAAACGGCCGTCGTAAATGTCCAATGACGATGTTCCTGAGATGAACCCACCACCATGAATCCAGACAAAGACAGGGGCAAGTGGTGCAGGCTGCGTTCTGTTGAAACGTGGCGACCAGACATTGAGGTACAGACAGTCCTCACTCAGAGGAGTGTTTGGGTTCCACATTTCTACACCTTTGAACCCTGGAAAGAATTTTGTTAGATAACAGCAGTAGTATAATTATATAATTTTGAAGAGCCTGATTGGGACAACATTACTGCAATCTACAAGTTCAAATTAATTTATTCATCGGTCCATTTCATTTTATTAGCTTGAAGAAAAATTAACTTGAATTTACCATTAATGTACTATGTACAGTTGTATGGTTGTTTTTACCTAGAATGAGAATCACTGACAACAACCTGATAACAGTGAATTAGGTTCATTTCTATCTCTGATGTCATATCTAAATTAAGTGAGTGTGCTTATTACATTGATATATGTCTGGTATCCGTTGCAGTAGTTCAACAATCTCCGACAGGTGGCTTCATCTATAAATACAGCCAGCCCAACCGCAGTAATTCTTTTGAGTGAGGGGAAAGGCATTTGAAAACTTTGACTCGTGTATTCGTGTTAAGGAATATATGAAAGTGTAATGTGTAAGAGATACATTCTTTATCAGTCTAGAAAATAATAATACAAAAAAAAATTGCTTAACATTTATGGGTCATGTCCAAGATTTACTTTTGCAATTAAAAAAAGTGTTTAGTTGGGAAAGGGAATGCATACACTACGAATGAGATCATGTTTCCTAACTGCCACTCCCCACTAAAGCATTACTCTGAAATGAATACAGTGCAAAAAAAACTCTGCATGACAAAACTGTCCGAGAGCAAAATGCTACCCTTTATAAGCTAGCGTTTAGGTAACATAAAATGTTTTTTAAAAAACAGTCTAAAGTGGATTGCAATCCTAACTCTCTCTCTCTCTAAAACGAAAAAAAATGAAGATTACTTATCAGTCAAACAAGTGATGAATTAGTGCTATCAGGTATGATAAATATTTTTGCAGGTTTTATTTTTAAATAAATTATAAAATAATATTATTAATTTATTTATAGTAATGTAACTCTCTGGTTATTGTTTAGATAAAACATGTGTACATAACATATAAATAACAGCAATGTGAAATATGTTGAAAATATTTATTTAACCCTTTAGAGCCGATCGGAGCGGGAACGCTCTGTTATGCGTAACTATTTTTAAATCCCAGTAGCACTGCAACCACGTAAGCTAGCGCAAAAATTTTTTTTGCATATGAAACCGGAGGAGTTGTACTTACATCTGATGCCATCAGCTTGTCCTAGGTCACGGTTTCCTTCCACATAAAGCTTTGCAAAAACTGCATAAAAAGCGCTTGCAGGAACAAAAACATAATATTCCAGAAACACGCTTTACCGATCTGATCAGCTGTTCAAAACACTTCCTAAGTTGGAATAGACGTCAGCGCGAACTTTTGCATTTCCGCCATTACCTGCCCGAAACCGGAAGTGACGTCATTTTCGCGGAAATGTAGTCTTTTTTGCGATCAGGGCCTCAGGGCCTATACTGCTCTTTTTAAAAGTTATGTTTGACTTTATGACTTTCTGTGTCGTTTCTGGGATTCTTAGGACTCATATTGCACTGCTGGAAATAGTTTATTTTGATGCATATGCTGCTTTTTTGCAAATTTGCAGTATAATATTTATTTTCATTTTTCCTGCAGTGTATAAAAATGGGTGTATTTCAAAAATAAAACTATGAAGACACTCAAAATAAATTTCCTGTGGTGGGAAACTATTTTGTGCAACTTTTTTGTATTTACAGTTTTGAGGGATAAGACTCTTAAATTTCTCTAACTACAAATATATGTTAAAAAATCAAAAACGATTTTCAATTTTTTTGTAGTTTATTGCACTTTTTTGCAATTTATGTAATTACTATGCACTTAATGAATACATATTATTAAAATCTGGGCTATAATGGTTGTATTGATGTATAGCAACTTGAAATGCTCCCAAAAATGGCTCCACAGCATGTAAAAATATAATATAAGCTCTGGCGGACTTGGTTCTATGGTAGGTCTTAAAGGGTTAATACTATGTTTGGATTTTGTTTAGTCCTTTGAATATTTCATATTATGTAGTGGCTATATGTATGTAAGTGTACAGATATGCACTATCCATTACACAGTCTGTGCATGCATTGTGCCCAGTTGTGTTAATGTGAGTCCTACCAGGAAAGGCTGTATCAGGCATCTGGTAGCAGGAATTTGGAAAGTTGGTAGCATCCTTCACACCATCCCATTTCTCTACTGGCTCTGGCGCTCTGAATCTTAATTTCCCAACAGGTGGTTTTCCATAGGGAATTCCAAGAAAGGCTCTAACATCCGAACCCAGCACAGAAAGCAATTTCCCTTGAATTTTCCCATCGCTTGTACTGATCATAAGGTCATCTTGAGTGCCAAGTGATAATGTCAGAAAATTAAGCAATATAACAAGAAGTACACACTGAGAGTTTGCAGCCATGGAAAATCCTGAGGATAGAAAAATAAAGGCATATTACACTACAATATGGCCCTAACTTTAACCTTTTAAGTGCAATAAGCATTGTAGTATAAGTAAGACTTTGGAGACACTAAAAAACCCCCCAAAAAAACACATGCAGATAAACACACCAGCATTCCAGATACTATTGAAGCATGCCTTTGTTAACTAAAATAGCTTGTCTTCAGGTCATAGAAAGTTTAGGGTGGGTCGATGTGTGTGGATATATTGCGCAGAGACCGTGGGTGTGTATGTGCGTGTGCATGTGTGTGTGTGCGCGCGCGCGCACGTGTGTGAAAGAGAGAGAGAAAGAGAGGGAGAGCGAGAGAGGGGATCATTCCCGCTATCAGAGTGTCACTTTAAAAGCATCTTTAATCCTCGGATATTCACAAATACTGAAGCTGTTGGCGAGTATAAAAAGTGCAAGTAACTGCACGCACGCAGATCACGTGTGAAGCCGCCTTACTTTGAAAAGGCACAGACTAATCGAGGTTAGAGTGAAAATCGCGCAAGGCTGGTTCGATGCGCGCAATGGGGACACAAGCGCTCATGCACAGATTATTATAAATGACTGCAAGACTTAAATCCGCCAGTTCCAGTTTATAAAAGCTTTAGTGATGTCTTACCTTGTCAGCTAGCAGTTTGTGTCTGTCTGGAGTGAGTGAGGAGGGCACGGTACTGATAGGATGAAAACATGGACAACCTCTGTCCAGTGATCCCTGGGCCGGCCCAGTGCACCACCCACTACTACTGCTGCTTGTACTACTTGTATTTTATATAATACAACACAGTATTACCTTTCCCTGAATACAATTAATAATAGTAAAAGACAAAAACATTGCCATCCATATTATGAATGATAATAAAGACTGAGTGAAGAGCAAAATTTCGTGAATAAAGTCTTCAGTTTTATTATCTTTACAATACATTTTCTTGAAGAGGAAAAGGAAAGTTTGATTTGCAGTATTATGATTGTAACGATTTGTGAGTGCTGGTGTGATATTAATGTATAAAATGCACTCTTGCTGTAGCATTGTTATTTTTTATTTATTAATGATTTACAACAATGTATTTACACACACACACACACACACACACACATATATATAAATATATGTATGTATATATATATATATATGGGCTGTTTCTTTTCATAATGACACATCCCTTTATTTATATCACAATCAGAATCTTTGTATTGTCATTAAACTTCAGATGTTCAACAAAATTAGAAGCAACTCCCTGCTAGCAGCATTTAGAATAAATAGCAAAACACAAATAAATAGCTAGAAAAGAAACCCAAATAAAATGTAACTGACAAATATACAAAACTAAAGAAACATCGGTTTATAATGTAAGGTTGCTCTGAAACACTCTCTTTCTCAAGGTTAATACAGTAATGCATGCAGAAAATGGATCTAAGAAACTGTAAATAAGAAAATTAATGCATAATTAAACCTGGAATGCATTTTTGTGTAAATGTAAACTCTTGGATGTATTGAATGCACTAAAAATGAAATTAAGGAATTGTCTTTTATGACTGTTATGTTACTGCTTTAAAAAAAAGAAAAGAAAACAAATATATCTGCAATTGTTAACAAACCTGAATTAGGTATGGTGCCAAGCATAACCCAGAAGGAAATCCAGCCCTGATAATTATCATTCTGGACATGGATATATATATTTTTTTTTTAATGAACTCCGTGGAAACTTAATTTGATCATTCTACACTCAAAAAAATCTGTTGTTGGATGAACACAATTTAATCATGGCACCCTTTTTGCACACAATTTAACCAAGTACAATAAACCCTTTTCGATCATGTCAAACCAACACATTTAGCATTTGGTGGTTTAATGTAATCAGATTACGTTGGATCAACATACTATACTTACATTGATTTGAAGTGATTTATTTAAGTATGTAGAGTGAAATTTGTTTTAATTCATTCTACACAATTTAAAAAGTTTAGGAAAACAGAATTAAATCTTGTTGTTTCAACAACTACTTTGTTAATCAAGGCAATGATCTCACTCATTTCAACCAAATTATTTCAATTAGATTTGTTTACATTTGTTACACATTTAGAAACCCACTACTTTACAAAAAAAGTCACAATCAGATTATGATAACATTATCTTTATTAACTGGATTTAGTGGACAATATAAAAGCTTACCATTTTTGTACACCTGCAAGCATATACTTCAAAAGGTAAAATGTTAGAATACTTATTTACATAGGTAATATGTTGGAACCAAAGCTTCCACAACTAAAAACAGATGCAAAATTTGCTCAATATATCGACTGCATTTTAAAAAATTAAACTAAAAGATAAAAATACATCTCCCACTTGGCAAGTTAAAACATGTGACAAAATCGAATTGTGTGAATTTGGAAAAATAAAATAAAATAATTAGAAATATTTTGGGGGCAATACAACAACAACAAAAAATTCCATAGGTGATGAAAATCTATATTTGTTTGGTGTATCTCATTGAAATAATTATTAGTTTGACCAATTTTTATATTTCTGTATTTATTTTTTTAATTTTGGTTGCAGTCCTCCACAGCTAGCAATATAGTTTTGCTGTGTTTTAAAACATGCTAGCAAGCAAAATGGAAACAATAATACAGTGAACTTAACAGGTGGCAGTGGTCTTAAACTTTACAGGACCTTGATACATAAACACAACATAGTACTTCTGTCAGTACTTCTGATCCATTTTGAGCCATCTATATAAGGACAAACAAAAATCATCTGCAGTGCTGTATAAAAGGTGAATTGCCCAACAGAGAGAATCCAAAAACTTAAAAAAAAATGTTTTAAATGAAAGAAAAAAAATATAAACAACTCAAATATTAACATTATATATTGGAAATCACCATTGCACCAATGAACCATTCAAGACCTATCAGTCATTTTCAAGTGCTCTCACCCCATAAGCTTGTTTTTCAGAAATAGTACCTTTGAAGACAGCTTTTGTCCATCAAGATTTAAAAGTATCTTCTGGAGGACTTCAAAGGTGCATTTAAGTTCTGGTGGGTAGCTCAGGTTCAAACGGTATATGAGTCCAAACAACAGAGCACATGCTTGTGCAATGTTACCCAAATCAGTGTTAGCCTCCACACCCTCAATCACGACACCAACGTCCTCTGGGTCATCTTCAGGTTCAGCACCCTCCTTCTGGATGACGTACACCCCCATCACAGTTTGCTCCATGCAGCTTTTTGCCTCGCTGTCCGTATCCTACATGAAAAAGTATAAGACAACAAAGTAAAATTTAAGAGATTGTTTAAACAACTGTTTCTATGCTGTTCATAAAATCCAAGTAGTCAAAGTAATAAACAGAAAATTACACCACTAAAGTAGTTGTTAGTAATTACTCCAATACATAAATTATAAAATACACCTCTCATGTCAAAAGAGGTGGCATAATTGACCTCTCACCGGCCCCTCCCCCGAAAGGGCCATTGTCCAATTACACATTATAGCAACCGTTACTGTGTCTGACAAACATTAACCTCAAGCAAGATGGAGAAGCGGTGTGCCCACCGATATGCCGAGAGATTGTGTCTGGAGGAGTTGTGTTCTTTCCATTCACAAAGTCAAAAACAACGTGAATGGATTAAACAGTGTGTATGGCCCCATTCCCAGGTAAATGTACCGAACATTATGAAGCATGTCTGCTCGCACATTCGGGTACCCATTGGTGCGCAGAGGAAACCATTTGTTTGTCGGACGTAGCAAGAGTAACTTAGGGGGACAGGACTCGAGAAAAGGCTAACTCAGCTGCTAAAATAAAACAGGTATAGAAGTGTTAGTACTAAACAGCTCAAAGTTCATAGACATTTCTATTTACAAATACTGATGACCATAACAATGAAAAAACAACAGGACTTGTTTTAATCCAAGTACAGATTCAAAAGCAATATAGTCTTGATGCATGTTAAATGCATTGTATGTTTGTGTATCAAGTTTAAGTAGGCATAAATTTCTTTCCTTCCAATACCAAATTCCAGAAATTCTTTATTGCAACGCTTAATACTGTTTGGTATTCAAGACATCCTTTCCCCAATACCAGGTGTCTTGTTGCTAATCTCAAAATTTTAATTTTAATGATTTGCATTTGAGGCAACGTCACAATTTGTATGAGAATGTTACAGACAACATGCTGTCACAATGGCTCACCAAGTACTCCTTTATTAACTTCTCATAGTCTTCGTTTAGGTGGATGCACAAAGACTTCAAGATGCATGCTCGTCTGGTATGGATGTTGTCATGCTGGAGAGGAGGAGGAGATAATATGAGCCAAAACCAGTCTGTTTTTCTTAAAGCTAGGGTAATCAGTTAACTTGCATAATTATTCTTTAGGTTAGAACCTGGCATGTACCAATTGTTAAGCCGAAACAAAATTGACAACTTCATCTCCAAATAAAAGTTATTTTTGCTGCCTATGACAAAGTCTACTCAATCCTAATACAAACCTTGGAGATGGCAAGCATGAGACCTCTTATTTTCTTTCCACGTGTCCCTCCTTTGGTCAGAAAGATTTCCATTAAGCGTGGCGCGTATTGGTCAAGCTCGGCAAAGAAAGTAGATAGCAGAGGCTTTGTGGTGATTCGCAGAAACTCCTTCTCAATCTGCAATAGAGAACAAATACATTGATTAAAAACGCAACTGTATATTTCACTCACTTCACATCTAAGCTGACTAAAGCTGCTTTTAGAAGACCATGCAGACATCAGTGCTGTCTGTGTAGGACATGAATCAGTCTGTGTCAGATACTGAATTTGAAATTTCCACTAAAGTCACAAGTAAGAGGCAAGTGGAACCAAGATCTAGGCCATTTGCTTTTTGAAGTTTGCAAAGACTGCTAAATTGCACCAGTGGTAGTTCACTCTTTGCAACACAGTATGCTGTTCTAAACAGATTTTTCAGGTTTATTTTTAGTATATTATTTGCAATTGGTGTTTGTTCTGGGAAAGATATTGCAGACTGAGCAATAATCCATTTCTAATGGGGGCCTTTCTTAAAATGACTGGTCCCAGTAACAAAGGCGCTTGTCGACTCAGAAATCGAGGGAAAACCAACAACACACCCGGCAGAACATTATGTTATTTACACGGGTGCACATAAGTGGTCCGCATGTGCGCATTCGCTGTCAAAATAAAAGACGCGCAACAGATAAGAAGTTGCAACGCACGTTTGCATCCATATAAAAGGCACTGTTTTTGTCCGCTAGAGTGGGATTTTCACGGCACATTCTGCACCACATCTGTGTGTTCATCATTTGTTTGAAGCCAGCTCACCTCCTGCAATCACTTTCGCGCTTCTTTTGTGGTTCGGACTCCTTCTGACATTTCTTTGGAGGTGGAGGAAAACCAAAGTAATTGCTTAAAGGAGCTTCTTCGACATATTTAAGAGTTCTAAACAAATATGTCCTCCTCCAGAAAATCTTATGTATGCAAACACGCGTTGCAACTTCTTATCTTGTGCGCGTTTTTTATTTTGACAGCGAATGCGCACCTGCGGACCACTTATGTGCAGCCCTGGTTATTTAGCTCATCATGTTGCAGCCACAGAAATTCTTTTGTCCATGAAACCATAAAGCTGCACTTTCTTTTTGCCTTATAGTCTGATTTGTCATAACTTTTCTGTTTTGTGGTAAGCTTTTCTTTGGCTGTCACTTCTTCACCCTGACCTGTCTTATTTGGCTAAGCAGAACTACAATTAATATCCTGCTGCTTTTACACACGCACTCACATAACACTCAGCGATTGTCTGCGCGATCAACCTCTCACATGTTTAAGCTGCGGGAGATTTCACTTGTCATGTTTGCATAGTAAGCTAACGATTGATAAGACGATGTCAGAGGAATTGGTGCACAAATTATCATCACTCACAGATCAGTGCTGTCGCTCTCTATACACAGGTCGCGCGATTGCAAAGTGAAAGCAAAAAACAAGCGCAAATTCAAACGCGATTTCAATATGTCACATATTGACAGTGGCTCACCGATGCCAATGACATAATTACCCAGCTACATTTCCGAAAGAATGCAGAAGCATTGACATATATTTTTCCTTCTTATGACAGCCCGACGGGCAGGGCAGAGATAGATTTTGGTAGCCCGACTGGAAAAATCGCTAGCCCTGGGACGTCGGGCTAGCCATTTTGCGAGCCCTGTACAGTGTTTCAATAATTGTACCTACTACTCTCCCTGATGGAACAACGCTTGCACTGCCACATACAAGTCACTGAAAGAAAAAAAGAAAAGCAGTTTTAAGGATAGTTTTATTGGCACCTTTTTTTCACTTTGATTAAATCATAAAACTATCATAAAAAATATATGATGGTAAAAGGCTTACCATGTATTAAAGAGGAGGCACAAACAATCAGAAAAAGGGGTCAGCTTTCTTTGTGGTGTTACTATGGTAAAGAAAACAGAAAAAATTATTTTATAAAAATTCCACAGTGGATTTTTTTTTACTTTGTTGCAAATGTATAAAAAAAATACAAATACATATAAATACCTCTTGCAATATAAAATTCACAGATAAATATCCAATCTGTTGCCAAATGTAATAGCAGTGTTTCACACTATGCAATAAAGATGCTGGTAGTTGCGGTAAAGGTCCCACAGGCAATTTTCATAACTATCCGCCATTGCCTTTTCCTCTGACCTCGTGTTTATGCTCTTTTTCCCATGCACTAGCATCAAGTCAATTCGAAGGATGCAGCCCCTGAATTTGGACACAGCTAATATTTAGCAAATCGCGCATGCTAGTTTAACTTGCATTACTGTGAGAGGCCGAATGCTTAAAATAAAAGGAGAGAGAAAGAAAGAAAGAAAGAAAAAATGCAAATGATAATAAAAAAAGTGAACAAAGACCATGTCTTGCAATAACCGTCATTTAAAACCAAAGTGAATGCTAACAGAGCTAGGTAGAAGTTCAATGAGACAACCATACTAGCTTTAGCTAACTTCATTTACTTTGAAAGTGAATTACAAACGTGTTAAATATTGAATTAAACATATCAATAACCGCTAAAAACACTATAAGACTAACTGCAAAAACGGGTAAAAAAAAAAAGAAAAGAAAAACAATGAAGTGGAAATGCTAATAATAGTATAAATATACCCAGAGCGGATTATAAATCAGGTATTAGACGGTACCGATTGGCACCGTCTAATACCAGATTTTCACTGTATTTGCTCCACTCCCGCTGTCTAATGACAACTTACACATTTGGAATTAAAAACATTGTTAAACAATTAATGGACAAAACAACTTCGTTTGACTAAGATATTTTGAGTTATTTATTACTTACCTGTATTGTGGAAGATTCCGCAGAGGGAAATGGCAGTCCACTGAACACATATAACTTCTCCGCGTTCCCGCCTCTTCACTTTTGGGAAGTTTGAGCATGCGCACTAGGCATCGGTTTTAGAGTTGTTGATTTAAAATAATTACATTTAATTGAACTGAAGAATGCAAATCTAGTTCATTAAACTTTTTGTTATTTTATGTTAAACCAACAACTGATAATGATTTAAAAACCTAAACTCAATATGTTCATGTTAAATAGACAAATGTCTATTGAATTAATCAAACAACTGCCTTAGTTGACTTTTTTGAGTGTATGTAGTCACGCAGAGCCTCCTTAATTCTCATTATACCACTTCCTGTGTCTGTTCCTTGTTTATTTCTCACACTGCTGTCTGCTTATTATACCTGTCATTTCTTTCTTTCTTTTTTTTGGGGGGGGGGGGGGGGATCTTTGCTTTTCTTTCCCACTCCCATGGTCAAAGCTAGAGAGAAATCTAAACCCCTTTGGAACTGTTAATAGTGTGTAGTTTGAGCATATGTTTGTGTACGCCCCCTGTGTGTGAGTGTGTGTGTGTGTGTGTGTGTGTGTGTGTGTATGGTTTCATGTTATTTATAGCATGTTATGTGCAGTTGGATTAACAATAAACAAAGGCTTACTGGGACTCTGATGCAATGTCTTGGCACAACAGACTGAGGCACAGACACAGGCCGCATCTGTGTATGTCAACCTGATTAATAATGCGTTCCCTATCATGGTGCATACTGAAGATTGAAGTTAATTTTAGACATGGAAACATTCAACCCTATACCCTAGGCAAGGATTTGTTTCCTTTTTGTGTCTCTCCATCAGTCTACCACTCACTTTTAAAGCCTCTTGCTCTTTCAGTATGCCAACCAGCTGTAGTCATGGACATCAGCTTAGGAGAAAGGGAGCCATGGGAGTTCTGGCTTTTTAGAGTTATGTACAACTCAGCAGGAGGGTTTGATAGATATGCGGACAGTGACAGAAAAATGCAGAAAAATGAAGCAGAACCATTTGTTTTAGAAACAGCACAGCAGTATTCACTACAAATGCATATTTAATCAAGAATTAGGTTACCAGGATCCAAGTGAGCATCTGGTGTTTTTCCACTGCCTTCCTGTGTTTAGCTCCGTCCACCTTCTTGACAAAACCCTGGTTCCTCACCTGTCATCCACTCACAATGTTCAGCAAGGCTGTATTTACAATCAGTGCAGTCATCTATTCCAGTTTGTCAGCTGCCGCATGGTGGTAACCAGGCCTCATTGCTTCTTGTTTACATGTTCATGCTCTGTACTTACCTCAGTCTCCTTGTGTCTCCAGTTTCCTCATCAAGTCACCGCTTCACTCCCCTGCAGCTTAATTACCTGGATGCTGGTCTCCTTGTCAAGATTCTCTGCACCTTTCTGCAACCCACTTGGTTGGAACCGCATTCACTCACTCACCTCTCGGACGCTCACTGGGTTGCCCTCCCCAAAGCCTCACAACCTCTGCCTGCAAGTAAGCCCACAGAATCAGTATTCCTCTCTCCTCCACTCATTAAGTCCTCACTCTAAGAACCTAACCAAACTCTCCCTCTGTTCTAGTGCCTCCACGTCAGAGACTCAACACTGCGTATCCTCTTGTTGTCATTTCCAGTTTCTGTTTTCACAGTGAAGCTTGTTAAAATCTTAACGCTGTTCCATTAGGTTTCCACATTTGAGTCCCCTCCCATGTACTGGCCTCCGGGCCCCCTTGACATAGGTGTGTAAAGGAAGAAATGGAAGATATTTGATAGGACCCTTTGAGTAAATGTTTTCTTTCTCTCATTCCAGTATCATCAAAATAAGCCTGCAGACTGAAATGGAAACCCCACCCAACCTCAAACACACAAGTTAATTTCAGCCGTGCCCCTTTAATGTCAGTCTTCTGTTATGAAGCCAGGGATAAGCAGCAAAAAATTAAATAAATAAATAAATGAAAATTAAAAAGAAACAGAAAAAACCCTATTAAATTCATTTCTGTGTGAAAGCTTGGAGCAAAGAGATATAATAATAATATCCAATCACAGTGTCATAGAGAAGGATATTAGTTTATGCCATGCTCTCTGTATCTGTTTCTGTTTTATTTGAATTTGAGCTGTGTGTGTGCGCGCGCAAGCATGTGTGTCCACATGTGTACTGAAATATTCAAAGTGGAGCTGAGGTACTTTACTCTTGCACTTGGTGATTGTGACGACCCTCTGCACCTTACCTTCCTATCTGTCTGTTTGTTAGGCTGCTGTGTCTTGCAGATCCTGCAGAGGAGGTGAAATCTGTGCAAAATCAGCAGTGGTGCTCAGTGTGGCAGTGCTCCATAAAAACACCTTAGAATCCTTTGGATTTTTCTTTTGGATTTTTGATTTTAGTTGCAGTTTGGTTTGTTTTCTTGCACAAAATCACTGTATTCATCACACCTTCATTCACTCACTCACTTACATCATCGGTGTGGTGTATAGCTCACTGGAATGGGCAAGCAATCCAGGTTCTGAAAGGCTGCAGCAGCCTGGGTTTGGTTTCATCCCAGACTATTTGCTGTGTTTGCTGTCTATTAATAATAGCTAAACATGGCAAAATAGGACTTCATTGGGTAATTGGTATTAATGCATTGTCAAACATGCAGCCTGCTTGGCAGCAAGTGTCTTTAAACAGCATGACAATGATATTTAATGAAATAAATCACATAAAATATCCCACTTAAGGCAGACAAAAGTTACAGCTTTTAAATTTTAGATTTAAACTAGGTGTGGGACTTGATTAAAAATATTAATCTATTTAATTAGAGGCTTTGTAATTAATTAATCTTGATTAATCGCATTTAATCGCACAAGAAAATTTGTCCCTCAAAATTTTTTATTTTTTTTATTTTAAAGGATTTTAGTCGGCGACAGAATAAATAATAGACATGGACATGAATATTGTAAACTCGAGCTCTTTTAACTTATGGGGAAAAATGTTTAAGCAGTCCAGATAATTTAAGCTTAACTCAGGAGGGAGTCCAAGCCTAATAATACCATATTAAACTATGAGGTTAAACTGTACAACCTTGAAATATGAGAATTTCGAAACAGAACAAATGTTTCTTTCATTATCACCACTCTACAAATGGTGATAATCCTCCTATAAACTGGAAAGTAAATAGGAGCCCTCTAATAAAAAGATCATTAACGTAAACTGAACCGGTCCAAAAAAATATCAGTTGAAATTTTTAATACTTGAACCGTAATCAAATTAACAATCGTACCAAAATCACTACCACCAATAATAATACTAATAATATAACACATGATGCCATGATTTAAAGAAACACATGAGAAACAAAGTCATTGACATCTCTTAGTCCAGAAAGAGTTACAAAGTCATTTCTTTGGCTTAGCGACTCCACGTTGAGAGCTATTATCTACCAATGGAAAAACCTTGGAACAGTGGTGAAACTCCCCAGGTGTGACTGGCCCATAATTTCTCCAAGAGTGCATCAACAAAAATCTAAAGAACTGCAGACCTCACTTGCCTTGCAGTTAAGGTTAGGGTTCATGATTCAACAATAAGAAAAGAACAGGCAAAATTGCATATATGGGAGATTTCAAGACATAACCCAATGATTACCAAAAAGAACACAAAGCCTCATGTCACATTTGCCAGAAATCATCTTGATTATCCCCAGGACTTGGGGGAAAATACTCTGTGGACTGACAAGACAAAAAGTGTACTTTTTGAAAGGTTTGTGTCTTGTTACATCTGGCATAAAACCAAGACAGCATTTCATAAAAAGATCATATCAACAACCACCAAATGTGGTGGTGGTAATACAATGAGATGAGGCCGCTTTGTTCAATTTGTGCTTTTTTCTTCACCTAAAAATATTTTGTTACCTAAACAAAACCAAATAGTAACCACAAATAAAACAAAAATCAAAATGGGAGTGACGTGCATTGGTTTTCTAAGGAAAAGGTAGCATCGATCGTCAAGCATTTTTTCTTTAAACAGGTGTTGTGTATATCAGTGGCATGGTGGTCAGAAGCATGAATGTCAAGAATGTCAATTTTGCCCTTTTAATTATTTGTTTGAACTTGTCTAATTTCAGGGTTTAATGATCGTGCAGGCTTAAAAACCAACAACTCTGATCTCAAGTCTACACAAATACATGTCTGCACATAATAATAACTGTTTCTGGGAAAACCATCACATTTCAATCCCAGCGCCAACATACTTAGGCCTTTCTGATCGTATTTCAGCTACTCGTTACCCATTCAATATAATTTTTTATTGTGCAAGTTGCGCTCTGCAACAGCTGCTTGTGGTTGTGGTAAAAAAAATTTATAATGCCAGTGAAAACAGCATATTAAGTGGAGATTAGTTTCCATTTTACTGATGTAACTCTAGATCAATTTTTGATATTATATTTCTGACAGAGGGGAGGTAAATTCATTGACTGCAAACACTTGATGATGCTATGTCCATTCCTCTAAAAGAGACTTTTTGGTCTGCTTGCACTCATGCATGACATAGTGATACTTAGTAATGGGTCATAATCTTGGCTAATGCCCACATCCATATTTGGGTCAGGCTTCACTCTTTGGTGTAAGTCAACAAGGTCCTCATGCCTGTCACAAACAGATTACAAGGGATTTAGCCTATTTATGCTACAGTATGCTGGTGGCTAAAAGGTTACAAAACTGTAAATGCAGCATGACTGCGGGGTAGCCTTTGGTCTAGAGTCCTCTGCGCCTGTTTGTGTGTGGGCTTGTGTACGTGAGGGTGAGAAAGAATAAAAAACAGGATGATAGATTGTAGAGCCATTTCAATGGTGTAAAATTTCATTTGAAATCCTACTTTCAATTCAATCTTAATAAAACACTCAAATGCCTTGCGACCCATTTAGTGTCCCAGTGCACTCATACCTACCCCACACTCACTCACTCTGTCTTTCTGACTACCTCATGTGCACACATGTACACACAAAAGGGTCTTATCAGGCTGCTGTGTGTCTGAAATGTTGTTTTTATATTGCAGTCATATTTCATTTTGGCCTACTTTCTTTAAATTGCCTATGGGGTTTTGTATGGGGAGAGGAACCATCACATTTATATATGAGATAGAAGGGGGAAGAAACAGAGGTGAGAGAATGTTTATGTTCTTATTCATTTTCTTTGTCTTCTTTTCTCTTTGAGTATGGTGCATGCTTTTCCACATTGTGTTTTATTTCCTTTACCCTGCTTTCTATTAGATTCTTTTATGTGTTAAAACACATCTCTGTCTCTCTCCCTCTCTCTTTGACTGCAGATCCCCAACCGTGGCATGCAAGTGAGGTTTAATTGCTGTTAGGACTCTCCAGGTGACTGGGGAATGATGCATGGGAACAGAGGAGCAAAAAAAGAATGGGAAGATAGTGTGCAGTTTATTATGCAGTGTATTGTAAGAATCTTTTAAAGTTGAAGGCCAAGTTAAATCTGGAAAACTGTCAGTGAATTAAAAGATTTTTTCTTAAGTTTTCTTTTTTTTTTTCCACCCCAAAAAGTGGAGCTGGATAGATAAGTAATAATGAGGTAGAAAGTATCTGCTGTCAATTTCAAAATGTGTTTTATAAAATATGTTTTTTTCACTGCTATTCATAAAATTATTTGAGTAGCACAAAGAGTAATACATTTTTGCTCCCTCCTCAAATATTTATTTTCTTTCCTGCTCTTGCATCACAAATTTCCAAATGTTTCCATTTTGTGTGGTAACAAAGAGAAACTCACTGTCAACATAGCTCATGTCCACTGGAGGCTGCAGGTAAAACAGGAAGATTGAATAAGAGATTACAATAAATCTGTAGTTCAACTGAATTTTTATTACGGGTATGGAACTTTATTAACAGGTCAGCTGGGTGGTTAATTATACTACCAGCATATCCAAGAAATCAATGCTCATTTTACTATTTACTCACTTTATTATTTTGTTGCCTAGCACTAATTGGCAGGTGTTCATATGATGCAACAATGCTGTCTATGGATGGAAGTTCTGTCCCATTAAACACCTCACCTAGGTGCCTCATGGACACCCAGTCCTAGGATACCTCGGTATCCAGCAGACATTCTAATAAGGCCCTCTAACATGGCTTCGTTCATTTTACAGTTATAATGACTCGGCTTCGGCTTCATGACCCTTCAGGCTTGGGTCCTCTGCCAGAGGCCTGGGAGCTTGAGGGTCCTGCGCAGTATCTTAGCTGTTCTTAGGACTGCGCTCTTCTGGACAGAGATCTCCGATGTTGTTCCTGAGATCTGCTGAAGCCACTTGCCTAGCTTGGGACCTAGTGCTCTGATTACCACTGGGACCACTGTTGGTATTTCTCAAGCTTCTCGTGTTCCTTCTTCCTGATGTTGCTGTTATTCAGGACCGCTACATCGATCACTACAGCTGTCTTCTTCTGCTTGTCTACCACCACTATATCCAGTTGGTTAACCACCACCATTTTGTCCGTCTGTGTCTGGAAGTCCCACAGGATCTTAGCTTGGTCATTCTCCACCACCCTGGGGGGCATCTCCCATTTTGACCTCCGGGCCCCCAGGCCATATTCGGTACAGATGTTTCTGTATACTATGTCCGCCACTTGGTTATGGTGTTCGATGTATGCCTTGCCTGCTAGCATTTTGCACCCCAGTGTTATGTGCTGGATTATTTCAGGGGGACAGCCTGCACCTGGGGTCTTGCCTGGTGTGATAGACCCCAGCCTCTGTGGATCTTGTGCTCAGGGTTTGTTCCTGTGCTGCCTGATTATTGCCTCTGTGCTGTCTTTCAGTCCAGCTTTGTCCAGCCACTGGTAGGATTTCTGGATGTCAGCCACTTCGTCTATCTGTCGGTGGTACATAACATGCAGGGGCCTGTCTTTCCATGATCGCTCCTCCTCTTGCTCCTCTTTGTTGAGTTTCTGCTGCCTGAGGTATTCAATAAGTACATGGTCTAACATGTCTTCCTGGCCTTTGCAGCAGGGCCGTGCAGAGAGGTTTAAAGGGGCGGGTGCTCAAAGTTAAAAAGGGGCACATTGAACCAGGTTGAATAGCAACAACACACATTCATCAAGAATCTAATATGGGCAACAATGCAAAGCAAACGTAGCCGATGTTTTACCTGATGGGTACAATGTTACTGTTGAGGGGTTGCTGTGGATAGTGCTGGAGGGCAGGGCTGTGTTGATCTGAGACTGTAGACATTAAAAAGTCCATAGGAGAGATGGTAGCTGATTAAACAAGTATCATGAGATAATAACAATATGCAAAGATTGGTGACAGCGCTTGGAACCATAAGGCAACAAAAAACTGTGAGAAATAATTTAGGCTCTGCCTGTGAATTACTCTTTGCTTCTCTTCTTCCTTCCATCCCATCTTTTCATATATCACTCTCCACTTGCTGTCCATCTGAGAACAAGGCAAAACTTGCTATTGCAATAAACTATAATCTAATTATCCACACCTAACAACTCTTGCACTTAATCTATAATAAAATGATGACAGAAAAATGTTATAGCACTGCCTTTAGTAGCCTCACACAGCTCCTACTGTTTCCTCCTCATGTCCTTACCAGCCATGTCTGGACAATGTTATATCATGAGTAATATTTTTTTTTAAAAATCCATCTAAATAAAACACACACATGCACGCACACACAGTGACATTTTAGACCTTCTTCAGAATACTGTATATACTATGGGCATCATGGAGCTGATCCAGAATCCTTACATTATTATTTATTACTAGAGCTACAATAATAAAGCAATGAGGAGGGGGAATTAATAAATATGAAATAATGTATTTATGATGATTCCATTTGTTTCACTATCCACTTTGTGCAGGGGCAAAGCTTATTACATTTTTAAACTGTAGCGATACAATAATTTTACTGCTGTAAAATCCAAATTTTGTCTTATTTAAAATATAAATCTAATATAATCTGCTTCTTAATGTATGTTCTTTAAAATACAGTGTGTGTTTTTTAATATATTATAATTATGATAATGCACAATTATGTGGACATGCATATTAGATCGTTTTTTAGTGAAATATAATCCCTCCAGAAAGGCAGGAAAAGCCCGGAAACTTACTTTAAAACTGAATATGTTCTAAATACTTTAAAACTAAATATGTTCCCTAAAACGGTGACAGAGCTACAGACCCATGACAGCCTTACACAGGTAGCCAGCAGCTATGACCAGCACTACTTGTGCAGTTAATAAAAGGACAGGTAATGTTTGTCGCGCTGTTGCACACACAGCACGCTCGTTTGTTTCAGTTCGTCAGTTGCAACAAGACAGCTTACCAACATGTACGTAATAAGCTAATACTCCTGGGTGCTATACACTACAGTGTACGCTGTACACGTACTTACTGGTTTTGTCACATCAGTCTGTGTCTCTGAGTTAACTTGTGTTTCTCCTACAGCTCCGGACTACAAAAAATGCACGTGCTCTTTGTGAGCTCGTTCCCAGCTCGCAACCAGCGCGTTCTGCCATCAAGGGCGATCATTGGTTAAATGTGATCATGTGACTGATGCAAGCCAGATCCTTTTATTTAGCAAAACTGTGATTAATAGTTAAATATTATTGTTGAGGGGCACAGACAGGACTGCGCACGCACACACACATAAAAAAAAAACAATAATTTAAAAAAAAAAAGTTGCCTCAACAAAAGGGCACTTTGGGCACCCATCAGGAAAGGGGCGGGTGCTCAAGCACCTCTAGCCCCCCCCCCCCCTCTGCACGTGCCTGCTTTGCAGTAGCATTTTTGTTGTACCTCATCAATCTCTAGCCATGAGAGCAGTTCCTTCTTCCGAATGTTAGAACACTGAGCTACTAGTTGTTTCGCCATCAATCTGGATGCTGGGTATCGAAGAGTCCATCTGTCCCACATCCTATTTACAGTATGTAACCCCTTCTGCTGGGGTTACTTGAGTAGTAGCATTCCAATAGTGCCCTGTTCTCATCTCTTGCCCACCTGTGCCTTCTTGTGCCAGTAGCCCACTTCTCACACTTCTCATTAGTGCGTTCTGGTTTCTCAACACCTGACGTGGACCTTGCTAATACATGTGACATCCGAGCTTGTATGGCTTGTATGGTTTTCTAGTTTTCTGCCTCTTGCTCATATCCGAGGTAGGCTTGGTTAGCATGGAGAGTCTAGCCTAAGGACCCCTACTGGATACAGACACCCTGGTCAGGAGTCGATATAAATATATATATATATATATATATATATATATATATATATATATATATATATATATATATATATATATATATATTAGGGGTGCAACGATATTCGTATCGATATTGAACCGTTCGATACAGTGCTTTCGGTTCGGTACGCATATGTATCGAACAATACAACATTTGTAATTTATTTTATCAATTTTCCTTCTGACGATGTTGTCTGTGTTGAGCGCTCAGTGAATCTGTGTTCGACTACTCCGCCTAGGCTGCACTGTCGAGCGCAGATCCACTGAGCGCTCAACACAGACAGCATAGTCAGAAGGAAGAGCGCAGGGCAAGCTAGCGAGACAGAAGTTAAGCTCTACTTGCAACAGGCAAATTGAACCTCATTCAGATCTGGCGTTTGGAATTATTTTGGTTTTCATGTGACGTATGACCCTGAAGGTAAGCGAGTCATGGACTAGGCAAGGCAAGGCAAGGCAAGGCAAATTTATTTGTATAGCACAATTCAACAACAAGGTGATTCAAAGTGCTTTACAGAGACATTAGAAACAAAAACAAATAAAAAGCATGATTTAAAATTAATTAAAACAAGCAAACAAACAAACTAACTAAACACACACATTTCACACCTGTTCGCGCGATCTGAACCCTTATCGTAAGGGGAGCTACCAGTCCTTCTGTGGACGAGCTACTTTCTATTTTAAATTCCCTGAATTTAAAATACTCTCTAGACCCAGTCTAGACCCAGTTGGGGAGCTACCCAGAGCTCTAATCCCACACCTGTTCGCGCGATCTGAACCCTTATCGTAAGGGGAGCTACCAGTCCTTCTGTGGACGAGCTACTTTCTATTTTAAATTCCCTGAATTTTAAATACTCTCTAGACCCAGTCTAGACCCAGCTGGGGAGCTACCCAGAGCTCTAAACCCACTTAACAAACAAACAAACAAACAAAACAGTATATAAAATCAAAACAGATAAAATCAGAACAGTAGATAAAATCAGTAGTTAATGTAAGTTTTGAAATTTAAGCTTAACAAACAAACAAAACAGTATATAAAACCAAAACAGATAAAATCAGAAATAGATAAGATCAGTAGTTAGTGTAAGTTTTGAAATGACTAAAGTAAAACAGTATGTTGGATGTGCCATGCAATGCTCAATTACATGGGTGGGAACTAGTGTGTTAGCGCAGTTAGCTCGTTAACGTGTTGGCCGTCTAGCCCCATGCACGGAGCGATCGGCGGTAGCTCGTTAACGGAGATTTGCCATGTTGTGGCGTTAAGGTCATTTCAACGAGATTAACCTGAAAGCACTAGTGGGAACACAACGAATATGACTGCACATTTACGCCGACATCATCCTAGTGCAAAGACAAGTGGAAGCAGACAAAAAAAAGCAAGCATGCTACTAACTTTAGCCGAGTCATTTAGACAGCTGTTAGCACATGATTCTCCTTATGCTGCTGAGAATATAGCCCAGAAGAAGCGGATAGTATAGCTTTTATTTTGGAAAGAGCCATTTCTCTGTAATAAACTCTCTTTTCCAAAGATGAGTGATTCCTCAATCAGATACAGGGCTTGCAATATCGCTAGCCCGACGTCCTGGAGCTAGCGATTTTTTTCAGTCGGGCTACCAAAATCTTTCTCTTCCCTGCCCGTCGGGCTATTGTAGGAAAAATATATGTCAATGCTTTTGCATTCTTTCAGAAATGTAGCTGGGTAATTATGTCATTGGCATCGGTGAGCCACTGTCAATATGTGACATATTGAAGTCGCGTTTGAATTTGCGCTTGTTTTTTTGCTTTCACTTTGCAATCGTGCGAACTGTGTATAGAGAGCGACAGCACTGATCTGTGAGTGATGATAATTTGTGCACCAATTCCTCTGACATCGTCTTATTAATCGTTAGCTTACTATGCAAACATGACAAGTGAAATCTCCCGCAGCTTACACATGTGAGAGGTTGATCGCGCAGAGAATCGCTGAGCTTATGTGAGTGAGCGTGTAAAAGCATTTCAGTTCTGCTGAGCCAAATAAGACAGGTCAGGGTGAAGAAGTGACAGCCAAAGAAAAGCTTACCACAAAACGGAGAAGTTATGACAAATCAGACTATAAGGCAAAAAGAAAGTGCAGCTTTATGGTTTCATGGACAAAAGAATTTCTGTGGCTGCGATATGATGAGCCAAATAACCAGGGCTGCACATAAGTGGTCCGCAGGTGCGCATTCGCTGTCAAAATAAAAAACACGCACAAGGGTTAGGGTTAAATTTAAAAACTGTACTTTTGAGTTAAAATATATATTTATAATTTTAATAAATGACAAATTAAAAATGCATGAACTTTTTTTGTATCGAAAAAATATCGAACCGTGACACCAAAGTATCAAACCGAACCGAACCGTGAATTTTGTGTATCGTTGCACCCCTAATATATATATATATATATATATATATATATATATATATATATATATATATATATATATATATATATATGTATCCAGTAAGGGTCCTAAGGCTAGACCCCCTATGCTAAGCAAGCCTACCGCAGACATGAGCGAGACAGATAAATATGAAGGCATGCCGGCTCGGACGTCGCCCGGATCAACAAGGTCCGCGTCAGGTGTTGAGGAACCAGGGCACCCTGACGAAAAGTGGGCTACTGGAACAAGAAGGCATCGGTGGGCAAGGGACGAAAACAGGGCGTTGTTGGAATGCTACTACGCAAGTAACCCCGGCGGAAGGGGCTACATGAATACTAGGCGAGTGGCTCCAGCAGATCCCGGGAACAACATCGGAGATCTCTGTCCAGAAGAGCGCAGTCCTGGGAACAGCTAAGATACTGCGCAGGACCCTCAAGCTCCCAGGCCTCTGGTAGAGGACCCGAGGTTGAAGGATAAACCGCCCGCAGGGGCGTGCTGGGTGTTTTTTTTTTTTTTATATATATATATATATATAAAAGAAGCAAAGCAAATCATTTAAGACCAAAGAGATGAACCCAAAAATCTCATTAATATCAAACCTGAATGTTTTTGGAAGTAGTTTTTAGTTTGTTTTTAGTTTTAGCTATTTTAGGGGGATATCTGTGTGTGCAGGTGACTATTACTGTGCATAATTATTAGGCAACTTAACAAAAAAATATATATACCCATTTCAATTATTTATTTTCACCAGTGAAACCAATATAACATCTCCACATTCACAAATATACATTTCTGACATTCAAAAACAAAACAAAAACAAATCAGCGACCAATATAGCCACCTTTCTTTGCAAGGACACTCAAAAGCCTGCCATCCATGGATTCTGTCAGTGTTTTGATCTGTTCACCATCAACATTGCATGCAGCAGCAACCACAGCCTCCCAGACACTGTTCAGAGAGGTGTACTGTTTTCCCTCCTTGTAAATCTCACATTTGATGATGGACCACAGGTTCTCAATGGGGTTCAGATCAGGTGAACAAGGTGGCCATGTCATTAGTTTTTCTTCTTTTATACCCTTTCTTGCCAGCCACACTGTGGAGTACTTGGACGCGTGTGATGGAGCATTGTCCTGCATGAAAATCATGTTTTTCTTGAAGGATGCAGACTTCTTCCTGTACCACTGCTTGAAGAAGGTGTCTTCCAGAAACTGGCAGTAGGACTGGGAGTTGAGCTTGACTCCATCCTCAACCCGAAAAGGCCCCACAAGCTCATCTTTGATGATACCAGCCCAAACCAGTACTCCACCTCCACCTTGCTGGCATCTGAGTCGTACTGGAGCTCTCTGCCCTTTACCAATCAAGCCACGGGCCCATCCATCTGGCCCATCAAGACTCACTCTCATTTCATCAGTCCATAAAACCTTAGAAATAATCAGTCTTGAGATATTTCTTGGCCCAGTCTTGACGTTTCAGCTTGTGTGTCTTGTTCAGTGGTGGTCGTCTTTCAGCCTTTCTTACCTTGGCCATGTCTCTGAGTATTGCACACCTTGTGCTCTTGGGCACTCCGGTGATGTTGCAGCTCTGAAATATGGCCAAACTGGTGGCAAGTGGCATCTTGGCAGCTGCACGCTTGACTTTTCTCTGTTCATGGGCAGTTATTTTGCGCCTTGGTTTTTCCACACGCTTCTTGCGACCCTGTTGACTATTTTGAACTAGAAAAATTTGCATTTCCTGCGAAAATGCTGTGTGGATGCCTTAACGCTGAAGATGTCTGCTGAAAAAAGCTGAAAAAGTTGAAAAAACAAAACAAAAAAATGTTGCCCTGAGCAATATTCAAACCTGGCCCTTCTGGTACTCAAGGCTGGTACTCATCTCACTGCGCCACACTCTTTCTCACAAAGAAGAGGTGGAGAAACTGACAATTGTGCTGAAATGAGCAGAAGAGGCTGAGTATTGTGCTGATAAGAGGTGAAAAGGCTGAAGACTTTGCAGAAAAGAGTTGAATGAGCAGAATTTCTGCTGAAAAGAGTTGAATGAGCAGAATTCTGCCTAAAAGAGGTTAATCAGAAGAATTTCTGCTGAAAAGAGTTCAATCAGAAGAATTTCTGCTGAAAAGAGTTCAATCAGCAGAATTTCTGCTGAAAAGAGGTTTTTTCTGAAAACATCAGAAAAAAACTGAAAATTTTGCTGAAAAGAGTTCAATCAGCATAATTTCTTCTGAAAAGACTTCAATGAGAAGAATTCTGCTGAAAAGAGGGTTTTGCTGAAAACAGCTGAAAAAGCTGGTATTTGTGCTGAAAAGTGGTGAAAAAACTGAAAAATGTGATGAAAAGGGGTGAAAAAGCTTAAATTTGTGTTGAAAAGAGTTAAAAAAGGTTAAGTGTTAACTGAAAGAAATGTTGCCATAAGCGGGATTTGAACCCGGGCCTCCCAGTCTGAGAACGGACGCTCATCTCACTGAGCTAAAACACAGGTCAAGCCGGCAAGGAAAATCAGTGAGGCCAATGATAATATGGCAGAAATGAGCAAAAAATATCGCAAAAAAAATTTAATATCTCAAAAAGTATAGAAGTTATGAGCACCAAAAGTCATAGCACCCATTAGCAGAAAGAGCAGAATGTTTTAAGATTTGAACTGAGAAAATCGGCTGAAAACTGAGGGAGTAGTTAACGTCCAAAAAACGTACGGAAGCAACTAGCAGAATAATAAAGAACTAGAAAAATTTGCATTTCCTGCGAAAATGCAGTGTGGATGCTTTAAAGCTGAAGCTGTCTGCAAAAACTAGCTGAAAAAGCTGAAAAGTTGCAGAAATTGTAAAAACTTTGCAGAAATGCTATATTTAGAAAGAAAAATATAATATAGTAGAAATAGTATGATTTAGCAGAAATACTACAATATAGCATAATAACAATGATTTAGAACAAATACTATGATTGAGCAGAATAGTAATAACTTAAGTGAAAATACTGGAAAAGTAAGATGACAAGCTGAAAAAAAAACGGAACATGGTTAAGTTCCCTCAAAACTAATTGTTGTTCACCTGTGAAAAAAAATAAAGAAATAAAAATAAATTTAAAGGAACAGCCAATAGATACACACAAAATCAAATATGTATACACAAATGCACAGAGAGAGAGACACACGGAGGGTCTATGCCAGTCAACCAGTCTGAATATATTATATTTTTTTCCAACAATGAGATGCTGCCCTAAACAGGGTCTCTCTCTCTCTCTCTCTCTCATGCACACACACACACACACACACACACACACACACACACACACACACACACACACACACTCGCTTAAGTCCCGTTTGGGGTCGCATATCTTAACTCCCCCCCTTTGGGGACACCACTTTCTGTATGGTTTAGAAGCAAGCTGGCAACTCAGTTTTACTCCTCCAAGACCACAGAAATAAAAAAATCACTTGAGATTTTCATTTTAAGCAACTTTTGTCCAGACAGTATTTTTACCTTCCCATTGGGGACTGGGAATGTTTTTAATGTCCCCTTTGGGGTCTTTAGCGATACACAGATAAAAAAAAAACTATATTATGCCACTTTTGGGGACCTTACTTCCATTTGGGGTCTTCGGCGACACACACATACACAAACTATTTTATGCCACTTTTGGGGACCTTACTTCCATTCAGGGTCTTCAGCAATACACACATACACAAGTTATTTTATGTCAGTTTTGGGGACCATACTTCCCTTTTGGGTCTTCAGCAATACACACATACACAAGTTATTTTATGTCAGTTTTGGGGATATTACTTCCCTTAAAGGCAATTCCTTCAAAGTACAATGTAATGTTAACTACCCAATCTAACAATAATCTAAACAATAATTAAGGTCTCTATTTATCTTGAAGAAATCAAAACTATGTCCAATGTCTCGGCCACAGAACAATTTAAATTTTTGACTGCATTTTTTACTACTGTGTTGTTTTGGGAGTTTATATGCACATCATTAATGCAGAGAAACTTGGATAAAAAAAATCATCTGTACTATTGAGTGTTTGTTACCAGCAAATTGTAAGGCAAGAACTTTGCTTCCAAATATGTTCACTGGGAAGAAGTCCCTGGTCCCCTGTCTTCATCTTGATCCGTTTTCTTATTCTATTGTGTTTTTGTTGGCTCCATACCTGACAGAAGAGACTCAATCTCATTGCTTGAGGAATCTGGATTTTGCAGATCAATTTTTTTTTTACATTTCAGGCATTTCTCATGATGCTGCTTCAGCTTGGTTAGTCTTGAGTAGATAAACATACATAAGTTAAATAGGCAAACATTAGACAGTTAAACTAGTTTTTATATTCTATTTAAACTAAAAGAAATTTCTAATTTCACCTATGAATTGTTAACACAGATAATTTGAACACAATTACCAAGAGTTCATTTGATTTTCAGAAACTATCCAAACCTATCATAAAAGATTTAATTTAATTATTAATAAACACACTACTTTAACCTACATTAGAAGCAATCAAAATATCCTTTACATCAGGGCACCAATGAGTACAGTATTAAAGATCTGTGAGTGATAAGACAAGCTGTACGATTTTAGAATGGATATCTTAATTTTAGTTTTCACTGATGTTACGAGTAAATTTAACATGAATAACAAATAGACAAGAGACAATTAAAAACTGCCAAAGAAGATGACTCTTATGACTTCCGGGGACATTTCTAACAAAAATGCACTGCATTAACCTGAATGAGGACAATCAAAAGGATATACATAAATGAAATTGAATTGATATAGTACCAGAGTACAGTGATCATTAACTGATCGTCATTAACGATCAGTGACCATTAACGGTTTTGTCACTGATCTCAAGGGTAGATTAATACTAAATACAGAAATATACCTCCATTTAAAAATTGCAAAAACATATGCAACAATAGTTATTGGTATACCTGACTCTTATGACTTTTGGGGACGTTTCTAACACAAAAACAATCCGCTTTAACGTAAATGGGGACATTCAATGGGAAACTTTCCTTAGGGAACTGGTTAATACAATAAACTCTGATTATTAAACATCTGCATATGTTAAGGTATGTGTAACTACTTTTCGGATGGATTTCTTTATCTTAGTCCTCATTCTGATTGGTATTTGTTCCGTATTTTTAAATCTTAGACATATTGAAGTTTTTTTTTTTTAACATAACCCTTGCTTGAGTGTGGGGATCATTGATAAATTGTTTACAGACTTCATGGATAGATTTATACTGAAAAAGAACATGATACTATTTTTAGAAAAAAATTATGAAAAATATCCAACTATAGTCATTAGTATGCCATATACTTATGACTTTTGGGGACGTTGTTAACACAAATACACTCCGCTTTAACCTAAATGGGGACATTCAATGGGAAACTTTCCTTAGGGAACTGGTAAACACAATGAACTCTGATTATTAAATATTTGCTCATGTTAAAGCATGGGTCCCCAATCCCAGTCCACGAGGGCCGGTGTCCCTGCAGGTTTTAGATCTCACCCTGGGTCAACACACCTGAATCACAATTCAAGACATGTTGAGATGGTAATTTATCCATTTAAATCAGCTGTGATGGATCAAGGACACATCTAAAACCTGCAGGGACACCGGCCCTCGTGGACTGGGATTGGGGACCCCTGTGTTAAAGTATGTGTAATGATCTGGAGGATGGATTGCTGTATCTTAGTCCTCATTCTGATTGGTATTTGTTCCATATTTTCAAATCTTAGACATAATGAAGGATTTTACAACATAACCCTTACTTGAGTGTGGGAATCATTGATAAATTGTTCTCCGACTTCATGCATAGATTTATACAGAAAATAGGGACATGATACCATTTAGAAAAAAAAAAATGCAAAGCATATCCAACTATAGTCATTAGTATGCCATATGCTTATGACTTTTGGGGACGTTTCTAACACAAATACACTCCGCTTTAACCTAAATGGGGACATTCAATGGGAAACTTTCGTTAGGGAACTGGTTAATACAATGAACTCTGATTATTAAACATCTGCATATATTAAGATATGTGTAATGATTTGGGGCATGGATTGCTTTATCTTAGTCCTCATTCTGATTGGTATTTGTTCCATATTTTCAAATCTTAGACATAATGAAGGATTTTACAACAATAACCCTTACTTGAGTGACGAGATCACTGATAAATTGTTTGTTGACTTTATAGGTAGATTTATACAGAAAAAAGGAACATGATTACATCTTTTAAAAAAATCCCAAAGCATATCCAACTATAGTCATTAGAATGCCATATACTTGTGACTTTTGGGGACGTTTCTAACACAAATACACTCCGCTTTAACCTAAATGGGGACATTCAATGAGAAACTTTCCTTAGGGAACTGGTAAATACAACGAACTCATTACACATACCTCAACATATGCATATGTTTCATACCTCAACATATGCATATGTTGAGGTATGTGTAATGATTTGGGGGATGGATTACTTTATCTTAATCCTCCTTCTGATTGGTATTTGTTCCATATTTTCATATCTTTGACATAATAAAGGATTTTACAACAAAACTCTTGAGTGTGGTGATCACTGATAAATTGTTCTCGAACTTCATGTATGGAGTTATACTGAAAAAGGGACATGACACTATTTTTAAAAAACAATACAAAAACATATCCGACTATAGTCATAGGTATGCCATATACTTATGACTTTTGGGGATGTTTCTAACACAAATACACTCCTCTTTAACCTAAATGGGGACATTCAATGGGAAACTTTGATTAGGGAACTGGATAATACAATGAACTCGGATTATTAAACATCTGCATATATTAAGATATGTGTAATGATTTGGGGGATGGATTGCTTTATCTTAGTCCTCATTCTGATTGGTAACTGTTCCATATTTTCATATCTTTGACATAATGAAGGATTTTACAACATAACTCTTGAGTGTGGTGATCACTGATAAATTGTTCTCGAACTTCATGTATTGAGTTATACTGAAAAAGGGACATGACACTATTTGTAAAAAACAATACAAAAACATATCTGACTATAGTCATAGGTATGCCGTACAGTATATTTATGACTTTTGGGGATATTTCTAACAAATACACTCCTCTTTAACCTAAATGGGTACATTCAGTGGGAAACTTTCCTTAGGGAACTGGTTAATACAATGCACTCTGATCATTAAACACATGCATATGTTAAGGTATGTGTAACTACTTTTCGGATTGATTTCTTTATCTTAGTCCTCATTCTGATTGGTATTTGTTCTGTATTTTTAAATCTTAGACATAATGAAGGGGTTTTTTTTTTAACATAACCCTTGCTTGAGTGTGGGGATCATTGATAAATTGTTTACAGACTTCATGGATAGATTTATACTGAAAAAAGGGACATGATACTATTTTTAGAAAAAAAATCCCGCAACATATCCAACTATAGTCATTAGTATGCCATATGCTTATGACTTTTGGGGACGTTTCTAACACAAATACACTCCGCTTTAACCTAAATGGGGACATTCAATGGGAAACTTTCGTTAGGGAACTGGTTAATACAATGAACTCTGATTATTAAACACACGCATATGTTAATGTGTGTGTAACTACTTTTCGGATTGATTTCTTAATCTTAGTCCTCATTCTGATTGGTATTTGTTCTGTATTTTTAAATCTTAGACATATTGAAGTTTTTTTTTTTTAACATAACCCTTGCTTGAGTGTGGGGATCATTGATAAATTGTTTACAGACTTCATGGATAGATTTATACTGAAAAAGGGACATGATACTATTTTTAGAAAAAAAAATCCCGCAACATATCCAACTATAGTCCTTAGTATGCCATATGCTTATGACTTTTGGGGACGTTTCTAACACAAATACACTCCGCTTTAACCTAAATGGGGACATTCAATGGGAAACTTTCGTTAGGGAACTGGTTAATACAATGAACTCTGATTATTAAACATCTGCATATATTAAGATATGTGTAATGATTTGGGGCATGGATTGCTTTATCTTAGTCCTCATTCTGATTGGTATTTGTTCCATATTTTCAAATCTTAGACATAATGAAGGATTTTACAACAATAACCCTTACTTGAGTGAGGAGATCACTGATAAATTGTTTGTTGACTTTATAGGTAGATTTATACAGAAAACAGGAACATGATAACATCTTTTAAAAAATCCCAAAGCATATCCAACTATAGTCATCAGAATGCCATATACTTATGACTTTTGGGGACGTTTCTAACACAAATACACTCCGCTTTAACCTAAATGGGGACATTCAATGAGAAACTTTCGTTAGGGAACTGGTTAATACAATGAACTCTGATTATTAAACATCTGCATATATTAAGATATGTGTAACTACTTTTCGGATTGATTTCTTTATCTTAGTCCTCATTCTGATTGGTATTTGTTCTGTATTTTTAAATCTTAGACATAATGAAGGGGTTGTTCTTTTTTTTTAACATAACCCTTGCTTGAGTGTGGGGATCATTGATAAATTGTTTACAGACTTCATGGATAGATTTATACTGAAAAAGGGACACGATACTATTTTTTAAAAAAAATACAAAGCATATCCAACTATAGTCATTAGTATGCCATATGCTTATGACCTTTGGGGACGTTTTTAACACAAATACAATCCGCTTTAACCTAAATGGGGACATTCAATGGGAAACTTTCCTTAGGGAACTGGTAAATACAACGAACTCATTACACATACCTCAACATATGCATATGTTTCATACCTCAACATATGCATATGTTGAGGTATGTGTAATGATTTGGGGGATGGATTACTTTATCTTAATCCTCCTTCTGATTGGTATTTGTTCCATATTTTCATATCTTTGACATAATGAAGGATTTTACAACATAACTCTTGAGTGTGGTGATCACTGATAAATTGTTCTCGAACTTCATGTATGGAGTTATACTGAAAAAGGGACATGACACTATTTTTAAAAAACAATACAAAAACATATCCGACTATAGTCATAGGTATGCCATATACTTATGACTTTTGGGGATGTTTCTAACACAAATACACTCCTCTTTAACCTAAATGGGGACATTCAATGGGAAACTTTCCTTAGGGAACTGGTTAATACAATGAACTCGGATTATTAAACATCTGCATATATTAAGATATGTGTAATGATTTGGGGGATGGATTGCTTTATCTTAGTCCTCATTCTGATTGGTAACTGTTCCATATTTTCATATCTTTGACATAATGAAGGATTTTACAACATAACTCTTGAGTGTGGTGATCACTGATAAATTGTTCTCGAACTTCATGTATTGAGTTATACTGAAAAAGGGACATGACAGTAATGCTGCACTAATGAATTAGACTAACTATTCACTTTAGCTAAAGTTATTAAGTTAGCTAAAGAGTTGGGATGCTGTGTAAGACATAAATAAAGCTAAAATACAAAGGTTTGGACACCGTTTTGCATGTTTCCCTACTGTAGGGGTCTCTGCAAGCATACAGAGGGGGTACTCTGAGAGGGTCCAAGATGACAACTTTGGAATTCTACTAGAAACAGTCGATCATATTTGTTGTCAAAGCTGAATTCAGGGCAAACTACGCTAAATTAGCGTTTTTAGCTAACAGCTACAATAAGATAAGATAAAATAAGATAAGATAAGATAGAACTTTATTAATCCCTCGGGTGGGTTCCTCTGGGAAATTCGATTTCCAAAAAAGCACAGCACCGACAGAAGTTACAGAGTTATACACACACACATATATATAAATACAGAGACAATATAAATAAAATATACGAAGGGGATAAATAGAATAAATAGGAATAAAAATAAAAATACAAGTGAATTGCACATTTCAAGTATTGAGTCTATTGCACCGTTGACTATTTACAAAAGTATTGCACAAAAGGTATTGCACAGTGAGGTGAAGAGGCACTACAGCTTAGTTGTTCCCTCCTTTGTCCTCCTGTTTCCCCTCCCTCTCCCCTCCAGAGAGGAGTTAAACAGTTTGATGGCGTGTGGGACAAAGGAGTTTTTAAGTCTGTTAGTTCTTGTCTTTGGGAGAAGCAACCTGTCACTGAACAGACTCTTCTGATTGTTTATGGCTGTGTGCAGAGGATGCCTGGCATTGTCCATAATGTCCATCAGTTTCTTTAATGTCCTTTTCTCTGCCACTGTCACCAGAGTGTCCAGCTTCATGCCGACCACAGAGCTAGCCCTCCTGATCAGTTTCTCCAGCCTGGATGAGTCCTTCTTTGCTGTGCTGCTCCCCCAGCACACCACAGCATAGAAAAGTACTCCAGCAACCACCGACTGGTAAAACATCCTCAGGAGCTTCCTGCAGATGTTAAAAGACCTCAGCCTCCTGAGGAAGTACAGTCGGCTTTGGGCTTTTTTATACAGGTGCTCTGTGTTGCATGACCAGTCCAGTTTATTGTCCACCCACAGCCCGAGGTACTTGTACTTGTTGACAACCTCCACCTCCTCCCCCTCTATCTGAACCGGCAGTGGACCTGCTCTAGACCTCCCGAAGTCCACAACCAGTTCCTTAGTCTTTGAGGTGTTGAGTTGCAGGTGGTTTGTGTGACTCCATGCGACAAAGTTCCTCACCAGACTTCTGTACTCCTCTTCCTGATCATCCCAGATACACCCCATGATGGCTGTGTCGTCTGCAAACTTCTGAATGTGGCATAATTCAGAGTTGTAGCAGAAGTCAGAGGTGTACAGGGTGAAGAGAAGAGGGGACAGCACAGTTCCCTGTGGTGCTCCTGTGCTGCTGACCACTGTGTCAGACGTGATGTCCTTCAGCCTGACGTACTGTGGTCTGTCGGTGAGGTAGTCGGAGATCCAAGCCACCAGGCAGGGGTCCACCTCCATCCTGTTCAGTTTTTCTTGAAGCATACGGGGCCGGATGGTATTAAAGGCACTGGAAAAGTCAAGAAACAGGATCCTGACCGTGCCTTTTCCCCCATCCAGGTGTGAGTGGGCTCTGTGTAGGAGGTACAGGATGGCATCCTCCACTCCGACACCCGCCTTGTATGCAAACTGTAGTGGGTCCTGGGCATGTTGTACCTGTGGTCGGAGGAGGTTGAGGAAGAGCCGCTCTAGAGTCTTCATAAGATGTGACGTCAGTGCCACCGGTCGGAAGTCATTCAGCTCATTGGGCCGGTTCTTTTTGGGGACCGGGACGATGCAGGATGTCTTCCATAGGGCGGGCACTCTCCCCAGTCGCAGACTGAGGTTGAAGACTCGTTGTAGCGGCTCCCCAAGTTCAGCAGCACACGCCTTTAGCATCCTAGGACACACCTTGTCTGGGCCTGCTGCCTTTCTGGGGCGAAGCTTCCTCAGTTGTCTCCTGACCTGATCCACTGTGACACTGGGAGATGTTTGGGAAGAGGGGAGGGGGGGAGATGTCTTGCTGCTGAGAGAGGGATTGGAGGAGGGGGGTGTCATGGTGTCAGGAAGGGGGGGAAGCGAGGGAGGTAGGAGAGTGGGGATTGGACTCTGTCGTGAAGGTGAGGGTGGGGGGGTTGTGGGCTGGTCAAACCTGTTGAAGAAGTTGTTGAGTTTGTTTGCCTTCTCCACAGTCCCCCCCACTGTGCTTTTCTTGGTGTTGTGGCCTGTGATGGTTTTCACACCATTCCAGACCTCCCTCATATTGTTCCTCTCCAACTTCTGCTCCACCTTCCTCCTGTAGGTGTCCTTTGCTTCCCTCAGGCAGCGTTTCACCTCCCGCTGTGCTGCCTTCATCTCCTCCTTCACTTTGCTCCTGAAAGCCTTCTTCTTCATGTTGAGGACAGCTTTGACTTCCTGTGTTACCCACGGTTTGTTATTAGGATAACACCGTACCGTCTTAGCAGGGGCGACCGTGTCCACACAAAAGTTGAGGTAGTCTGTAAGACAGTGTGTCGCCCCCTCTATGTCCTCACCATGTGGGCTCAGGAGCACATCCCAGTCTGTGGTGTCATAACAGTCCCTCAGAGCATCCTCCTTTTCTGGGGTCCATCTCCGGATGGAGCGCGTTGTGACCGGCTGCCTTTGGACGAGGGGTGTGTATTGTGGCTGTAGGTAAACCAGGTTGTGGTCTGACTTCCCTAGTGGGGGGAGGGGGGTGGCTCTGTATGCATCTCTCACATTAGCATACAGTAGGTCAATTGTCCTGTTGCTTCTTGTGGGACAATTCAAAAACTGGTGAAAAGCAGCCAGAGTAGAGTCCAGTGTGGCATGGTTAAAGTCTCCAGATATAATAATGAAAGCCTCGGGGTTTTGTGTCTGAAGTCTTGCTGTGACTGTGTGTATTTTCTCACAGGCAGCTGTTGCGTCGGCCCTCGGAGGGATGTAAACACACACACAGATCACATGACTGAACTCCCGAGGTAGATAATATGGCCGCAAGCTAACAGCTAGCAGCTCCAGGTCCGGACGGCATACCGAAACTTTAACGGAGACGTGTCCAGGGTTACAGTATCTGTTGTTAACGTAGACAATGAGTCCCCCACCTCTGCTTTTTCCGCTGGCCTGCGTGTCCCTATCGACTCTCACGGGTGTGAAACCGCATAGGTCTACGTTAGCCTGCGGCGTTAGCTCGGTTAGCCACGTCTCCGTGAAGATAAACAAGCTGCACTCACGGTATAGTCTGTGGTTGTTCAGAGCGCACAGTTCGTCAATCTTATTCTGTAACGAGTTCACGTTGCCCATGATCACTGTCGGGATTGATGGTTTGAATCGCCTCCGGTGATCCGCTCTCCTCGCTCCAGCTTTGCAGCCTCTGTAGCTCCTCTTTAGCTCGGCCGGGATGTTGTGTCGCATGCCGGTCTGTCCCTTTGTTTTTAGTGCCAGCAGCTCCGCTCTCGAATAGATGAAGGAACTGGTTCCAGAAGTTTTAAAAAGTGCATTATCCATCTTGTATCGCTATATCTAAGAGGTATAAGTAGAGGAAGGTGAAAAAAAGTTTGAAAAGCCTAGTCTAAAAAGTTAAAGTTAACAAAAAGGTGCGGTGTTGCAGAGCTACTTGGAAAGGCTGCCGTCACTCCAGCGCCATCTTGAACACATAAGCATAAAAGTTACCGTACGGCTATCATTTGTTAACATGACGCTTGTTCTTATACATGTAGTACATTTATTACCAACCTGAGAGTTCATCCGCTGGTCATTCGACATGACGAATGACTTCTGAAGTCTTAATTCAGCTCAAGACGCTGTAGATTCCCGTCGGTAACACTTTTGGTCCGCTAGTAAAACGTAGTTCTATTAATCTGCGCTTGAACCGGAACCGGATGTAAGTTTCAAAAAACTGAATTTTGGAACTGAAATTGAATTGTAGAACTGAAACTGAATGGTGAGAAGTGAAACTGAAATTATTCGAGAGCTGAATTTTTAAAGGATAAAATGCAGTTTCAAAGCAAATCAATTCATTTTCAAAATATAAAATTCAATTTAGTGATGATCATTTTCAAACCAAAAATTCAATTTCAAATTAGACTAATTCAAATTCGGTTTTCAAAAGCATTTATTCAAGTTACAATTCAGATTCAATCTGAGCAATTCAAATTCAAAATGAACTTATTCAAATTCAGTTTCTGATGGCACAGATTTCTGCCCATAGGTAATAGGTGAGAAAATAATTCTTGAATTGTGAGCGTTAGGAGTGTCTGAAGATATACTGGGACAAGCCTTGTATCTTAACTTTGCTTTGTTAAGGAGATATGACGATTTGAATATGCCTCTCATTACAGAAAACAAGCTCTCCATTGACTTTCTATGGAGAGTTTTGCGACTTTGTGTTGGTCTGAGGAGATTTGCCAAAATTCTATAAATCCCACAACAATGATAGTGAAATTTTCGGAAAGCCAGCAAAAATACCTACGTTTTGATGTATAATTTGTGGAAGTTGAGTGAAAATTGAGCAAGTAGCAAGAAGTTGTTCGGACATGAAGAGAAGACTGAAAAACCTTCAGTGGCACACTGGAAGCCAAGTGCATAGCAACCATAACAACGCATGTATTTTGTGAAAAATCACAATTTTGCAACTGAAAACTTTAAGAGGCATAAAAGTAAAACGGTAAAAGATTTGAAAAAGCTGATTTTTACCTGAATAGCCCAATAATTTGAGAACATTTTAAAGTTTGAATGCTTGTTCTACGTGAACATATGAGGAAGTAGTTAAGTTTCAGAAACAAGCAAATTTTAGCAGAATTGCAGAAGTTTCCCATTCATTTCAATGGGACAAATTAAGCTTAATATTTTAAAAAGTATAATAGTGAAAAATACCAAAAGATATAGCACACATTAGCAGAAATAGCAGAATAGTTTAAAATTTGAACGGTGAAAATCGGCTGAAAATTGTGGAAGTAGTTAAGTGCCAAAAAGTGTACGGAAGTCCCAAGAGGAACTCAATAGTGTGGATGCTTAAAGCGTCCACACAATAAAGAGAAACAGGATCTCAATAGTGTGGATGCCTACGGCATCCACACAATGAAACGCTTGATTGTTCGATGATCACGCTTCAGAAGCTTTGCAATTTTGAGACTGCTGCATCCCTCTGCAAGATATCTCACTATTTTTGACTTTTCTGAGCCTGTCAAGTCCTTCTTTTGACCCATTTTGCCAAAGGAAAGGACGTTGCCTAATAATTATGCACACCTGATATAGGGTGTTGATGTCATTAGACCACACCCCTTCTCATTACAGAGATGCACATCACCTAATATGCTTAATTGGTAGTTGGCTTTTGAGCCTATACAGCTTGGAGTAAGACAACATGCATGAAGAGGATGATGTGGACAAAATACTCATTTGCCTAATAATTCTGCACTCCCTGTAATATTCAGACATATTGTAACACACTTGAAGTCTGTCTGAGTCCCATTAATAGGTGCTTTTTGAGGTAGAGTCAGTTCTGTAAAAAGCATTTTGGCTGCCTGTAAAACAAAAGACATCCTTGTTTGCATCACGTTCCTTCCCTTTTTCTGGCACTGAGTTCAGTTAATTTATGCTATTTAGTTTTCATAAAAATACCAGTGTTACTGAGGACCAGAAACATGTGTGGCTCAGTTCCAAACACGGGGGGAGGACTCGGTGAAGAGTTCCAGGACATAGTCACATGTTATGTTCCACTCACACTAGTGTAAACAGAACAGCAACTGTCTTGCAACAAGGAAAAATTATCTCTTTAACAGTGATTATGCTGAATTTTTGTGCTGTGAATCATTTGCAAGTAGTTACAACAACCAGTTGGTTGCAGAGGGGCTGAACATTTGACTCATGGCCAGCTGATTATACACTGATTATATTTAAAAGCAAGGTTGTTTTTTAAACTTTTGGCTGGATTGTGAATCGTTTATCATTTATTTATTTATATAGCACATTTAATTACAACAGCAACGTTGACCAAGTGAATGTAAGTAAGTAGTTAATATGAGATTCTGTATGTAGACAGCAGCAGATTTGTAATTCTCACCAACTTACCACAGTAAATAACCAATTGCATGTAACTGTCAACTTCACCCGACACAATCGTATACTGATAGAAGACTTAATCCGTACTATTGCCATATTATCACTGCCTTCTTAATGCACGAAGGTCACGTTGAAGACTGTTGTTAACTGGAAGTGGTTGCAGACCTGGCTGTCTTCAAAGCAACCATTTTAAAGGCGACAAGGTTGCAAGTCCATTGCACATGATTATAGTGTTTTTGGTCATGTCATAGTTTTAAATTGCTGTTCTCACTATCATGACTGTATCATTATGTATCACACACATTGGGTGCATAATAAGAAATGATTATTCTGATGATATACACAGCCAGACTAACACAGCCAGCAAATTTTATTATTTGATTTCTTATGAGTACATATTTCCTCAGTTTGAACACAATGCAACCACACAGACACATACAGTACCCACACACATACACACTTACTCCCACCTATTCCAAATCAAATTCAAATTCAAATCAAATTCAAATTTTATTTGTCACGTACACAGTCATACACAGTACGATATGTAGTGAAATGCTTGGACAACTGCTCGTGACCTAAAGAGAACAAAAAAGGAAAAGGCTATGAATAAGATAGGAAATAAATATGAAAAATTAAAAAGGGTAAATTTAACTAGGAAGGAATAAAATATAAATTAAGGTTAAAAATGAAATAACTGTACAACACAAATTAGAATGAAGGGTAAATTTAACTGGGAAGAATAAGATAAAGATAAATATATAAATTAAAGTTGAAAATAAAATAACTGTACAACAAAATACACAATACACAATATAGAACTATATAAGAATGTATGAAGAAATCTAAATATAAATAAATATATACACAATAACAGCAGCTGTACAAGTATTAACCGGAAATGAAGAATATAGTGACCAGTGTTGTGCAAAACCAAAGTCCAGAAAGTCCAGTGTGTGTGTAAGAACCATATGTGTGGGTCAGTACTGTGTGGTGGTGTGATTGAGAGACCGTATCGCCTGCGGGAAGAAGCTCCTCCTCAGTCTCTCTGTGTTGGTCTTCAGGGAGCGGAATCGCTTTCCTGACCTCAACAGAGAGAACAGTCTGTTGTTGGGATGGCTGAGGTCCTTCACGATCTTCCTGGCCTTGGTCCAGCACCGCCTGCTGTAGATTGAGTGCAGGTCAGGGAGCTCGGAGCGGATGGTGCGCTCAGCTGACCGCACAACCCTCTGTAGAGCTCGTCTGTCCTGCATGGTGCTGTTCCCGAACCAGGTTAAGATGTTTCCCGCCAGGATGCTCTCTATGGTGCACGAGTAAAAGTTCCTGAGCACCTTGGAGGGCAGTTGGAAGTCTCTCAAGCGTCTGAGGTGGTAGAGACGCTGTCGGGCCTTTTTCACCACGGTGTTGATGTGACAGGACCATGACAGGTCCTGCGTGATGTGAACTCCGAGGTATTTGAAGCTGTCCACTCTCTCCACTGGGCACTCGTTGATGACGGGGGTCTGGTAGTTCCTCTCCTGCTTAGTGCTGAAGTCCACTATCAGCTCCTTTGTCTTACTGACGTTTAGAAGGAGGTTGTTCCTCTGGCACCAGTTCTCCAGATTCCTAATCTCCTTCAGGTAGGCCGTCTCGTTGTTATCAGAGATCAGGCCCACCACGACGGTGTCGTCAGCAAACTTGATGATGGTGGTGGAGCTGGTAGTGGCCACACAGTCATATGTGTACAAAGAGTACAGCAGGGGGCTCAGAACACACCCCTGGGGGGCTCCAGTGCTGAGAGTGGTGGAGGCTGAGACATGTCCGCCCATCCTTACTGCCTGTGGTCTGCCAGTTAGGAAGTTGGAGATCCACTGACACATAGATGAGCTGAGTCCCAGATGCTCCAGCTTGGTGGTGAGTGTGGAGGGAATTATGGTGTTAAATGCAGAGCTGTAGTCTATGAAGAGCATTTTAACATAATTCCCCCTTCTAGTGTCCAAGTGAGTGAGTGATGTGTGGAGGAGATGAGAGATGGCATCGTCTGTGGAACGATTTGGACGGTAAGCGAACTGTAGTGGGTCCAGTGTGTCTGGTAGTGAAGAAATGATGAAGTCTCTGACCAGGCGTTCAAAGCACTTCATCACTACTGAGGTGAGGGCTACAGGGCGATAGTCATTGAGAGAAGCAGGGTGGGGTTTCTTCGGGACAGGAACAATGATGGACTCTTTGAAGCATGTGGGGATCACCGACTGAGATAAAGAGATGTCCATGCATTCTCTTTAAGTATATTTTGTGAAATTATTTGTAACTCTTCAGGTATTACCAAGTACTTATGGAGTCTTGTAGTCACAGCACTTTTTAACACAATAAAAGGTCTGTGCTAGATGCCAAAATGCATTTCTTCATTATGTATCTTCATCTCATTCTAAGGAAAAATGGTAAGATTGGAGGACAGTGTCTTCCTGGTGCAAATGAGGATTTTTTTTTCTTTTTTGTTCTTTCTGAAGAACTGCTGCGTGCATCTCTGCACATATCTACTGTTAAATGCACTAGCTGGCATCTTCCACCTTGTACATGTTTTTTAAACCTTGAAATCCTTGCTGTTTGTTGCCTTTTTGTCTGAAAATGAAATTATTGGTCCCAAACAACCACACACAGCATCAAAGGTTGTACACCATGGTCAAATAACTATGCATATTCTTGTAATGTTTACCTTACTGGTTAAAGAAAACAAAGCATGAACAGACAACACACACACATAAGAACACTTAATTAATCAATTTTAAATTCACGATTGATTTAGTCTAGACCTAAAGTTTTTCTCTCATTGCTTGAGGAAACTCTTTGAAAGTCATTTCATATCTTACACCAGTGCAGAATTGATTGGATATTGTCATAATTAACTTGGATTTTTACAAAGGCTTGCCTTGTTGCAAATAAAGCCATCAATATTGTAACCTTCCTGAGCACATTCACTCCAAATATAAACTCTGCCTAGATCAATACAAAACTTTGAAAAAGTGCTTGTTTTGAGATATTTTAGATAATTAAACAGTGTCAGATAACAAAAAAGCATAGAATGAGACAAAGGCATTGTCAGAGATGGAGAATTGGTTGCAACAAAATTAATGTATATTGTATAAGAATTTGGGCCTTTATGTGTTGAGTTTACATGCACTCCTTGTATCGTTCTGTGATGTGATGACTTGTGATGGGTGGGCAACTTGTCTAGGGTTTACAACTCTCTCCCCATGATAGCCACTCTAGAACATATAAGCCCTTGAGAAAATGAATGGATGGATGGATTCTTTGAGTGTTGAGTTTCTGTTTCATAATGTTACAGTTGCATGGAAGAAGTGCATCTGTGATGCAGCATTTGATTTCCTCTAGTTTGTCAAAAAAAAACAAAAAAAATACCCCCCCCCCCCCCCCCCCCCCTCCAAAAAACCCCACAAAAAACCCCCAAAAACTAACCCTTCAACTTCTCTTTAAAATTCACGTGGAAAGAATTCACATTAAAACAAAAAAACAGCAATTGGAGAGGTATGACATATTTGTGTGGCAAAACAAACAAACCAAGAAACAAAAAACCTACTTGACCCTGGGGAAGACCCAGTACAACATAAAAGTTGAATCAATTTGAAATAGAAGTTGATGGTTTCTTTTTTATGCAAGGTCCAGACTGAAATTTCAAAGTCACAACAGGAGTGAGCAGAACAGGACTTCTAGGGTGCAATTTTAAAATAGCAAAAGCATTAGAAGTAGTCCAGAGGTGGACAAGGTCAGAACTTAAAGAGAAGTTGGCCAAAACTAAATTACCATATGATGCATGTACGGTGGAGTGTAAAGTCCACCAAAATGTTTGGGAATACAGTAAGACATTACTCCTAATATGCCATGAAAACTGCAGTTGCACTCACTCCAGTATTGTGTACTGTTTCCTTTGCCAGCTGCATCAAAAAGCAGTCATTATGTGACATAAAGAAGATTGCACCTCTAGACCGACCATTTCCTGAATCATTCAGCAATATGTATGTGTGTGTGTGTGTGTGTGTGTGTGTGTGTGTGTGTGTGTGTGTGTCTGCTACTGTGAATATGTGTGGAGACTTCCCTGTATGGATACTAGGGTTGTGGTTTGTGTTAAAGAATTGGTCCCATTGGCAACATTGGTACCCTCACTATGAGCTAATAGACCTATCAAACAGTCCCCCCAGGTCATACAAGGCTGTATAATTGAGCCATTGAGGATTTTCTACTAACCTGTAACTACTACATTCTCTCACATTCACGCACTTATGCACATTCACTGCTGTGGCCCAAAACACACAGCCACTGCAGTTGCTTTGTGGATATGAGCTTTTCTTTACACATACCTTCATCTCAACTGATGATTCTCTATTCAACTTCAAGCTCTTTTACTGAGTTCCTTTTAAACCTTTAACATTTCTCCTTCTTTTCTCTCACCTCCAGCATGGACAATGGTGGTTCTCATTTTTTAAGAGAACCACCATTGTGCTCAGCCACCTCAGGAAACTCTATGCCAGGGTACTTTAAAAGAGATTACATCCATTGGTTACACCTCAGATCCAACCACATATCTGTCATCCGGGTCATAGAACACTGGACTAGCTTTGAGGATATTAGATTTCTTGGAGTTTGCCCAGGCATCTATTTTGGGAATTTGTGTGCCTTGGAATGTCTTATGGAGGGGTTCTTCTGAAGTATGGCGTAAGAGGCCTATTGTTATGAGCCCCATACATCTGTAATGAGAGGTTTGCTTGAGGGCTGTCATGTCCTTTCTCAGCAAACCTAGGACACACTGGAGAGATTACAGCTGCTGGTTGGCTTGGGCTTGGTGTCCCTCAAGAAGAGCTAGAGTTGGGTAGTTGGTGATGGGGGAGTCAAAGTCCTCTGCTTTGACTGATGTCCCCACAACCTGGTGACAGAAAATGGATAGATGGAAACTTCAAGAAATCAAAATATACAAATGTTTGCTCTATCTTTGTACACTTTCATATAGTGTACCTCAAGAAAAGTTGCTAGATCAGTTAAACTCTTCTTTCTGGGGTTAATTCATAGGAACAATAGAAATAAAATGCCTATCTTGAAACACTTGAAATACAATTATCAGCAGTCTTGAAAAGATTATCTTCAAACAGGCATAGATCTCCAGTATTATCAACAGGCTGTGGATGTCTTGGTTGATACATCCCTGCAAAATCATGCTGAAGTTGGGACCGATGCCTCTGGACTGGCACACTGAAGTGGTGGTTCTCTTTTTTTTAAGAAGAGGGACTAGAGGGTGTGCAAATAATGCTTATTTTAGGGAACTAACTCATTCAAAAAAAAAAACAACAAAAAAACCTTGCCATGCTGTTTTATTCAAAATTGTGTGAACTCTTGAGACGTCAAAGGAGATGGCAAAGAAAAGCGTCTGGCTTCTTTAAGTTGCTTGAAGATGTTTCACCTCTCATCCGAGAAGCTTTTTCAGTTCTTAGGTCAAATGGCAGAGAGTCCCAGATTTAAACCCAGTGGGAGTTTCACCCCAAAGAGGGACAAAAGGACCCCCTGACGATCCTCTAATCACCTGAGGTCAAGATGTGAAAATGGATGTGGGTCCCATTGTGAAACCTGGCCCCACCTTATCATGGGAAGCTGTCCACAGCCTCAATGTGCCCAGGGTTACACCATCTGACGTTCACAAAAACTGCCAGTCCCCCTCCTTTCCTCTTACCGCTGTCTCTGGTCCTGTCCGCTCGCAGCAGCTGGAATCCCGGTAGTATCACGCTTGTGTCCGGAGTTAGCGATGTTAGCCACGACTCCGTTAGCATCATGATGCTACATTGCCGGTACTCCCTCTGTGACCAGGTTAGCGACATGAGCTCATCCATCTTATTGGGCAAAGATCTTACGTTTCCAATAATTACAGAAGGAAGAGATGGTCGATAACGTCTCCTTCTCGGGCGACGGCGCTCCTTCCCAGCACGACACCCCCGTCTTTTCCTCCTCAGCTCGCTGGGAATATCGGGTCTGTCCGCCGGCAGTACCGCTGCAGGACTCAGCGCTAACAGCTGATCCTTACTGTAAACAAAGGATCTCTGCTCTGGGTCCCCAGACACGGGTGAAAAAAGTAGAAATAAACTGAGAAAAACGACCAGGACTAGCACAAAACGGTAGAACATGGTTGCAGAGTCTAATTACTAATACGTTAGTTATAAAAAAATTACGAGAAAAAAGATAAGAAAGAAAGAAACTCAGAATGAGCAGAGCTGCTGTAACAGGCTGCCGCACACGGGGGGCGCCGGAAGTATATGGCTGTGGACAGCTACAGGTACCTTGGTGTTCATCTGAACAATAGACTGGACTGGACTCATAACTCAGACGCCCTCTACAGGAAAGGGCAGAGCAGGCTGTACCTGCTGCGGAGACTCAGGTCGTTTGGAGTGGAGGGCCCACTCCTGAAGACCTTCTATGACTCTGTTGTGGCTTCTGCTATCTTTTATGGCGTGGTCTGCTGGGGCGGCAGCATCTCTGCTGGGGACAGGAAGAGACTGAACAGGGTGATCCGAAGGGCCAGCTCTGTTCTAGGATGCCCTCTGGACCCAGTGGAGGTGGTGAGTGACAGGAGAACGGCAGCTAAGCTGTCATCCCTGATGGACAACATCTCCCACCCCATGCAGCAGACTGTAACAGCACTGAGCAGCTCCTTCAGTGGGAGACTGCGGCACCCACGGTGTGGGACGGAGAGATTTCGCAGGTCTTTCCTCCCCACTGCTGTCAGACTCCATAATAAAGACTTTAACTGATCAAGCACACACATCCATACATATGCAATAATACTAAGTGCAATAATCCTTTCTGTCATCGTTGTATTTTTACTCAGTTGTATATAGTATTTGTATTTGTATTCTATTTTTATCTTATTGTATATTTATTTTATTTTATTCTACTGTATATAGTATTTTATTTTATTCTATTCTGTACAGTTGTGTACTGTATTTATTCTTATTGTATTCTAATTTTTGCCTCATAACTTTTGCACTGTCCACTTCCTGCTGTGACAAAACAAATTTCCCACGTGTGGGACTAATAAAGGTTATCTTATCTTATCTTATCTTATGCAATTTTCTGAGGTCAGATGGCCCAGGATGTGAGTGGACGTTAAGGCGTCTGGGGAGGGAACTCAAAACTGGATTATAGAAAGCAGACAGTTGGTGTCATAAACCCCCGCCTCTGTTCAAAGATGGTCGCTCACAGTGGACATAGATGGCTTCTTTCACTCCTCTTTCAAACCATCTGTCCTCTCTGTCCAAAATGGGAACATTGGCATCCTCGAAAGAGTGTCCTTTATCCTTAAGATGCAGATGGACTGCTGAGTCTTGTCCTGTGGAGGTGGCTCTTCTATGTTGTGCCATGCGCTCGTGAAGTGGCTGTTTGGTCTCTCCAATGTAGAGGTCTGGGCATTCCTCGCTGCACTGTACAGGATACACTGTACAGCATACACCACATTGTTAAGTTTGTGTTTTGGAGTTTTGTCTTTCGGGTGAACCAGTTTTTGTCTGAGTGTGTTGCTGGGTCTGAAGTACACTAGGATGTCATGCTTAGAGAAAACTCTCCTAAGTTTTTCTGATACACCGGCTACATAGGGGATGACAATGTTGTTGCGTCTGTCTTTCTTATCCTCCCTCGCTGGTGTCTGATCTTCTTTTCTGTGCCTCTTTGCTGACTTTATAAATGCCACAGTTTAAATTGCACCCCGCAGTTGCCCTGACCAACCAGAAAAAACTGCTAATGCAGGAAAATGCATAACCCCCCTCTTCTGTTAGCATAAATGTTGAGAATATTCACCTGAAAGGAGAATGCTGAACTGAAAGGTCAATGTGTATAAGTGTTTTCTATTTTGATTTGGCTTAATTACTCTTCCCCCAGTTTTGTTAATTGTAATTAAAAATAAAGATACAAAAATGAATTACATTAATAAACAATTACTTAAAATAAGCTCTCAACCAATTTTTCACAGAAGGTACAAAACTCATTGCACACTTGGTGGCCAGACAAGGCGCACACACATAGGTACATAGGGAGACAAGAATAGTTTGTATATCATTGATATTCCACTTGGCTTCAGAGACAGCTTTTGCCCACCATGGCACACATACAAAAAAGGAACTAGGAATATTACAATTTATATATTATGGCCAATTAGCAGGTAATCATTTCTCTTAACTGAAGGACAGAAATTTAAATAGAAGAAATAATTTGCAAATGAAAATATGAACCCCGACTGCAATTAAATGTGGATATGAACCATTAAAATTTTACAGTAGCCTAACCTAAAATTAAAAAAATAATAATATTTACATCAGTGAAAAATTGTGTGTACCTATTGTGATGGAGTTTCACCGTCCCGGGCCACAGACAGCTGACCTGAGCGAATACACGCACAACCTCCATTAGATTCTACACTTGTTGTGCTGGGTCACCGTGGCTGCACGTCTTTTAGTCAGGCAGGCAGATAAACAGAAACGGGTGAGAGCTATATTTTGAGCGGCACAGAGGGTGGCCAACATATTTTTTTCCACTTACCTTTAATAAAGCCGGTCGTGTAAACTGATCGCCGATTATACGAGTAGTTGGGCAAGACGATGGTAGGGTGTTCCGGGGTTCAAATAGTGGGTTTGCGCACTTGGAAAGGTCACGTGAACTGCATTATTTTTTGTTTATTTATTTTTATTATGAAACACTGTAGGCTGCCTGGAAGGGGCCATAAATGTAGGTATATGTATTGTAGGAATACAGCTGGAAATAAGCTGAGCAAAAAAGAGTGTTTTGGGGAAAGAAATGATAAAGGGATGATTATTATGCCCAGTGGGAGGGGCAATGGGATATAAGAGGAGGCCGTCAGGGTCTACCGGGGCATTCTGTGAGATGTTACAGTGAGGGTAACATGTAGGCTGTCTTAGCCTCTTGTATTTTGTATATAGATTTTTTTGGTTGTTTTGAATTAAGTCAGTTGTTGATTTTCTTTGTAAATAATCTTTTGTGCACCTGGGAGCCGGCAGAATAAACTATACACATTGAACGCTTCCTGATTACGCCTACATTTGTTCGGGAGAAGTTAGGGAGAAGACCCCGTGACACCTATAAAGAGTTCCAGAAATATTGTTTCTGAATCAAGACACAAGTGATGTGTCGGTCGCGAACGAAATGGCTCTTAGAGCCGAATCTTTGACGTGAACGACGCGAGCCGTGGGTTTTGTTATTTTTTTCCCTTTCTCTCACCCTCTCTTTTGCACTTTTTTTCCCGCTTCACTCCACATGCGAGCCTTGTGCTTTGCGCTGGGAAGAGGGGGAGGGGCGGTAGTTACACTCGCAGTAGCAAAGGGACAGAGCGGGAGGGACAGAGAGAGAGAGAAAGAGAGCCAGGGACAACAACGTCACATTAGAAAGGTATAGTAATCATCCACAACTATTTTCAGTTGCAGATGATAAAGGATTCAGAAAGTTTATTCATGCAGGCCCATATGACAGAGAATATGCATCTTCTTTTTGTTTTCATATTTTAATTTATATTTAATTGTGTTGTGGTTTGCAGTGTTTTGTGTTGTTTCACTTTAAATTTGTTTAAAAGGAAAAAGCTGAAAATGTAAATAGTTAAAAGTTGAAATGTGAATAGTTGGTTTTTGTATTATATGATTTATTTATTACATTTTATGTGGAGTGAATAAATAAAAGCATATTTACGGTGGCCCCTAGAGACAAAGCACGTACAAACTTCAAAACAGTTATGAACCCCGAAGCAACGTACAAAAGACCACAGAAGTGCTCCAGAATGCTAGGCGCAATGTTGAGCTTTTGTTACTTAGTGGCTACACAAGCCAGCAAGTAGCTCTGTTTTGGAAGTTCAGTTAACGCTAGAAATGTGTTTTGGAATTTGTACATGCTTTTTGGAGTTTGTACGTGTTTTGTCTCTAGGGGCCACAGCATATATTTATATATAAACATATATAAATAAAACCACTTTTTTTTACATTAGTAATTCCTTTTGTGCATAATTTTATATTGTTGCTAATAATAAATTAATTAGAGCAACAAAACAACCTGAAGAGCCGGTTCGGAGCCAAAAGAGCCGGCGCTTTTTAGCGAGCCGAGCCGAAAGAGCCGGTTCTCTAAAAAGAGACGGAAATCCCATCACTACAAGACACTGGATCAGGTCAGCAGGGTCTAAGGATTTCTGGTATTGTGGGCTGATTCTGACAATACATAATACCATGGCAATAATTTGGCTTTAACATGCATTTACATGTATTTATGCATCCATGATCCATATATTTTTTTTGTTGTTATTTTTGTTTTGTTATACTGGAGCTCAAAATAACTGCACTACTTTGGGGAAAAAAAGATACACTACAGGAAGACAGCAAGCCTCTTCACATTGTTTTTATAGCACCACTGTAATCTTTTGGCTAATTTGATTATGTTCTATATTGTGTTCAGAGACTAATGGATGAACACACATTGAAAATGTCTGAAAGATAGCCATGATATATTTTCTATATGGCTTTGAAAGTTTGTTTGGCTTTGACACAGTTAGGCTTTCTGGCTGTTATTTCTGTTGAAGGAAATTTTGAATTATTCTCTTTTTGTAGTCCAACCATTCAAGATTTACATGAAGAAACAATTAGTTTGATTTCCTTGTCTTGCTGAAATGGGTCACAATTTGTGCCACAGCTGTTTTAAGCATCTTATGCCAACAAAATTTAGGACAAGCCAAGACCGGTCCCCCAGAGGATTTCCATCGCAAACTCTGCACACACAGGTAAGTAGACAATGATGGAGGAGCCAGATGTGAGAATCATTCGTTTGTCCAATATCTATCTCAAACCCATGAAAACTAATAAAGACGTGAGCCATGTTTTTGTTTGTGTTCATGTTTTTCTAATTTGAAAGTGTTTTCACTAGTTTGCAGGGTACACTTACTTTAACGTTACTTAACCCTCCCATTTTTTTTAGTAAGTATTAGTAACATAGTTGCAAATAAAGGCTTTAAGAAAGTGTTCACTGTCTAAAACTGTGGGAGAGTGTGGTGCCTATGACGTAGACATTTCTGTGTGACGAGTCATATATTGCATTTAAAAACTACAGTAGATTGCAAGACTGTCTAGCACCAAGACACTGTTCAACACAATGATGTCCTGACTGCCTGATGCCCAGTTCTGTTAAGTGGTTGGGGAATAAGGGACTTGCTCCCTGCAAAGGACAAGACGTTACCCACTGTTTTGTATCATGAGACAACCCTGTCCTCTGTGTTAGTCAGCAGCCCATTACTGGCAGATATTTTTCAGTCAATAGCTATGGCATTAAACATGTCATGTCCATGTCAGCTTCAGAGCAACACATATTTGGAAATCAACAACTAAGCAAATGTGTTTGGCTACAAGTGGTGGCGTTGTATGATGTTAAGATTTTTGTAATGTCACTAGCAGTGTTGGGAAGGTTACTTTTAAAATGTATTCCATTACAGATTACAGAATACATGCCCCCAAATGTATTTTGTAACGTATACCGTTACATTACTCATTGAGAGTAACGTATTCTGAATACTTTGGATTACTTAATATATTATCATGCTTTTTACAACTACATGAATTTACTATTGCTGTGTGATTTATTACTATTACTGAAGGTTACTCGCCATACCAATACCAACGAGATTTTTAAATCTTAATATAAAATGAGTAAGAGTAGGGTGGACATTAGGTAAGGCTGCACTTTATGCAGCGATCTCATAAAGAAAACTGTTCTGCGCGTATAAAAACACAGGTCTCCAAACCATAGTAAAGGGACCTCTGGCTAATACGTCTGGTTCCGTGTCGGGCTTGTAGCTGAAAACTAGCTTTACTTTGTTGTCTGGGTCAACTTTGTTCTTGAAAGACAGAGAGAGAGACAGAGACATAACGAATATGGCAGTCCATTCTCCCTGCAGCACAGACTACACTGCCCATGAGTCTACATTCTTTAGGGCTATGCCTGTAACACTCTGCTTATTGCCTATTAAATTAAATAATTTTTTGAATAATATTCTTTAAAATATATTTTCTTCATGTCATTATGCGGGCCGCAGGTAGAGGTGACAGGAGACGCGAGATTGAGGCACAGGCATTAGAGCCTCTTAATGTGACATGTCTTTACCTAATGGACCATCCCAGCCTTGCCGTAATGGTCTATTTGATTCACCTTTTATTGTTTATTTTATTTTATTTTCATTTGTTAAATACGGGACAGACTTGACTGGGGAAAAGAAAGGGGAGAAAGAAAGGGAAAGAAAAACAGCGGGGAAGAGGGACGGGGATAAAGGGCAAAAAACAAAAACCAACAAAATTACTGCACCCAGACCCAGGTAGTGTTACCCTTTTCCCCGGGGTGGAGAGAAGCAGACTCCCCCGGCTCGGCAGCAGCAGGGAGGCCCCACTTTCCAGACCCCGATCAGGCGGCCATCTCCTCCTCCTAGTTCCCCTGCTCCGACAGGCCGCAGAGAACGGGGGTGTGTGAAGACTCCAAACCTCCTTCCACCCGCTCATATGTAGTGTTGATGCATGTGTGTTCTAAGGTACATTTAAAACCCAGGAGGGCATGGATCTACCTGCCAGAGAGCAGCAGGTAAGCGCATAGCCCCTCCTGATTGCCCTCGATGTCTACATGTATTTAAAATTGAGAGGTGGGCAACAACGCCAGGGGTGAGGTCGTACACCCTGATCGTCTTTTGGATTTCGTGTAGCGTGCCCACCCCCAAGATTCTATATGTATGTGTAATGAGAGTGTGAGTAATGTGAATGTCTAAGTTGTGGGATAAAATTGAGGCACAGGCAGCCAGAAGGGGACAGAGGGGGGGATGCCTCCCCTGCACCCTGGTGACACACCTTTACCCCAAGGCCCTGCATGTGTGGGTGATTGTGGTGGAGCGGGAAGAGGGGGAGGGAAGGAAGGGAGGGGAGGGAAGGAAGGGGGGGGGGGGAGGAAGGGAGGGTTGTTTCCTCTTTCTAATGGGAGCCTTATCCCTCTGTCTGAAACACAGATATGTGTAGACCTGCCTCTACACATATGTAGAGGCAGGGTGTGTACATGTGTGGCTGGAGGATGGAGAACAGCCACATGCAGGCCAGATGGGTGTGGCCCTGCAGGAGGACTGGCCACACCTGAAGTTCCTGCCACACACCTGTTGGTGATCAGGGCTCGTCGGGGGAGCTACTTAGGAGAGTGTTGGAGCTCCCACTGGCGCGGGATCATTAAGCTAAGACGCCAAGTCAGTCTGTTGTATTAGGAAGTGCGGATCGTGTGTGTGTGTGCGCGCGGGTTCAGTGTTTAACGGCTGCTTCTGTATTGTCCTGCAGGTGGAACGAGGGACCAGAAGGGCAGCACGCACAGGGTGTGCAGAAACGTGCCGGGAGCACGAGCACGGACGTCGGAGGGGAACACACAAATGGGAGTCTAGGGAGCAAAGGGGATTTATTATGCATCTGTTACCTTCACTGTAAATAAAGTGCATTGTTTGCATCGCAGAACCATGCGTTTTGGGTCCTCATTCCCCCATATCCCCACGGTCTGTCAGCCAGACCGTGACAGTCTTATACTTATAAAGGTTGTAGCCTGTGTTATCAAATTCACAAGTGCAGGCTTTTGAGTGTGTTTGACCTCACTCCCCACCCCCACCCCCGACCCCCACCCATCTGAGTCTACTTCTCTTTTAATGCAGTGAATAATTGATTTCTTCTCATATTGAGTAATGATGTTTCAATTCCGCCTGTAACTTCACTTCCTTCTGACCTTTGACATTTCATCAGCCCTGACCTTATCATGACCTAGGCACTGTCACAACGGGATTCAACTCTCTTTATTACTAATGGATGTAACCCAAAATAAAAACTCATTTGGAGATTCTAATTCTTTTCTGGGAGCTCTGTGGCAGTATTGTTTTATGGGGTCAGCTAATCTGGCACATTTCAAAATGAGCAATTATCCCATGTTCAGCATGTGTCTAACTTGGAGAAGCGAGAGAATAAAGACTTGGTTACAGAAGGCCAAGTTATTTTCCATGAGGTCATCAGGTCACTTGTTGACAATAAATGCTGATCAGAGACTGTACAGTGTCTGATGTGCATTCACTTTACAGTAAAAAGTCCAAACCACTTTAGTATCATATCAGTATATAACAGTTGGCGCTTCACCATTTCTTTCTCTGTCTTTATAATTAAAGTCTGTAGGAAAGGACAAATTGAGTTTTTAAACAGTAAACTGTAAGACATTGATTCTATAGAATGGACACATGTAGCAAATGGTGAATTTCTCACAAATACCCCCTTGTCTCAGTGAAAGGGAGAACTGTGTCAGGCTTCCTAGAAGTCTCAACTGGCAGTCAGATGGTCCAATTACCCTGCAGTAGCACTTTAGCCGGATCCCCCAGCAGTTTGGTAACAGGATGGTGGTCTAACACTAGGTTTGGGGGGTGGGGGGCTGTCAGTGAAGCCCAGTCCGGACAAAAAAAGGTCAGACACCGTCTGTTTAATCTGTTTTGGAGGAAGCCAAAGACATATGAATACACCTTAACATACAAAAAAACAAATGACATATAGGTCGTCTGTGTCTCTTTGTGTGTGAGCCTGTTTATCTTCGAGTTTTTGCAGTACAACCTGTAGTCATGGTTCTTTGTCTATCTGTAAATGTGTTGCTGTTTCCCTTTATTGTTCTGTCACTTTGGGCAGATCAGCAGGCGTACAGCAGCAGCCTGCTGAGGCCTAGAGGCAGTCTGTGCTAAACATAGAAACATGCAGAGCAACAAGACAGTCACACGCCATTTGTCCCCTACTTCCCAAAAAGGTTATGGCTATTATCACAACCAAAATAAATAAATACAACAATTGCTGACAGCACTATCTCCACACAAAAGGCAGTAGTTTTACATTTCATCCTTGTTATTTTATATCAAAAGGCAAGTTTTCTTGTCAAGAATTTCATTCATGCAAAACCTGTATATCAGATCGCAATTGACTGTGTGGACTTCAACTCTCTGTTTTCTTTTCCACAATCTCACAACTGTATCTTGTTGGTTGCAGGATGTTAATGCAAGATGGTTTTCTTTATAAAAGAAATGTGTAACAGTGTGTTGTATGCCTAACTATATTAATCTTCATTGCATAAACCCTTAATTTGGTGTGCTCCATATTTTCCTAATAAACAACAATATTATTAATTCAGCCATATGCAATGCAGAGCACAGACTCAGCAAAAAGAAGGATAAAAGCTGGACAGGTCTGTCAGATTAATAACCTATATATACCCTTTACGTTTGCCAGCAGTCTACTCACCCCGTCGCCTAATATGCTTGTTTTAGAATCGGACCAACCAAACCACCAAACCTGTTTCAATACTGTATCCACTACTAAAATGCAGTGGATTTTAGTAGTGGATATCACGATATCCACTACTAGTGGATATCACATTTTTTTATCATGCTAGATAAAAAAAATGTAAACGAAAAGTGACTTTATCTCTCAATCAGTACAATCACTCAAAGAGCTGTCAAAATGATGGCAGTGCATACACACTCACACCTAAAAAATATTGCAATCAGTCATCACACCAAGCATCCCTGCCTGTTGTCTAAATGAACAGTCTGTCTCTGCATATGTGCAGCAATAAGCAGGTACTATAATTAGCTGCCTAATCATAATCATTGTTGCATTTCTCTCATTCACTTCCTGTGCGGAGAGAAATCTCAGTCCAATTTACATCATTAAAGTAATTGCCCAACACTTGCTAATGCACCAGTTAATGCCAACTTATGCCAATCTAACCTCCCTGCTAACTCCCATTTGCCATGATTAGCCAGCGATGCTAACTGAGTAAAACGGTGGGAGACACATCAAGTGGTGCATCCTGGCTCATACTCAAAAAAGTACTTCAGTACATAAGCATACATGCAAACATACACTATCCGCAATACAACTGGACCACTGACAGTTTATATCATAGATTCAGGTAAATAACCTATAAATGTCATCCTTACTGAGTCAGAATCAGTTGCCAGTCTGTCACTGGCAAACTACAAAAGAAATCTGAAAAGGCAGTGGCAATAATGGAAGTTAAGCATTAACTCCACTTTGTTTCCTGTCTGTTTTTCTGTTGGCCTGCTGGATAAGTCGTTAATCACATGTTGTCACAAAGACAAATGAAAGTTATAACTTGTTTTCCAGTTATTCATCATGTGCCAAAGTGAAATGTCACGACTCATACTATAGATCTCACCCCAGGTTACCAGTGACATTTATACTTGGTTGGCCATTTAAGGTCTGCCTCCTAGTGGTAAAATTCTAAATGTTTAACTTTCTAAGTTGACAAGCTTAGCTTGAATTCATTTATTTTTTTCTTTGACACTGGACAGATTGAAATGGGGAGGACCTCAGTCTCAGTCCAGCCTTCAACACCTCCTATGGACCCACATCAACAATGTGTTCAGGATCTAGCCCCTGACTTGAGGGACAACATGCTACTGCAAGAGAGAGAACTAAGTAGAAGAGATGTATAAACACTAAACAGGGACATTACAATTCTGCACAAATAACCATGTGGTGATGCAATTTTGAGATAACAAAGGATCAAAGTTCAAAGGTAGAAAAGATTTTGTTATACCAACATCATCTTTGATCAGACTTTAGGTTATTGCCACTATTTACACAGTCATGCACTCTTTATTATGCTGTAAAGCACAAGGGTAGACTAATAAGCATCACTTTCATTTATCCGCAGTGGAATTAATAACATATCTTTACTTTCATATCACACCAAGTACACACAGGCATAAACACAGTTTTATTGTAAGCTATAAAGGAAGGTATAACTTTTTAGGTCCTTAAAGAAAGGTTTATTTGAAAGTGAGCGGAGCCGCAATATGATCTTTGAAGTTCTTTCTAAGCTGTTTTCTGTAACATTTACACTGTCAAAGCAATGTATAGGACTGAGGCTACAGGGATTCCCACTTGTTATGGACATGTTTGTTTCATAAACTCTCTCACACCACTCTAGTGTAAAACATACCACTCATTCAAATGAGTCTCTTTTCCCCAGGATATATTGGAAATAACTGAATTTACAATCTGCTATAGATAGAAACAGTGGTGTGTTAATAAGGGAGCATTATGGTTCTCTGGGGCAGTGTCTGTCTCTGTGGGTCTTTGTGTTTAGAGAAGCCAGAAAGGGAAGAAGGATACAAGAGAGCTGATAATGATATCTTGTAGGTCAGGGGAGAGAGTTGGAGGCAGACCCTAACCCTGAATGTCTATTTGGAAGAACAAGTGCTCTGCTTGCGGTCAATTAACCTTGAGGGCTATAACTGTGTGTGGTCATTTCAGGCACACATACACACAGAAGGAGAGAGCAAGAGAGAGAGGACCCCTACTAAGAAGAGAGTAATTTACTGGAGACAGGCATAACCCCTGTCGCCCTGATGCTGTCATTCTGTTTAACATGAGCTGACAGAGAAACACAAACATACACTCACTTGTCTTTCTTGCTTCTTTTTCCCTTGCAAAAATAATTCTTAGCCTTCGCTTTCGTGAGTCTGAATTGACCCTGACACCGACTTGCTGAAGTGTTACAATTCACCGCAGTATAAAACTAAAAAGAAGTAAAAAAGTAACAGAACACAATATATACCCAACTTGTCATGAATGCAAAAACCATCATGTGTTCATGCACCATTCCACTAAAGCCACCTGTATTACCATGTTTAGTTTTAGACTTAAGGTGCCATGGTAAAATGGTAGATAAGCTTTAATAAATCAATAGTATTTACCTTCACAGAGACATGTTTCTGTTTTTACCCAATTTTAATGGCAATATAAGAAACCTATGTGGGCATATTACAGATTTGGACAGAGTGATAGAGTCAGTGTAGAGCCAATTATGGCAAGAGCTAGGTTCAGTGATTTGATGGAAAGTATTTCCTTCCATTTTCTCAGAAGGAATTCAGCAGTCTTTAATCAGCTAAAGTTGAATTTTATGCTACAGAAATGGACATCAACATAAAGTTGTAAAAGCAAAAAAACAAACAAACAAACAAAAGAAAAAGGAAGAAAAAAGAAAGAAATGAAAAATCTAGAGAAAGATCTATTGCATTTACTTCACTTTCAAAACCTTTTGCCTCCTCTTGTTGACCTTTGGAACTCTGGCGCAGCATATGTAGTGGTGAATAGGCCTTTTTCAAATTCTTAGAATGTGGTATTTCTGTGTGTGTGTGTGTGTGTGTGTGTGTGTGTGTGTGTGTGTGTGTGTGTGTGTGTGTTTGTCAAGCACGACCTTGAATGGGCAACATATCGTTGTTAAGCACGGGTGGCCTGTGTTCACCTCTACTGTAATCTACAGCTTTACTCTGTGTGGGGCCAGACACAGGGGACTGGATAGAAAATTGTGTGTGTGTGTGTGTGTGTGTGTGTGGGGGGGGGGGGGGGGGTGGACAGACTGAGGGAATAAAAAGTGTATTTATCAGGTTTATTGTGTACCACTCTGTAGAGACGGCTACATTCATATCCACACCACAATAAAACTGTAGACACCATAAAGCCGAATTTGCAGTGTTCTATTACAACCATAAATTTAACCCTGGTTCCTGTAGTCAAAATATGAACACACCTCCAGGGATATTATGACAAATCTAAGTGGTTAGCGTTGATGTAGTATATTGTTGTGATAGTTTTTCAGTGTGAGCACTGGCAACAGATACTGTCTCCATAAAGATCCAAGTCTAATGGGCAGCACACCCTGACTGATTACAATCAGTACCAGTGAGACAAATCAACATCTGACAACCTCAACTCCAACCCGCTTTGGCCGCTTCTGAGTAAACAAGAGTAAAAAAGAGAGGCAGGAGCAATCAGCAGGGGGAAAGAAGGAGAGAAAAGTCCAGAGATGGAAGGGGAATGGTAGAAAAAAAGGTAATGAGCTATACATTGTCTCTAGAGAAAAAAAACTGTAGGATGGAGAGCAACTGGAACAATATTTCAGGTTTGAATTATGTCAGCTGCGCTTAGCGACCATGATCATAAAGTATGCACAAAGTGAAAGACAAATAAACATAAAACATTAAAATGGGCTCAAAAGAGAGAGGTGAGACAGATTGTATTATCCAATGACTGACAAAGGTGCTAATAAACATACAAACTGTTTCAGAAATATAAAGATGTGATATAAAGAGAAAGAATGTATCTGTCATGGTCAGCTGTGTGGCAGGCAGGCAGGAGTGGTGGACACAAAATGCAGGATTCTCAGGAAACGAGGTTTCAACTGAAAATGTAGCTTTATTGCTGGAACAAAACATCAAGATAAAATAAAACTCACGAAAGCAAACAAAACTCCAAACTGAGATGCAGGAGGACTGGAAATCAACACACAGCAAGTGAGGGTGAACAGACGTTAACAACGCGACGCTGACACAAAGACACACTGGGCTTAAATACACTGAGGGAGTCATCAAGGAATTAGAGACAGAAGGGGGAGACAGCTGGGAGAAATAAGACCTAACGAGACAGGGAGAGCAAAGCTGGAACACTGACATCAGACAGGAACAAGAACCTTCAAAGTAAAACAGGAAACAAAAGACACTTTACTAAGACACGGACTAGACAAAGAGAGACAGACTTGACACTGACCAAAGTCTACTAAATAATCATCATAATCAAAACAGTATCACTAATAAATTAAATCATAAATCATAATCTAGAAAAACACCAAAGCATGAAAAACAGAAAGCTGGGTCAACATGACCCAGAACCGTGATAGTATCTGTATGAGAAGGGTGAAAAATACAGTGCAGAGTAAAATAAAGTTTAGATTTTACACTATTGTCCCACAAACTTAAACTCTGACATGTCACTGTTTGCCTTTTCACACTGCTCCTTTTCTCTTCCCTCATTACCTCCTTCTTCGCCTTTCATGATGCATTATTTCTGTCATTTTCCATGACACTGCATGTGTCGGTAGTAGTTCAAATTCTATGTATTCTAGCATACCTGAATAAATATATGATGCTTGTGATTATCGTATTCCTCTCATTGTAAAATTCATGGCTGGAACTTAAGAAGTTGATACCAATCAGACAGTTACTCCAAAACATGGAGATATTTGACTTCTTTGCAGCATTGATTATTGCTAAGAGAGAACTTACTTAACTAATGTGGCCCATACTATGGCAAGGTCCCGACAGTTTATTTAGATTTATAGTGCTAACTCACATTAACACTACACCAATTCTTTTAAGCTCCAGCAGGTTGGATGGGGAGTGTCAGCGCACAGTCATTTTTAGGTCTTTCCAGAGATTTTCAGTCTCCCAGTTCCTGGTGGTGAAGAACATGATGCAGCCACCACCATGCTTCAGTGTGGGGATGGTATTAGCCAGATGATGAGCAGTGTGTGGTTTCCTCCAGACATGACACTTTGTATTCAGGCCAAAATGTCCAATCTAGGTTTCATCAGACCAGAGAATTGTATTAATCATAAAAGCCTGACTGGTGGAGTTCTGGAGAAATTGTTGTGCTTGTGTAAAGTTCTCCTCTCTGAACAGAGCAACACTGGAGCTCTTTAATCAATCAATCAATCAATCAATCAATCAATCAATCAATCAAAGCTTTATTTGTCACAAGCAGGTTGCCCTGCAGTGAAATGGGACCCCCCCCGACCTTACATACATCACATGGGGTTACAAGTCGGAGATCGGTAGCGTTACAGAAAAACACTGAAATGTACACAACAACGGGAAGGTACAAGAGGAAAAAAAGAGACCTCCACTCATGCTGTGCTTCCATGGTAGGACAGCATGAGAACAGGAAACAAAAAAACTCCTCTGCACAAAAAAGCACATGAATGTCCACAGCACAACATTGTGAAAGACATGACAAGCCACAGGGTTGGGTAGGGGATGAGGAGTAATCCCAGGCAACACAGCAGCTATCCTGCAACGGCGCCGTCTCCAGCGCGGGCCCAGACCCGCCTCGTGTTACCAGGGGGCAACAAGCATCGAAGGCATTGGAAAGGGAGGGGGGATGAGTGAGTGCTTATCAGTGTAAGTGTATGTGTGTGCATGTCCATAGTTCAGCTGAGACAGTGTCCTTTGCCCTATCAGGCTAAGTAAACAGTCCTCCAGCCAATCCAGGTGGCCTTGCATGGGATGGGAAGAATAGTCATCATACAGTCGTTATCAGGGAGTGTTTGTTCTGCTCCAGCCTTGGGCCTGCAGCTGGCGCCGTGGTGGTGTCTGCATTACGATGTTGATTTTGTTGATTTTTCTTTTATGCGAGCAGCCCAGGAGAATTTCAAGCTGCTCTTTAACACTCTGACGCTGGTCTCTCAATCTCCCGTTGGAGAGCCGCGAGCCTCCCCATGATGGTATCAAACTTCTATTCCGTGGTGTTGTCATTCTTTTGATTCTGAGACCTCACAACTGCAGTGATCCGTTCCGCGATGTGATACAACTTTCGCTCAAGGGTCTCATTTTGAGCAGGCCTCTCTCTGATTGAGTAGCACATTTGAGCTACTCACCCCCTCCCTTCCTATGCTTAATCGTAAGCGTAAGTGGATCACTCAGGACTCGCTCACCCCCTTCCTCCTGTGCTGAATCATAGAGCGAACGAATCACTCAGGACTCACTAACCCCCTCCCTCCTGTGCTGAATCGTAAGCGTAAGCGAATCACTTAGGACTCGCTCACCCCCTCCCTCCTGGCTCACAGCTTCTTGAGGTGAGCCCGACTATATCTCTTCTTGTCCTCGGGCACTCTCTTCGGGCCTGGCTCCTGGGCAGGCCTCCGGTAACCCTAGCCTGGGAAGGGTGAAGTGTTCCCTGGATCTTCTGCTGATAGGGGTTTTAGTAAAATAATTGGGAAAAAAAAAAGGTGAATTGTCCAGAATAGAAATGTGACAACTGATTGGCCATAGCTGCCTAAGATGACCAGCATGCACACACACAATAAATAAAATGCATGCAATAGGTTTTAAAGTGTAAACCAAAATGCCAAGATACACAAAACAAATAAATAGATGCTTGCATAAAACACTGGTGAGAGAATTCACTGCAAAATCTTTAACCAAATGGCAGCCACACTTAGTAACATTTCTACAGTGCTCAAAAAATTCTCTAATACCAGCTGACACGATCAGTACAATATTTGGACAATATCTGGGAGACTCATAACAAGTAAAACAGCCTAAAGTGAAGCCAAAGACATGCATCTTATCTAGGAAAGTGGAGGATTAACCCTACAGAGGTTGTTAACCACTGACTGGGGTACATTGCCATGGTAGCTTACACTGCTCTGGAGCAGTCTATATTGTGTGTTTAATCTTTTCATATTTTTCCCAAGGCATAATTTTACCTACTTTGTAAACTCAGTCGATCACGTTAGAGTACGTGAATTCAGATAATGTGAAGATACCCTGTATATGTTGATCTTGCTTCATAGTACAGCCCTCAGAGCATCAGAAACCTCAGAAAAATTAGTTTTGAGAAACTAAAAGGAACATGTTCAGTACTAGCTAGCACAGCTTATATCACTGACATTAAACTAACAACAAAGAAATAGAAGGGGACAACTGCACCTACAGCCCTAAGGTACCTTTAGAAGGAAACTAAACTACTGGCAGGCTCAGTTTATGATTTTTCACAAATCTATCTTGCATGCCCAGATAGATTTGTTTAAACTAAGTATAGTAAATTCTATACTTATTAGTTTCAATCCTTTAAAAATTCAAGTTGTATTTTATGAGTGTCGCGCTGACCTCGTAGGTGTGGCTGTTACTCTTCTCTTCCTCCTCTTGCCCACTACCTGCTCTATGCTGTTGCTTGCACGTGGACGCTAATTATACCTTGTGCATTCTACAACTAAGCACGGCCTGGTGCGCGCTGCTCCGCCAGGTGAGCTGAATTAAAGCAATCAAGGGCTGGCGTGCCTAGTAGACCTTAAAATGCATGCAGCAGCCATTTGACCTGGGTGCGACATACTGAGAGGACAGCAAACAAAGCACAATCCACTTGCCACTGTGAGGAAGACTTTGAGCTCGGTAAGCTCTTGGACTCATATTTGCTGCTTATATGTTTGGGAACTATGGAAGCTCAATTGTGGAAATGTATTTATGCTTTGGGAAATAGTTACTGCATTTAAGTTTTAAAAAAATATTGTTATTAAAATGAATGTTTAACTTTGAATAAATTGTTTATGTAGATAGTGTTTCCCACATTTATGTTAATTAATACTAAAAATAGTTACCCCAAATCCTTGGTAAATCTTAAAACTAGTGTAAATATGTTTGGTTTAATTTAAGGAAAATCTTTGTAAAAGAAAATCCTTGGTTAAAGTCTCTATTAAAATGTTTGCAAAACTTTAAAATGTATACTTTAAAAATGTAATTGTTTATAAAAAGTGTAAAATGCAAGGTAGACACATTTTGTGTATTTAAGAACCACAGTTTATTTCATCTTCGTTGTTTGAAATTACTCAGCACTGTGATTAAAAACCAATGAATGTAAAACTAACTTAAACTGGGTTAAATGATAGTTTAGACAAAAGTATTTAGCTTTAGCTATGTTAAATGGCTTTCCTGAAGTGTATGTTTTTTATTTCATTTGTATTCTGTATAATGCATTTTTAATTTATCTGAATGATTAATGAAATCTTTATTTTTGTGTTGAAAGGTTTTTCACCTACCTATCAGCTATCGAACTAGCTGGTCAAAATAAATTGAGTGAAATTCGAAGTCTGTTCTTTTTCAAGTGTGGGCACCTCACAGACAGAACACTTGACAATGAGTGTTATTAAGGCTTACTAAGTTAATCACATCAATGCATGTTAACCTGGCTAAATTCTTAAATTGCATTACAGATTGTTAGTATATTTGTGAGTCAAATCTTTTTGTTGTCACACATTCAAGTGTTGCAGCAGTACTTAATACTTAATGACAACTTTCTATTAAGGATCTTTATCTTAGTACAGTCTGAGATCCTATTATGAATTAAGTAAATTGTGGGTCATATTTGTACACATTCAGATATGCAACTGCTGTTGATTAATGGATATGACAGTGCCAACATGAGCATTTAACATCCAAAACACTGAAGCTTGCAGGAGGAAAGTTATCTATATTTAATTTTCTCTTGAAAGAACTCCATGTAAGGAAGTTTTAGGAGGAGTCCTCACCACCTCTAATAACTTTCTCTCCTTTAAGGCATTTCTTTTTCTCCTCAGGTCTTTTTTTTTTTTTTTTTTTTTTTTTCTTTCTGTCTGGGCTTTCCTAAGTCTTACACATAACAGATTTGATTTATGAAAGACTTACTCTTTGCTCAGTCTTTATCCACTCTACAGTTTGCTTTCTCCTTTTTTGTCTCCCCACTTTGTTGTATTAACAGGAGATGAGTAAAGGATAGAAATGTTGTGAAAGCAGCAGGGGCAGATTAAACTCCTTACTTAGTAAAGTTGTTGTTGGGACTCTTAGTTTCTCATTACTTTAAAATAATTGTTAGCAAGAAAAATTATAAGTGTTTTGCCAGGCCCTGTGTGACAAAATTGTGGCTGTCTATGGGGGGGGGGAACCCCTGATACATACATAGAAATAACCATGAGCAACATTTTAATAACTGATTCAAATCCAGTAAGAAATGTTTTTGGTTGACCAGGTGGACAGAATAAACATTTGATATAAAAACATAAAATCTGTTGAGTCCCTCTGTGTAATGGGGTATCAAGCTTCACCGACTTCCAAAATACCTGGAGAAGTACAGAAGTCTAGAGGGGAAAGCTCACGCAACACTTGTCTAACATCTATTTTTTTTTTTTTTTTAATTTGAACATTGTGTAAATTGTAAACATTAATTTGAAAATCTCAAACCTATATTGTATTATAATAAAACATAGAAATTATATCAAAAGTTGAAACTGGGAAAATAGCTGTTAATGGAGGCGACAGCTTGCTGGACTTTTGGGAGTGTTGTGTTTTGTCTGATATGATTCTAGCCGCTCAACAGTCCTGGGTCTTCCCTGTCTTATTTGTTGGTTTTATGATGGACTCAACATTTTGAATTTGAAAGATCTTGAGTGCAGACAGGCGAATTCAATTCACCTAAATTCTTCTTCTTGCAAATTCCATAGGCACTAATTGACCCCCACAGTATAAGAGATTTAGGTTTCTGAACTGAGTGCTGATAACAAGCCGGGTGATTCCTCTTCTCTTTTAGTCTGGAAGTTGAGCAGCCATGTTTTAATTGAAATTTCAGTTTGTCTGATCACAGAACATTTTTCCACAGTTTACCTCGGCCCATTTCAAATTAGTTTTGGCTCAGAGAAAATGGCAACATTTCTGGATAATGTTCACACGTGGCTCCTTTTTTTTTTTTCTCCCCAGTTCTTGGACTCTTGTTATTATGTACTATGATTAAATATCTACAGTTTTCAGAATTTTACATTGAGAAACATAATTCTGAAATTGTTCCATAATTTAGTGTTTGCCAATTTTTGAACTTCTGCATATTATTACTTCTGAGAAACTCTGATTCTCTATGATTGTCACTGTATGTGTAAATTGTAGTTTAAGTTAATATTTTTTGACTTATTGGTTGTCTTTTTTTGTTTTCTGCTTATGTTATACTAATAGTTTCTTGTCTCTGTGCCTTCCCTGTGTTCCACGTTTCTCCTTTAGTTACTCTTGTTTCTCTGATCCATGTTTCCTGTTTTCCCCAGTCACTCATGTTGCCATGTCAGTGTCAAGTCTTCGTGTCTGTCTCATGTTTCCTGTTTTATTTTGACAGTTCCAAGTCCTGCGTTCAGTTTCTTTCCTTTCATTTATTGTCATTGTCAGAGAACAATGAAATTGCGTTTGGGGCTTCCGTACAACCCGTAAATAAAATAAAGAAGAAAATAATAAATACCCCTAAAAACCCAAGTGTAAATATTTAACCCAGTGTGACTCCAGTGCAATAAGACAATCCTTAGCAACAACATGAGAACATGACAAGTAATGTTCATAAGAAATTCAGACAAAGACCTGAGAAACATGACAAAGTACAACAATGCAACCCATTCAATATTATTGTACTGTGAGATATGATGGTTATCTATTTAAGAAAGAGGGGGGGCAGAAGGGGGAAAGAGAATAAAGATATGATGCACCAATGCAGACCAGTTCAGTGCTATTAAGAAGTTGGATATGGTTATTGTCCGTGAGAGGGGGGCAGAGAGTTCAGGAGCCTCACAGCCTTTGCCTGTTGCCAGGTTGTCTGCTTAACTCCCCTTGTGGGTTACGATAGGTTGCTTCCATCGGGTTTTGCACACTATCTCATTTGGTATATTTATTGACTTAATGAATGTATTAGCAGTATGCAAGACAATGTATAGGAGATATATTTGTTATTGTTGTGATACTTTCCCTCTGACATACCTGTTGCCACTAGCTACCATAAAAATAATAACCAGCTGATATTTTTCATGAAATTGTCAAATATTTAAATTGTACATTTTACTTTCTGTTTTATTATGAACAAAATATGGGTTTACTGGATTTGTAAATCGCCATATTTTGTTTTAAATTTACATGCTTTAAGTTGTCTAAGGTTTTTATTTTATAACTGGAGTTTTAGTATGAATAAAAAAATTCATTGCTTGACTACTGTGTTTTAGATGGGTGATTAGAAGACGGTACTCTGAATATTTGTTTGTGTTTTAGTAAAAACACATTTAAAACACCCAGTCGTATACATCTAGCATATGGTATAAAGCCAGTCATTGTCTCTAGAAAGGGACAGTTCTCAGTCTAAAATCAGGGTGATAATCATATTTGGCACCAAGCAGTAAGAGTATAAATTTGGGGTGCTTTTGTCCCATCCAGTGTCACACACATCCATTACAAAGGACACAACATTGACATTCAATACTTTGAAATAACTTTAAGTGTGTGTGTGTGTGTGTGTGTGTGTGTGTGCGTGCGTGCGTGCGTGCGTGCGCGCGCTAAGAAAAAAGGGAAAAACTGAACTTGAAAAACACAGCTTTATTGCTGGAATAATTAATACAGAAACCAAAGTACAAACAGAACACACAGTTGGAGAAAGAGGGGGACACAGACTTAAATACACAAAAGGCCAAATAAGGAAATGAATCACAGGAACACACAGCTGAACATGATCTAGCTAATGAGACAGGGGAAGCACAGCTGAACTTGACGCACACCAGACAGGAGACTATCAAAGTAAAACAGGAAACACTAAGACACAGATTATCCATCCATTTTCATCCGCTTTGTCCGGGGCCGGGTCGCGGGGGCAGCAGCCTAAGCAAAGAGACACAGATTACTTCACTCAAAATTATACAGGAGCTGGGAGGAGAGAGTATTCAGGGGAAACGAGACGGACTTGGGAGACAACAGGAGGAGACACGAAGAGGGGAACACGGGAGCAGATAAGGAAGATGAGACAGAGAGGGAGCAAGGAACCGAGAGGGCGAGAGAGCACAAGCAAGCAGGAGGGGACAAGGGAGGGCGAGAGACAGACAGGGGAGACGCGGAGTGAAACACAAGGAGGGGAACATGGAAATAGGAAAGGGAAAAAAGACAAGTACACACACAGACATACACAAAGGACAAAGACATAATGGGAACCTAATAGACAAGAAACTAAACTAATCATAAGCAAACTCAGAGCCATAGGATTAACTCAAAACTAATGAATGAACCTTAAACTGTAACATAAGACATAATAGTCACCAAAAACATAAGAAACTCAAAACACTGGGTCAGATGAGATGGCCTTTATTTGTCAGTTGCAGGTCTTTTGCCCACAACCGAGATGACAGACCTTGCCGACCGTACATACAATACACAAACATCACATTGGGGAGACAGGTCAGGCTAGGTAGCGAGGAAAAAAACATCGAAATGTGTAAAACAAAAGGATAATACAGGAATGCTCAGATATCAACACACTATAGCACAATAAACACAGACAAGCAACATGGGAAAGTGTTCCAGTGTGTACATCTGATCTGGGACGGCTGCAATCTTCGACTGCGCCTCCATAGTTCAGCTGAGAGAGTGTCCTTCGCCCTGCCAGGCGAAGTAAACAAAAATGTGTTTTTCGAGTCCAGCCAACCCAGGTGGCCTTGCATGGAATGGGAAGGAACAGACTCAACACAGTCATTATCAGGGAATTTTTATTCGGCTCCAGCCTTGAGCCCACAGCTGGCGCCGAAGGGGTAGCCAGATTATGATGGTAATTTTTCTTTTGCAACAACTCATGAGAATTTCAAGCTGTTCTTTAACACTCCGACACTGGTCTCTCAATCTCCCGTTGGATAGCCGCGAGTTTCTCCATGATGTTATTAACCTTCATTTCCGTGGTCTTGTCATTCTTTTGCTCAAAGAGCAGATTCTGAGACCTCATGACCGCAGTCAGCTGTTCCAAGATGTAATCCAACTTCCACTCAGAGGTGTTGTTCTGAGTGGACTTTTCCTTGATGTAATCCAATGTATGCTCAGAGCAGGGGCGATTCTAGGATCAGAGCTTTGGGGGTGCTGAGCACCCAGAGAGCTGCCCAGCCAGCCAAGATACACTTTACTTGTCACAATGAGACTAGGGGTGGGTTTTGATAATCGATTTATCGATTAAAATCGATTCTGGCTTGGATAACATGATAGCGATTCATTAAAATCCTGAATCGATTTTGCCCGAAACGCCAGAATCTCAGGTTAAACCTTACAAACAGCTAAAACAGTAAATGAGAGCAGGAACACGGATTCTGCACAAAGACGTAAACACAAAGCTCGGACCCGCCGACGGATCAGAATCAGTGAGATGTCGCCTTTCTCACCCGACGGGACGGACACGATCAGGGCTGAAAGCCGACAGCTCGCTGATTCCGATAAATAAATAAATTATTACAAAATATTAACAAATATATATATAAAAATGGAGGCAACTGTGCCTGTGGTAGAACGTATACAATGCATGAAAAAACTTTACTGCAGATACTAATTTGACTAATTTAATAATACTAATTTTGTGTTGTAAGATTTATGAGTTGGGCAGCACGGTGGCACGGTGGCTAGCACTGTTGCCGCACAGCAAGAAGGTCCTGAGTTCAATTCCATACGGTGGCCCCTAGAGACAAAGCACATACAAACTCCAAAACACTTGCAAACTCCAAAACACTTGCAAACTCCAAAACACATGCAAATTCCAAAACACATGCAAAATCCAAAACACTTGCAAACTAAAAAACACACGCAAACTCCAAAACACTTGCAAACTCAAAAACACTTGCAAACTCAAAAACACATGCAAATTCCAAAACACAACGGAAGTGCTCCAGGACGCTAGGGGCAGTGTTGAGCTCGATTTGCAAAATAAATGGCAAGTTTGTCTGTATGGGACGGTCTAGTCTCCGTTGCGCTTCCCAGGTTGCCTAGCAACCATGATACTAACCGCTGGAAACGTGTCATACAACTTGGTTTGACAGAAATGAGGGAGAACATATTTGTTTGTTTGTTTGTTTCTACAAGAGCTTTGTGTGATTTGATAAGTATCTGAGGCTGAGGCCACAGGACAGTAAAACATGATTTTTGGGCTTCATTTCTGTACTGAACAGTTATTTCAAGATTAGTTAGTAAATAAGAATTAGCTGGTGTTGTTCATGAGACTAAAGTCATATCACTTTGGTAATGTAAATATAATATGGCCAATATTATAGTTATTATATTAATCATTATTAGCTATTACAGCAGTGAACATGAACTCTGTGTCAAATACTGAGCTTCAGTACAGATTCAAGTTGCAGTTATTTATATGTCTTATCACCTTAAATCTTCACTCAAAGACAAGTATCTTTGACAGTGCATATATAGGTGTATCATATATAAGAGACAAATGTTGTTCCTTCAGTATGTTGGCATTACTAAATTTGGCTCATTGCTTACATATATTTATAAAAAGAAAATGTACAAGCTATGATAACTGTTTCTGATAAAATGAAGAGTAGACTGATATATGAAATATTCCTTTATTGGGTGAGAAAATCAGACCATGTCATAACTGCTTTAAGTCATACAGAATAGATATCAGAGCCTTAAACAGGCTGGCTTCTGCTAAATGGGTCAAACTGGGCAGAAAGTATACAAACACATAACATCCTTATAGAATATGATGTAACACTATAGATCAACTTACCTCAGAATATATAAAGCATATAAACAATTACAGCAATATGATGCAACAAACACAGCAGTGCTACTAATCCAAAATACTCAAAGCTTCATAGAACTGAAACAAACATTTATTTTTAGGTCCATTCTGCTGCTGATACATACTTTAGGTTTCTGAATATTACACTTGTTGCTGCCTTTCATAGTGTGTAACTTGAAGGCCCTGAGTACTTTCTCCCACACTGAAAACACTGGAATGATAAAATGATTTGAACATTACCTAATAAGACTGAAAGAAATCTCCGTCCCGGGTTTCTCCGTTGATCGGGTTTCCTCCAAGGCGTGAGCACCGATAAGCAGAGTTTTGTCCTTCCCTTATAAGATTCCCAATTATTCAAAGTAACGCTCAGGTATGCCGTTCAGCTGGGTTAGTTACGACGTCGGGAGCAGTTAGGAGAACAAAATGATACAGAGACTGTTCAGGTTGCTCTCCCACAATCAACTCGAAGGTTTATTCAGTATACAACAGTTTATATAGAGGAAAAAAAGGTTCGTGTGTCAGCAGGTTCTCAGTTCAAACCGGTACAGACCAAATAAGGAAACGTCTTCCTGCCTTCTGAGCAAAGAAGTATCCTTTGTGTAGTTTATCAGTTCAGCTACAATTTATGATCATCCCAGCAAAATACACTCCTAGACATAGAATACAGAGTTCTTTCATTAGTGAATTCTGAAACAAACCACCTGGCCTTTAACAAGCTCTTTTCTAAAGGATAAGGAAGGGAGGATGGGAGTAAGGAAGTGGTCTCGTCTCTGTGGTATTTTCGACCTTGGGGTACCAGCCTGTGAGTCTTACACATCAATTCTTGGGTCACAGAGAAAGAGAAAAACAACTAGTAAATGGGCCTTATTGAGTAACAGTTTTCCTGTATAATATCACTATAAAACAATATCCTGTAAATGCTACCATGGTATCAAAATATCACAACAAAGACTGATTCAGGACAGACAATTAGTTATTTTAAACTTTTCTAGCAGTCCTTCACAAACAGGGAACAGTGTCTATTCTCTCCATCTGTCAGCTGCTGCTGGCTCTTCCTCCTCCTCTTCCTCACACACTGTTGAGTTTGTCCTGGTGGATCATCAGGGGTGCAAAGCCTCACAGATGATGTGCAGCAGTGTGTCCCTCAGTCTGTCCTCACTCTGGACACTTGCAGTTGTCACACATGGAAATCAAATGTGTGATAAGCTGCAGGATTCAAACACAAGTGTGACTTATAAACACATGTTCATACTTTTATTACACAATCAGAGAGAAAGAAACAGAGAGAGAGTGCAGGACAGACAGACAGGTGAAAGTCTCAGGTGTATACACTGCTACAAAACAGCACAAAAGAAGGAGGATTTAGTGTTTGTGTTATTACGAAACAAGAAGAGTTCCCAGATGGTACAGTGAACACATGTGTGACTCCTGCAATTAAAGCATCTTTCTTTCAGCTTAACGAGTGAACCGTCAGCTCGTTCAAACACACGTTAAAGTCCGTTTGGCTCGACACCACCGAACAGAGGCAGCAATGTAACATAGCTAACATTAACAGTGCAGTGAATCCTGCTTGTGCCGTGATATTCAGGACTGCAAACCGAGCAGCATTACTGACTTTCAGCTTGTTGTGTTTGTGGATATATGACTGACTTTAATTATCCACAAAATCATCTCTGTAAGATTAAGGTCGACTATATATATTTTTTTAAAAGTAAAGGCTTTAAAACCAAGTTAATTCTGAAAGTACAGACATCGCTAATGTCACATAACTTTCCCAACATATGGCCAACAATAATGGTTTAATGTTCTTCATTAAAAAAATATTTGCGCATAAATAAGTGACATAATATTCAGTACTTACTTCTGAAAGTTTACTCTTCCTCCGCTCCACTTCCACAGTTTTTTTTCGGCAAAATTATCCACACCACCACCGCGCTATGAAGTCTGGGATATGTTGGGCCATGAAGGCTACACCGACCCATCCTTAAAATTCAGGGAAATTAAGGACGTATTTGAGGGCCGCATGTAGAGCAGCCTTTGAATTGGGACAGCCTTCTCTTGTCGCTGTGACGTAATCGGCCTTAAAATGCGGCCTTTAAGGCTGCAAACCCCAAATCCAGTCATTGGTACTTCCTGGCTTGTGTAGTTTTTTGATTGATTGATTGGTAATTTATTTCAACATGTGAACAATATACAAGTACATTTAGAAAAGAAATGAGAGAAAAAAAATATACTATACAAATTACATACAAAAAAACATTCTGATTAATTTACATGTTGAAAGGGAGTGTTACTAGGTAACAAAAGCTCAACACTGCCCCTAGCGTCCTGGAGCACTTCCGTTGTGTTTTTGAATTTGCATGTGTTTTTGAGTTTGCAAGTGTTTTTGAGTTTGCAAGTGTTTTGGAATTTGCATGTGTTTTGGAGTTTGTACGTGTTTTGGAGTTTGCATGTGTTTTTTAGTTTGCATGTGTTTTGGAATTTGCATGTGTTTTGGAATTTGCATGTGTTTTGGAGTTTGCAAGTGTTTTGGAGTTTGTACGTGCTTTGTCTCTAGGGGCCACCGTAATTCCACCATCAGGCCAGGGTCTTTCTGTGTGGAGTTTGCATGTTCTCCCTGTGTCTGCGTGGGTTCCCTCCGGGTACTCCGGCTTCCTCCCACCGTCCAAAGACATGCAGCTTGTGGGGATAGGTTAATTGGATAATCCAAATTGCCACTAGGTGTGAATGGTTGTCTGTCCCTGTGTGTTGGCCCTGCGACAGACTGGCGACCTGTCCAGGGTGTACCCCGCCTCTCGCCCTATGACAGCTGGGATTTGCTCCAGCACCCCCCACGACCCTGAAAAGGATAAGTGGAAGCGAATGGATGGATGGAGATTTAGGAGTTTCATGTTTTCATAGTGGTACTTAGGAGAGCTTGACATTTTTTATCAGGTGGTACACACTGTAAAAAGTTTGAGAAACACCGATAAGGTAAGTGTATGTGTGCTTTTAGAAAACATTTAAAGCTGCTGTACAGAATCTTTGAAACAAGCTGGCTTAAAACATTTTTAGAATATAAACAGAGCACTCTGCTTCTCTTTACAGCTCCTCATGTACGTACTGCAGCAGTCATACAGACAACTGTATGGTCCAAAAGTTGGCCTACCTATTACTGGCTGAGGTTTTGGTAGAGTTGTGGCTGAACCACATAAAAATATATAATTAATTTTAATCTCCCCGATCAATTATAATGTTATGTTGGAATGTTGTTAAAGAGGGTCAAAAATGTTTCAACCCAGTTTGTTTAGCAGATTCTGTATAGCAGCTTTAATATAGGGAGAACACAACTTCCTGATTGTGTGAGTAAAATTAGTTTTTTTTTTTCTTTGTCATTTTAACAGTTTCTGCCTGTCACTGTTCCCTGTCTGTTTTCTTACCTGGTTCTTCCTGATCCTGTACTTTCTCCTCACATTCTCCTCTTTCCTCTCTCCCTGTTCGGACCGACAATCATACACAAATAGATTGTATTCAATTAGATGAAAAATTACATTAATATGAAAAAATACTATTAAGATCACTAACAAAAAGTCCTCTCTCAGTGTACTTTCAACCAAAAGGAAAATAACCAAACCACATGAACATCTAATAAAAGATATAAATATTGAAACACTGATCCAACATTATTCTTGATTGACGAATCATTTGATTTTACACTTTTACCTGAATGTGGCTCCTTTTTTTTGAAAAAACCTCCTTATATCCATTATGAACCTGGCTGTCTCTCTGTATACACACACACACACACACACACTAGGAGTTATAAGGTTAATGGGCATCCAGTCAGTTAGCTAGTTAGTATCCATTTCTTTTCTTTCTTTCTTTTTTGTCCCGTTTGGATCTTTAGCCATCAGAATTGTTGTCTTAAGGCCAAGAACGATGCCAGGCGGATTTATTTTACCAAGTGGATCATCATGGCCTTGCCATATTTGTCCATTTGATTGACCTTTATTATAATTATGAATTTATTTTATTTTCAGTTGCTACAAACGGGACAGACATGACTGGGGGATAGGACAGGGAGAAAGAATGAAAGAAAGAGAGGGAGAGAAAGAAAACCAAAGGGGAGAAGAGACGGTGAGAAAGGGGGGGGAAGAAAAAAAAAAAACAAACAAAACACCTGGATCACCTGTATGGAGAAAAAAAACAGAAGAGAAAGCAAACAACAAAGAGCAACATAATAAAAAAAACAGCACCATCACAATAAACTAGCTAGCAGTAGATAACAGTAGATACTAAATAATATATTGTGCAGCACGCAAGATAGACAGCGCACAATGTGCTTTGAGGCAGCAGCCAAGAAAGGTGTAGTCCGCGTCTGTGAACACCCGTGTGTACACCTGTGTGCATACCTGTGTGGATCAGCATGCTTGTATTCCAAAGGTTTCTCCATGTAACGATCTGCTAGGGAGTGTGGGTAGCCATAGCCCCGTCCACCAGGGTATGAAGCAGGTATGGAGGAGATCCAGGCCCCAGATATCCAGAGGCCCCAGAGTACAAGGACCCGAGGAGGACCACCAAAGGGGGGGAAACCGTGCCACCCTCCTGGGAAGAGCTGAGTAGAGCCCAAAAGGAGAGGTCACCCCGCAGCTACGGAGCAGAGGCCAGAGGGGGTTGCAGTGGCGTGCCCGCGGGCTCTGCCGGCAGCCAGCTGTGCCAGAGAGGACCGAGCTTCAGGCCCAGAGGCCTGAGGGCATCCCACCCCCCGGAAGGAGCCCAGCCAGGCCACAGGCGCCCGGCCCCGCCAATCGGCCACCAGGAGTGAGCCAGTACATACATGAGCGCCCAGCCCCAGGCGACAAGGACCACCAACACACCAACGTCTGAGGGCATCAGCCACCGGCAGGGAGTGTCGTGAGGGGAGATAGGCCTCCGTACTTTAGAGGGCCTGAGATGTACCCAGAGAGGTTGAGTCTAAGACCCAACCTGACATATAGACACAGACGAACAGGCACACGCAGACACAGATGTGCATTCCCACTCCATATGCACAACCAAATACTCGGCACTCACCCAACGTGTAGACAGACACAAATAGACACTGCACAGACAGTCGCACTCCCCAAACATACTCTATATCCCAGGTCCAGGTACCCCCGCCCTCAGAGGGGCAAGCCACACCTAGACCCAGGAGATGTAACCCTTCTCTCTGGGGTGGAGGCAAGCGGACCACCTCCGTATCTGCAGTAGCAGGGAGGCCCCGCATCCCAGATCCCAGTCGGACAGCCAGCACCTCCTCCCAGCCCCCCAGCCCTGACGGCTAACAGAACCGGGGTGTCATGGTCCCGGGCCATGTGGGCCCAGTATTCGCAGTTTTGTGTGTTTTGTATTTCATTCCCTAGTCATGCCTTGGATTATTTAGTTAAGATGGTCCTTATTTGATTACCTCCTGTGTGCCCCTGTGTATCTGTGAGCCCTCGTCTCTCCTTGTGTTTATTTCTATGTTTTCCCAGCCCGTTATGTCTGTGTTCTCCCCGTGCTCTCTCTCCTCCTGTTTGAACCTCTGTACTTCCTGTTTTACTTTGCCCGTCTCCCGTCAGTGTTGCATTTACTCCTGCCATGTCTTGTTATGATTATCAGTGTCACCTGTGTTCCCCATGTGCTCCCACTTCCCTCGTTAACCCTCTGTGTATTTATGTCTGCGTCTCCCTCAGTTATGTGTCGCGTTCTCCCTCATGCTGCATGGATTTCCCTGTGTTCCTTGGTGAGCTTTATGTTAGTTTTTCCCAGTCTAGTTTTGTATCGCCTGTCATCTTCTGTTAAGCAATAAAGCTGCCTTTTGAGTTCATCCCTTGAGTCCGTGAGTTTTTGCGATTGGGTCCTCATCCTGCCTGCCACACAGCCGTATCATGACACGGGGTGAGTGAAGACCTCAAACCTCCCTACGCCCGCTCATATGTAGTGTTGCTGTGTGCTGTTCTAAAGTGCATTTAAAACTCAGGAGAGCATGGTACTAGCTTGAGGGTAGGGCACCAGCGCCAGAGGTGGGTTGGAGTACAGTTAGTATCCATTTCAAACAGGATAGCGGTAACAACAGTAGGCTGCGGACAATTTTAAGTTTTAGATTTTAAATAGGTTATATAAATTTCAATGGGAGCAACAGGACGGTCAAATGTAGCTGATTTTACTACAGAGCAGGACGGACTGTAGAGTAGCAAACATAGTCGGAAAACACGTTTTCAACACAGCAGGTTAGCTGGGTGTAATGTTTTTCAACATGGTCTGACTCCTACTATATAAAGAGTAACTGAAGGTTAAATTCAGCTAATATGTCCGCTCCGCTGCGTTTCAGCCACCATTGCTCTGGCAGTATCGGCGCTAGAGCCAGAGTAGGGGAAAGGCGAGCTGGAACAAACCATTTTGGGAGGGGGGGATATCTATACTTTTGTTGTTGAAATGTTACATTTCAACCAAGTACTGTAATCTTTTTATATTTTTAGTAGTGGGTCACACAAACAACAAATATTGTGAAAAAAAGCAAGAAATCTTTGGGGGTGCTTTGATTCATTTGGGCTAAAATCGAACATTTGGGCTAAAATCGCCCTTGGCTCAGAGGTCTTATTCTGAGTATTCACTGCAGCCATAAGCGCCTCCAAGCTCTTAACCATGCTGCACTCAGTGAGTCCTTTCTGAGAAGTCGCGCCTCGTCCCATCGTTTCAATCCCAGCGGGCAGCCTTGGGGGGGTTTGAACAGCCGGTTCTGCTTTCTTAATTCTCTGATAAGCCAGGGCCAAGCCAGCTCCGATCAGCAAGAACCCTGTTATCATGGTTCTGAATAGGTAGATCTCTTCAGCGTCCTCTATCGACAGTCCCGCCAGGCACATGATCCTCCATGTCTGCCACCCGTCCATCGTGTATGCGGCAGGGAAAGTCCCTCCAGGGCACTCGGGCTCTCCCGAGCCCAGACTTCTCGTTGAGGAAAGGGTGTCAATAGCATTCAGAGACCAGTTGATCAAATCCATAATTCTCTTTAGGTTTTAGAAACAGACTGTGAGAGTGTTCTAGGGAAAGTAATACAAAAAACACAAGACTAGACAGGGACATAAGAACTAAACAGGGAAGATAAGGGAGAGGAGAGGAGAAAAAGTGCATCCGCCTCCTCCGAGAGCCAAAAGGACTAGTGAATCAGAACCATGGCAGTGAGGGTTCATATTGGTTGTTATAACAGAGGTTTTCTTATAAATAACATCGCTTTAAGAATATTTAGATGACTAGGTTGTCTAAATATGTATAGAATCAGGAATAAAAATGGGGGGCTATTTGATCCCTAACAGATGTTAGTTAAATTAGGCAGAGAAAAGAGGCATATCATCATGTTAATCACTAAAAGCTATGGGGTTATACTATAGTTGCACAAGAAAAGCATGTCCTTGGAATATCTCTATTTTGAGGCAAATGAAGATTGCTCACTACTTTACAATCTCTATTCAAACACACACACATACATGCCACCATATGCACGCCGTACCATTTAACAGAAACTACTTATCTTTTTAGAAAAAGCAACATTGCAGAAGACTGTTTCTTTTTTTTCCCATTTTACTCAAAATAAGATGTGACATCACACAAGGGAAACTTCTCAACTCTGGTTATCTTAGTTGGCGCTATTCTGCATGTCTAAATATAACCGATACCTTTGACCTGCTGCACAATCTGCACAAAAAACAAAAAATCCACAAAATAGTCATATTTTAGGACTACATTTTATAAATATGTTTTGTTTATATAAACATCTAAGTGGAAGCTGTTCTAGGAATAGTTTCTGCTTCCTCAAACTCATAATATAGTTTAGGAAGTCAAAAAAAGTAATTCGGTCATTTATATTTTGTAGTATGACTTTTTAATGCAACTGACACAAGTGTGGGCAAGCTAAAACAGATTAAGTAGTGCACCATTTCTGCCAAATGGATGTGTAGAAGGGTATTAGCTGAGCCATCCGCTGATGTAGGCTAGCAATTAGGTCAGCTGGTCTGCTGGGACAGTGCCCGAGTTTGACTTTGTGGCCTGCCTGAACTAAAGCTATGGTACATTACTGGTTTGGTTTTCAGATGCCATTGAAAAGCATTTGTAGCATTTCCATTAAAAAAAACACACACACACACACACACACACACACACACACACACACACACACACACACACACACACACACACATAAAACCAAGGAATACAGCAAAAAAAGATGTATAGAGTGCTTTTTGTGCCTTGAGGATCACTTTTAAGAGAATTTTATTTTATAACCTGACATTTTTTTCTCATGCATGGATGGAGACTAGTGCTTAAAAATAATATAAAACAATTAAGGTTCCTCATATTGTGACAATTGTACCGTAATCATTTTGTTAAGAATAAATGCATTTACTGTTAAGATAAATGAGAAGGATGTACTCTTTGCAAGCACATCTTCTGTGCATTTTCCCTTTTCTTCAAACCTACTTCACCTTTTCCTTTCTAGGGTTTTATATGCATTTCATCCAGACTATCAAATGTCATGTCTTACATCAAGTGTTCATAAGCAATGCATCATCTATCTGCATGTGCATGTTTGCATCTGGAGAGGAATCCAAGAGTTCTTCACATGCGTGCACTCTCCATGTGTCACAATCAAGGAGGGGAGTTGTTTTCCCCAGTATCCCTGATGAATTTGGCTTCATCATTAGGCCATCGCACTGGAGAGCTATGTGGAGAGGGGTCATTAGCACTGGCTAACAAACATATGCATATGCTTCCTCTCACATATTTAGTGCCATCGAATTTACATACTGTAATGAGATTCTTCATTTGATATAGCATAGAAAGATGATTTTCCTGATGTATGAAAGAGCATGGCTGGATTTTAGTTTCACCCCTCCACCACCACCACCACCTGTTTTTTAAGGTTGTCTCAATTAAAGTTCTTTTGTGGAGATATTGAAAACAAGGCAATACAGGCATGTGACTCTACACTCTGTCTTACATTGTGTATGTTGCTGAATAGTTTGAAAAATAGAAACCTGATGAAACACCTTAAAATATTCTTGTATGTATAATTCCAGTGTCAAACGTTTTTGTGTTGATCTTTGAAATTATATTTCCACTGTTTTCTGTGAGCAGTGCTTGCCTTGTTTTTCCCAAAAAAAATTTTAACATTAATATATTTCACACATATTGAATTTTGAATAAATGTCTTGATCTTCTCTCTTAGTGTTCACAAATGTACAAGTGCTGAAAAGATGTTTGCAAGCAGGAACACTGATGGGAATGAAACAAGCAGAAGTGAAATAAATAAAAGATGGTCAGAAAGGCCGGTCGATCTCATAGAATATTCCAACTTTCAAGTTCATTCAAATCAAAGTATTCCATATTTACCCAGGGCAGTGTATGGCCTGAGACATACAATCAGTTAATTATATTTAGCAGAAACCTTTTTTTCTGACCCTTCTAATTATTTTAATAAGGAAATCTAAGTAATTTGAACAAAACAAAATGCAGCAAGATGCGGACCAACACAGAAAAATGATGCAAGGAAAAATAACTGGACACGAAAGAGAAAATGTAAAGGTCAGTACCACTGCTGCATTGAAAATGTAGTTTTGCTGTCTGTTTTCAGTCTCTCTTGCTTCCCTGTCATTCAAAGAAGTTTAGTGTCCCAAAAGATATCATTGTTTCATCACCTTAGGCCAGTTCTGTAGAAATCTTTGGAGAACTCACAGATGATCACACGCAGGCAGAGGCCTCTTCCTCACCCCGCATTGGTTGTCAGACTGTACGTTCATCTTAAAGGGCTTTTTTTTTTAGCAAGCTGGTAATCAAAACCACACACAAACACACACACACCCAACCTTCCTTACCCTATCATCTTTCACTTCATGAGCATATTACCACAACTGAGCGACACCAGCAGGCAATTACTTCCAGGTGAGAATGTGACACTTTTCACAAATCACTTAACTGAGAGATTGCTTTTCTATATCCAGCTAGAAATTCTGTCTTGGAAAAAAAGCCATTGCCAGAACACAGGCACACACACACACACACTCACACTCACACAGATACACACACGAATACACAAATAATGGACTGAGAAATGAAGAAAAAAAAGCATGTTCCCGCATTCACTGTATACTATACAGTACATACACAAAGATGCAAGACAGGCAGTGAACATATGGCCCTGACTGTAACTAGTGGCACTGCACATATAGAATTAGTAAAACTACACTTGTTCCAACATTAAAACATTATGCCAACATAAAAACTACAGTTATGCCAAGAATGCTGCTCTATTCTCTGTAATTTATTTTTCAAGCATGGTAGCAAAATGCGGCTGTAAGGTTGAAGCCTCATTTGGAAGACAGTAGATACCTAAGGGCATCCTTTTGATCTTTTCAGAAAACCTTGACTTTAAAATGGAAGGATCCACCGCCCTGCCTTGAGCATCCCTGATTAAATAACCTCAGATGCCCAATAAAAGATTGAGTTTGTCTGGGATGATTCAGCAATCCACAATCTAAATCAGAACCTGTTTTTCAGTTTTATTGTGTATTTATTTGCACACTGAAAAGTGCATAAACTAATGATTTGTTTTTGTGCTCTTAGAGTACTTTAGTGTACTAATGAATATTGCAAAGCCACATAAAGATTTCAGGAAGGATGGTGAGTTTTCAAAAAATAATGGAGAGGGGCGATTATTGTTCACTGTTTCAAAATTAATTGAACATTTCATAATCGAATTCAAAACCAAGTTGCACCTAAGCCTAATCAATGGTGAAAATTATTTTAAATATTTGTACTTTTTTTTTAACTTTTAGGGTGAGTATAGTAACTTAGGTTTTCTTTAACTTTACATTTTACAATGAGTTATATTTCAAAAATTAAAAAAAAACTTCTTACACTCTTTAAATGAGTTTCTGAGTCCTTTCTGTTTGCCAAACCCCCCTCCTACCACCCATGCACCATCCAATTATTGCCAAGACAAGCCAACTTTATTCTTAATGTGTTTTAAAACAGGACAGAATAAAAGTACAAAAAATAAAATAAAATAATTTATTATTGTTGTTGTTAATAATGATAATATATATATATATATATATATATATATATATATATATATATATATTATTGCAACGATACACAAAATTCACGGTTCGGTTCGATACTGTGGTGTCACGGTTCGACATTTTTTCGATACGAAAAAAATGTTTATGCCTTTTTAATTTGTCATTTATTAAAATTATAAATATATATTTTAACTCAAAACTACAGTTTTTAAATTTAATGTTGCTGAAACAACAAAGTAATAAAAAAATAAATGGAAAAGAGAGTTTATTACAGAGAAATGGCTCTTTCCAAAATAAAAGCTATACTATACGCTTCTTCTGGGCTATATTCTCAGCAGCATATTAAACATATCAGGTCCCCATGAGGAGAATCTTGTGCTAACGGTTGCCTAAATGACTCGGGTAAAGTTTGTAGCATGCTTGCTTGTTGTTTTTGTCTGCTTCCACTTGTCTTTGCACTAGGATGATGTCTGCATAAATGTGCAGTCATATTCGTTGTGTTCCCACTGCTGTCAGCGTTAATCTCGTTAAAATGACATTAACGCCATAACGCGGCAAATCTCCGTTAACAAGTTACCGCGGATTGCCCCGTGCGTGGGGCTGGACGGTGTTAACACGTTAACAAGCTAACTGCGCTAACGCACTAGTTCCCACCAATTGAGTATTGCATGGCACATCCGACATACCATACTGTTTTACTTTTGTCCATGACGGGCTTACCATCAGGGTCATGCTTCACATGAAAACCAAGATAGTTCCAAACGCCAGATCTGAATGAGGGTGGGGGAGGTTCACTTTCGGGTAGCGTTGAGGCAGTTGCCATGTTGCAACGAGCTTAACTTCTGTCTTGCTAGCTTGCGCTGCGCTCAGTGGATCTGCGCTCGACAGTGCAGCCTATGCGAAGTAGTCGAACACAGATCCACTGAGCGCTCAACACAGACAGCATCGTCAGAAGAAAAGTTGATAAAATATATAAAAAATCTTGTATTGTGCGATACAAATGCGTACTGAACCGAAAGCACTGTATCAAACGGTTCAATATCGATACGAGTATTGTTGCACCCCTAAGATAGATATATATATATATATATATATATATATATATATATATATAAAACACAGAAAGAAGTACATAAAAAGCACAATTTGAATAAAATAATTAAAAAGAAAAAAAAATGTTTTCTACCCCTTTATTGATTCCCACACAAAGTGCATTCAAAAGAAAAAGTAAAAAAATAATACATGTATACATTTTGCCGTTTAGGCAACATTAATTCTAAGAAACACAAAACAGATCAGTCTCTAAATGTGAAACCACAAGAAGAATTTTTGCATCAATCTTTTTATCACCAGCTGAGTTGACTGTCTGGATGCTGTGGCTGTTCTCACTTAGAGAGATTTTTCTGTGAGAATCTAATTTGAGTGTGTACTCAAAATTCAAAATATTAACACGTACTGCCTTCAGCAGTCTTAATGGATGCTTAGGGTAACCATGGCTACAAGCTGTCCATTTGTACATTAAACCATCCATCACAACACCACAGTCGCAAGAATGAGTGCTGCTGACGTTGCACGTCACATTCTTTAGCTGCAAACTCTAAATGCAACACTTCATAACACTTCACTTTCTCTTATCTCTTACAGTTCTAGGGACATCTAGTGAAGTTCCTAGAACTGTAAATTTGTAATTTTAATACAAAACAGAAACAGTATTAGAATTAGTGAACATATTTATAAAATTACACCTTTTTTCATTAGTGCACTGACATATTTTAAATTTTTCAGTTTTTCATGTCAAAGCACCCATGAACCCGTCCTCACCAAAAACTATTCCCGCCCACGCTGTCTCTCAACTCATGTGTCACATCTAAGGGCTGTTTTCATCCACACTCCTTCATGTCCAGTTCAACATCCCCTGAGGTCCCCTTGCTAAATTGAGGTAGAGATTGAAAGCAGGAGTAATGGGGAACTGACATTCTCCTTCAATATTAAATTTTTAGCATTAAATCCAAAGCACTACTCCCACTTTCTCTATTTCTTTTCATGCAGCATACAGCTCTAATTCTAACCACTAACTCTGTATCTACTTTACCAAAGGCTTCTATAAAGGTGGATGTGACTGATGTGAACTGGCATATTTTGAAAATGAAAAAGTCCACTTTAAGTGTTGGAAAGTTTAAATTTGCCTTTTGTGAAACCACAGATTTGCTCTAGAGCTGTAGTGGGGTGGGAGGGACTTTGTCAGACTGTGGGGAATACATTAGCTTTTTCACAGCCAATATTACAGTTAGCTGCAGGGCATGGCGTCAGTAATCCCCCATCAAAACTCAGTGAAATAAAGCTTGCATTTTGTTGACTTATCAGTAATTTAGCATAAAAGGCATATATAGAAAAGAAAATGATATTTTTGGGGATATTATTGAGAATACCATCCCACAATGATGCCTGCTAAGATGCTTGGATGTTTGGGAGAGAGGGATTACAGTTCATTACCAATACCACCTACTCATGCTGCTGGCATTTAATAAAGGAGGACCCACAGACAGTGAAGGATACGAAAAGGATTATGCAAAGAAAGAAAATAAGAGAAGGTTGAAAGAAGAGGGTAAGAAGAAACCTTTGACTTTAAGTTGAGAGCTGAGCACTGCCCTAAGTTTCTTTTGTAATTAGTTGATGCTATTAAAAAAAATGTTGAATGTGAAAGAAACAAATTTGCATGGTTTCCTCCTCAGGGCCAAACAGTTCTAGTTCAGGGTTTCCCATTATTCACAGCATTCAGTTCACAAGCAAAAACAAGGTGGATCTTGTCATCAGCCTTGTTTGAATCATCACGGTCTCAGAGCTAAGGGAAGATGTGAAGGTCTCCTTAGCTACAAAGCTAATTTTCTGCTCACATTATTGTCATTCATGTATAGTCACTAATCTGCATAAGGAGAGCTAAGAGCAGAGATAAAAAACGAATGGGTACATGTTGCTTTTTTATTCCAATTTGAAATTCAGCTTATTTGATGGTACTAATTTGTAACAACAGCGACAAAAACAAGATAATATATCACTTTTCAAACTTGAAAACATAATTCTCTCAACTGCTGAAAAATTTGGGATGCAGTAGAAAATCTAAATAAGAACAGAATCCCAATAATTTGCAGATCTTGTAAACACGAGATCTGCAAATTATTGGGATTCTATTTTCCAAAATAGAATGTAGAAAATATAGCCAATGTGTATAAAGTGTACCGCTTTAAGAAAGCAATTTGTTTATTTTAAGGACAGCAACACACAAAAAGTTGTCAAAGGTTAACAAAAGGCTGCAGAATCAATAAAGAGAAATAGCTGCGGAAACATTTTGAGACTAAGTTTATTGGTAATCAGTCAGTAACATGATTGGGTATAAAAAGAGCATCTTAAAAAGGCAGAGTTTCTTAGAAGGAAATATAGGCAGAGTTGTTCACATCTTAAAAAAAAAACACAGCAATTACAAATTGTGAAACAATTTCAGAATAATGTTTCTCAATCTGAAATTGCAAAAACTATGAATATTTAATTGCATAAAATTATCGAGAGATTCAGTAAATCTCTGTCAGTCTTTTGTTATGGAAATCAGTACATGGGCTCAGGAAACGTCGAGAAATCACAAAGTTCACTGTGCCATCCATAGATGCAGCTTGACATTTTATCATGCAAAGAACAAGACACATGTGAACAGGATCCAGCTGTTTTCTGGACCTTTAAAGCTCATTGAAAGGAGGACTGAGGAAAAGTGGAGAATTGCTCTGTGAAATACGTGAAATTAATTTTAAAAACATACTTTGTCTACTTTGTTCACTGATATTAAAGAATACCTCTGGTTTGTTATGAGCACTCAGTCTAAAATCTTATCGTATGGGGGTGCATTAGTGCCTGCACATCTGGAAAGGCACCATTAGTGGAGGTTATAGAGCAACACATGCTCGCATCCAGATTATGTACTCTTCAGGAACAGGCTTATGATCTTTATCAAGACAATGCTGCATCTATTACAGTATGACTTCATAGTACAAGAGCTGATGCTGCTGAACTGGCATGCTTGCAGTCCTCACCTTTCACCAGTTGAAAACTGGCCTATCATGAAACAACAACAAAAAAAACAAAAACACAAAGAAGACCCAGAGCTCTTGAGCAGCTAAAATCCTTTATCCGACAATCACGGGGCACCATTCCTCACCAACAACTCATGCAGCTGGTCACTGACTGTCCATACTCTGTTGTAAAAGAGTGATACACCTGACCCTATCCCAACTTTTTTGAGATGTGTTTCTGCCATCAACTTCAAAATGAGCTGAAGTGTTTTCTTAAAATACTGTAGTACATTTGATTATGTTTTCTATGTTCTATTTTAAATAAAACATGGGTTCATGAGATTTATAAATTGTAAAATGCTATTTATGCTTTACACAACACAACAGTTTTTTTGGGATCAGGGTTGTTAAAGACTGTTTGGTGTCATTTAATTCAAACGCATTAACATAGTTATTTTTTGCATAAAGTTTGTAATACATTCTCTGTTCAAAGTCACCCCTGCCCCAGGGATCTTTTACATATATCGTTTATGTCTTTAACTATGACTGAGACTCTTGCTATTAATGTGTGTTTGTTCATCAATCTCCCACTATGGTGACAGTTAACTGTCTAGCTAAGAACCTAATGCATCATCTGTGTGTGGGGGCCTGACACAAGCACTTAGAATGCCTTTTAATCACTATATTCAAAAGTTACTGCTAGAACCACATAAGGAATGTAAAACATAATTATTTCAAAACATGTATACAGTAATCACACACAGTGCACTGTCAACGAAGTCTACATTTGTCCTACCATTAGAAACATGTTGCAGTGCTTTGTGCAATGTGCATTGTTTTCACTTTACAAGAAAATGATAAACCAAGGTTGAGTTAAGGGTAACTGATAGTAGAACGGTTTTAGCTAATGTTCAATATTTTACATGTAAATCTTTTAAACTTCAAATAACCTATGAGGTTGCTTTCATAGTACGATCTCTTATGAAGTGTTGTGAAGCAAGTTTCAATGGCGCTCAAAGAATCTCACATACCTGCAGGCCACTGGTATAAACACTGACCTGAAGATAATCTGGGTACAATGAAATGCTTCTAAATGTGAAGCACCTCACCACTGAAACATTTTAAATGTTGTTTACCTCTGACACACTTGTGGTTGCATGCATGCCAACACAAGCTGATAATTTTATCTGTGAGAGTGTGGGCAACCTTGTGTATATCTGTGTGCTTGTGTGACTCAGTGGGAAGTGGAGGTTATTTCGATGGAGCAGTGTTCATTTTTTCCCATAACACCCTTCAGCAGCTCCAGCCCATATTGACTTCCCAGACTCATCTATTCTCATTTATGAGATGATGTCAAAACTCCATGGCAACCACTCTACCAGTTGCCCTGGGCTTACTAACCAAAAAGAAGGTGGAAACAGGAATATCATATGCAAACACACATGTACATGCACGTGCAAACACATACACACTCAGGCATTAAGCGGCAATATAGATGGTGTGTGACCAGTGTATCAAAGTGATTTTTCTTAGCATGAGGGAACAGAGTTGAAATCCTTAGGAAGAGGACAAAATATGAAAAACATCGCACACCAACATTTTTACGAAACAAACTCATCTTCCCATATATATATGCCAGAGCTGATTGAATTTCCATCTCAGTAATATAATATGTGACACCACAAAGCCCCTTTCCTGCATTCTGAAAATTGTTCAGTGGTTATCAGATGGCTAACATAAAATTTGAACTGTTAAGCTAAAAGTTGAAAACATTTGACTATGTCACTGAAGATACAGTCAGCTTTGGGAAAAAAAAACACTATTGCGTCTCCATAGGGAACAGTTTATTTCAAGTTTTAAAGTTATGGCAAAGAAATCAACTTTTGCATTTATGGCAACCCAGAGCTTATGACCATAGGTAAAGGTAGGAACGTAGATTGAACTGTAAATTGACAGCTTTGCTTTTATGCTTAGCTGTCTCTTCACCACAACAGTCAAATGTTCTACTCTCCCCTCACTCATGAACAAGATCCCAAGATACCTGAACTCTTCCACTTGGGGCAGTAACTCGTCCCTGACCCGGAGTGGGCACTCCACATTTTTCCGGCTGAGAAACATGGTCTTGGACTTGGTCTCAGAGGTGCTAATTCTCATTCCTTCCACTACACACTGCTCCATTGCAGGGTGGAGGTAACCACCTGATTAAGACAATATAACCACATAATCTGCAAAAAGCAAAGATGAAATCCTGAGGCCACCAAAGAGGAGACCCTCAATCACTTGCAGCAGCCTCAGCAATGAAGGCGTGGAACATGGTCCATGTGGACTCAATGTCCTTAGTCTCATTCAATCGATGCTTTACTGGAGGTGGAAGTTTAAGACTGGAAGACTGGGGCCACTGCACCCTTACTATAGAAAAATTTATTTCAAAATCTTCCCCTTAAGCCTCCTATACTCAATGTTTCTGAATGAAGACATCATGTAACACCATAAAAATTAAAAAGCTTAATAAAATCTTAATACATTGCTTTCTGATGGCACACAGCAAATTCAAAAGTGTTAAATGTTTTGGTGTTAATAGTCTTGCAAAAGTAGAGTTAATTTTACTCTAAGCAGAGTCACATTCTTTTAATGTAACTCTGAGGTGTAAAATGATAGTAGTTAAAATCGAGTGTTAAAAATGAGTGTTTCTCTGTCAAATCTGGAGGTGTTACAATGGAAACATTAACTCTTGACCTCTTAACTCTGAACTCCTAGAGGGGCTATGACACCAACAGAGTAAATTCACAGACTCCGCCCCCAGCACGGCTCCAATTGAAGCTGAAGTGAAGCCGTTTCAGAACAGTTTGCTCTACATATTTGAGTTGTTTGCCATGCTTGGTAAGTCGTTTTTTCAAAGATTGTTTCAATTATTATTATGAGCTTTTACTTCTGTGGCTCTTTGGAGTTGAGACAAAGCTGTGTGAAAGGCATTAGCCATGTTGCTCGGTGATAGCATAATATTCTGTTTTAGCTAGCTGAAAGGTATTGTTTACGGGCAAATATCACAGCCTTGAAAAAAGCTTGCATGTGAATTTTCAGTCAAACTTTTGGTCAAATACACCTAAAACAATGTCTAGAATGTGAAATGTTGGTATAATGGTGCTACTTGAAGCCTGAAAACGATCGCCCATAAAAATAAAAAAAAACGAGCAAACAGCAGTATCAGGCGTCCTGACTGGATTCTACGTTAGCATAGATCCCTCCAACTCTGCCATTGCCAGTCCCAAGCCCGGATGAGAAAGGAGGAGGGTTGGGCGTGGGGCTAGCAACCCCACCCTGTAAAAACTCCAATTGCTACGGAAACAGCAAGTGAATCTCAATATCGACTGAATCAGGGCGAAGATGATGATCGGCAACCCTTAATGACGACAGTGGAGAAAAGCCCTCGGGTCATCCACTGCCCGATGCGTCGACCAATTTACGACCCAAAAGAAACTACTCGTTATGGAATATGGAATGTACGGACTCTGTACCAAACAGGTAAATTGGCCCAGCTTCTATATGAATTTGACTCGTACCGTATGGACATCTTGGGCATCTCAGAAATGCGATGGGCAGGAAGTGGGAAGATGGTTAGTGATGGAAAGATGGTGCTCTACTCTGGCCATGCCCAAGACCATGCACGTGGCGTGGGCTTCATCCTCTCGCGACGTGCAACAACATCATTGCTGGCCTGGAAGCCCATTTCAGACCGCCTAACCTTAGCTCGTTTCCAAGCTAGGCATGTGAAAGTCACAATTCTTCAAGTATATGCTCCAACAGAAGAGGCTGACGATACTGACAAGGATGGGTTCTATGCGATGCTCCAGGATGCCATTGACAACTCCCCGCGTCATGATTTGCTGATCGTGGGCGGAGATTTCAACGCGCAAATAAGCAGTAACCGGGATGGCCTGGAATCGACTATCGGCCCGTTTGGAATCGCAGCAATGACAAATGAAAACGGTGGGCGGCTGATCTCGTTCTGTGCGGCAAACCGGCTGACCATCAAGAACACCTTCTTCGGCCACAAGCGGATACACAAGGCGACGTGGAAGGCCCCCGGTGGCAGATATACAAGCGAGATCGACTACATCTGCATATCATCCCGCTGGGCATCCACCATTAGCGTTGTTAGAGTGTGGCGTGGAGCCGACATTGACTCGGATCACTACCTGCTAATTGCCAAATGTAAACTTCACCTGAAGCGCCTCCAACCACGATTGCAGCGGCCAAGTCCTTTTAACATTCAACGCCTAAAAGATGCAAATACGGCAGCGGAATTTCAACTCGAATTGAGAAACCACTTCCAGCTCCTTGCTGCGGAAGGAAATAACAACAAAAATCCAGATACACTCTGGGATGAGCTAAAAGAGGCTGTGGTCGGTGCAGCAGAATCGAAGATTGGTCGCCGACGGGGCGGCTTTAAGGAGCGCTGGATCTCCGACCGTTCATGGGAACTTATAGATCAACGTCGCTTGGCAAAGTCAGTTCGGGACCAGGTGGCCTTTGACCCACATGCTTCTGCAGACCAGCGTGAGAGGGCCATGGCCACCTACCAAGACCTTGCCCGACAGGTCAAACGCAGCTGCTGGCGTGACAAGCGTGAATGGATCGAAGCTAAAGGCATCGAAGCCCAAGAAACAGCCGATCGGAACGATACCCGAACCTTATATCGCATTGTACGAGATCTAACTGGGGCTCGTGGTGGCCGCGGTGTTCCAATCCGAGACAAAAATGGACGTGTCCTCCTTACTGCAGCTGAACAAGAACAACGATGGGTCGAACACTTCCGCGATACTCTGAACCAACCTGAGCCACCCCAACGGTTCGAGGCCGAAGACCTGGCACCTTCCATGGATCTTCTTCCTGTCGATATCGGACAAATCAGCATCACTGAAGTCAAGACAGCGATCCGACTCCTCAAGAGTGGAAAGGCCGCAGGCCTGGACAAAATCCTCGCCGAAATGCTGAAGCATGGTGGACCCCATCTTGAAGCCGCCCTCACAAGACTCCTAAACGCCTGCTGGTCAACATCACATGTACCCGATGATTGGACAAAAGGCACCATTATCAAACTTCCAAAAAAAGGTGATTTGGGAGACTGTAACAACTGGCGGGGCATCACGTTGCTGTCGGTACCCGGGAAAGTGTTTTGCCTCGCTCTTTTGAATCGGCTACGACACGCTGTGAACGAACGATTGCGAGAAGAGCAGGCTGGGTTTCGGAGTGGCCGGTCATGCGTCGAGCAAATCTTCACCCTCCGCATGATCATTGAACAAACATTGGAACACCAAAAGAAGATTTCTATTAATTTCATTGACTTCGAGAAGGCTTTTGACAGCGTCCACCGGCCGACTCTATGGGCTATCCTACGCCACTATGGAGTCCCTCAGCAGTTTGTAGATGCCTTTCGTTGTCTCTACTCCAACTCCCGTTGCTGCGTCCGGACGGATGACGGCTGCACAGCCTTCTTCAAGATCAATACTGGCGTCCGACAAGGATGCGTGCTATCCCCTTTCCTCTTCCTGTTGGTAATTGACTTCATCATGCGACGATCAGTTGACCAAGCTGGCATCGGTGTGCCCTGGCACGAAGCGCGTAATCTCACTGACTTGGACTTCGCAGATGACATCGCCCTGCTGGGCTCGACTCAGGAAGACCTCCAAAAGTTGACCGCGGCCCTGCAGAGGGAGGCAACGAAAGTTGGATTAAGAATCAGCGGCAAAAAAACCAAGGTACTCCGAGTTGGCTATGCACGTGCCCGCATTCCTGTCATGATCAACCAACAACGTGCTGAAGAGGTGGAGAATTTTACATATCTTGGCAGCATCATCTCGAATGACGGGGTCTCTGATCGGGATGTCGACGCCAGAGTAGGGAAGGCAGTTGGTGTCCTGCGATGTCTCCAACCTATTTGGAACTCGACCTCCCTGAATGTAAGGGTCAAGATCAGACTACTGAACTCTATAGTCTTCCCTACTGCACTTTACGCTAGTGAAACCTGGCGCTCAACAAGTGCAATTATTCAACACCTGAACGTGCTTCAACAACGTGGCTTGCGGCGAATCCTGAGAATTTCCTACCGGGACCGAATAACAAATGAGGAGGTCCTATTAGCCGATGTTGTTGCAGAAAGGCGCTTTCGCTTTGCGGGACATATTTTACGCCTACCCCCTCATCGCCCAGCTAAGATTGCCATGACATGGCGTCCACGCACTGGCAAGCGAAAGCAAGGCCGACCAAAGACCACATTGCGTCGAACATTTATGGACGATCTGAGAACTGTTGACATTGCCTGGGACGAAGCTGAAGCAGTCGCTGCTGACCGACATCGATGGAGATCACTAGCTGCCCGATGCGCCGCTCGACGTAGGAGGAACTAAGTGCTAAGTAAGTAAAGTAATAGATCCCTCCAGAGTTTTGTGCACACGGTTTAAGTAAAAATTAAAAAGGTTGAGGTTTTACATTTAGTTCAGTATTACCTGTTGCCTGTGTCTTTGTCTTTTGGGAAAATACTTTACACAAGTAATGGCTCAAAGAGGATTCCTTTTTTTTTTTTTTTTTTTACTGTGCTGCAATTGTTTACTGGATTATTTGTGCCATTAATTAGTGTCAACTAATTTTTATTCAATCTCCGCACAGGATATGCTTGTGAAGATGGAATATGGGGGAGAGCAGAAGTGCATTGAAGTTCCACAAAGGGATGAATGAAGGACATGCATATTGTATTGAAGAAATAAGTGATGAGAATGCTGTTATTTGCATTTACCATGTCAGACCTTTTGATAAACAAAATTCTAATGAAAGTGAGAACATGTACACTGTTACATCTTTCAGAAAATGTTTTGAAATTGTGGTGCACAGTTCAGAATAAATGTTTTTCAAAAACCATTGCGTCTTTTTAGTAAATGTTTATTTCCAAAAGAAATTTCTAGAAGTACAGAACAGTAAAATTCCCGCTTTTTAGAATGAATTAGAAGATAACTCTTACGTAGTTAAACTAAAATACTCTTTGAGAGTTAATATATAAATTCTTAACACCAAGTGTTAAATTATCAACTCCAGACAGATTTGGTGTTTAACACTAAATCAGAGTTAACGTACCAACTCTCCAAAAAGAGTTAAATTAACACTCTCTGGTGTGGACCCATATAGACACTTTAATAGTGTTGAAATCAAATCCGACAGTGTTAATTTGGACATGATGGATTTGCTGTGCACATCATTTTATTTTCTCTATCTTACAGTCTTTGAAGACTTGTAAATATCCCCCATTACATTCCTGTTGTAATTAATTAAACATTGTAATTAAGGGGTGTAAACACCAAGACATGGTTTGATATGCAAACAAGGAAATCATATTTGCATTTATGTGCAATTGTTTTTTCCCTTTCACAGCCCAGCATGAAATACACGTGTGTGTCTGTGTGCGTGTGTGTGTTGTCTGTTTCAATTTTTTTAATCTTACTAATAACGCTAAAAAATATATTATGTAGGGAAAAATATTAATTTGTTAAAAATGTTATTACAGTAATCAGCAAGGCAGAGTTGGGGACAATTTCTCCAATGAATAATTTGCATAACTCAATTCCGTGTACACTATCAAAACCTAGTGTGTGTATAATCTCTTAGCAAAATTAGTAATATTTTCAAGTTTCTACAATAAAATTGTGTTTTACCTCCCTTGCCCTTTCTGCTATGCCACAGAGCTTTTCCACTGTGTTTCTTACTGTGCTCCTACTGATAATATTCAGTTAAAATTGAAACTCATTGCAACTAAGCTAATGAATATTTTTTTTCCACTCACTCTGCCAACATTATTTAATGTTACTCTTGAAAAATTATTGTCATTGAGTAGTAATCCAGTTGGTAATCCAGTTTCCCAAGGTCCTCTGTCAAAACAAGAACTTTTCAATTTTCTTACTAAATACATTGTACCTGTAGGGCAGCAAAATTTTGTTGGAAGTGTACTATTTTTCTCCTTGCTGTATAAATGGTTCAAAACAGCACAACCTTTAGAGCTGTTGTCATAACCTTCTAAAAAATGAAAGCAACCAAAGGAAGGCAAGCAATATCCAAATATGATTGAACTACGCCAACTGGATGCTCTGAACTACATGCAATTTAGTAAAGAATAATTCAATTCAAACATCTGCATGATAGACCTTATGTTTGTATTATTAGTCAGTTTTGTCATCTATGCATAGCCTATCTAACAAACAAACCAATTAACAGTACATTCTTAGCCATTCCTATGGAAAAGCAGATGGATGAGTAGTAAAGTAAAGGTACACTAGCGCCAAAAGTATTCAGTTACCCATCCAAATCACTGAATTGAATTGTTCCAGTCACTTCCATGGCCACTGGTGTATAAAATGAAGCACCTAGGCATGCAGACTGCTTCTACAAAGATTTCTTTTTTTTAATGGGTCCCTATCAGGAGCTCAGGGAATTCTGGTGTGCACTGTGGGACTGTGCATCAAGTCCAGTCATGGAGTATTAAATATTCCACAGTTAACTGTTAGTGCCACTATAACAAAGCAGAAGTAATCGGGAATGACAGGAACTCATCCACAAAGTGATAGGTCACAAGTGGATGCTGATGCACATAAGAGGTCGCTAACTATCTGCAAAGCCAGTCGCTACATCGCCAAACTTCTCGTGGCCTTCAGATTTAGCAGTGCATATAGAGCTTCATGGAATGGGTTTTCATGGAGAAGCAGCTGCAGACAAGCCTCACATCTCCAAGCACAATGCAAAGCACTGGATGAAGTGGTGTAACGCATGCCACCACTGGATTTTAGAGCAGTGGAGATGTGTTCTTTGGAGTGACAAATCACGCTTCACTGGTTTAGCTATATTTGACATAAATGTTGGAACCTTGTCAATGCACTACACAGCAGGTGTGACTACTTTGTTGCTTCCTGCTAATCACCTAAACCTGAATAAAGTTTAACAAATATTAATTTGGTACAACACGAGACCTACTACACATTTTCTATAGGAGCCTCCAGAAACTTAAAACTAATTTTACTTACACACTATACCCAGTAAGTAATGCACCATTAAATACCCAATTTTTGCTTAAAATTCCCATCTGCTAGTTCTTCATCATTTTAACTGTTTTTCTTTTTTATCCTTTCATCCTTGCTCAGTTTCTCTTCCTATTTGCTATAATGGACTGAAAGCACCAAAGCTGATAACCCGGTGGCAGTTGTGAGGATTAAACTCCTACTGGTGAGCTGTATGTGCCTGTGCAAATTTGTGGATGTGCAATCTATAAAAGCGTGTGTGTGTGTGTGTGTGTGTCTGTCTGTCTGTGTGTATACACGTAGTATAAGCCACGAGGGGATTAGGCTGTTATTGATCCAAGACGGACACTGTATTTACTGGGATAACTTGCAAGGCCTCATAATCATAACTGTCTTAGACAGTGGTCTAACTTAATGAAAGCACTTTCAAAAGTTCAAGTGGTTAACACAAAACTGTAAGGCAGTCATATTAGAACACAGAGACACATACAGAAATCTATATTAGTATAACTGAGGGGTAGTTTTCAAGTAAACATTTCAGTACTGAAGAACTGTTACACAATGTGTAGTCTTGGTTGAGAAATAGGTCCAAAAGGAAAGTTGTGCCATTGAGTCAAGTTTACTGTCAGCTGTGTAAATTGTAACGGACTGGGTTACAAGTTAGTTAACTGTTGTGTTATCAGTGTTTTGTGTTCAGAATTGCCACTCACTTATGGCATAGTTGGACCACACCGGCAGCATGGTGATTTACTTAGTGTCCTTGAATGTGTAGTATTCTAGAGGCCGGTTGGCCTGTCAATCAGATCAGCTACCAATGACAGACAGTCTGGAGAAGATCATGTGTGTGGTTGGCTGAGAGTGTTCGGGGGATGGGTGTTAGAGAATGTTGTTGTGGGTGTGTGCGGGAAAAAGGAGCGAGAGTCGGGGTTTGTGTTGATTCTGGAGAGCGCGTTATTTCCCTGTTGTTTTGGCATTGGCTATGGTCCACAGTAGCCTGTGTTACTATTCTTAATAAACACCGGTAGCCGGAACACCGATCGTCTCTGTCTTCTGTTGGAGGGATGCTACAATATATATATATATTAGTGCTGTCAAAATTAACACGTTAATTGTTGAGATCAATGCGAAATGTTTAACGCGTTAAAAAAATTTAACACAGTTTTTTTTTTTTAAATTTCCTGTAATCTAAGACCTTTAAACTCATGAGCACCTCTGGAGGAGGGGGCAACAGTGTGCTATGCTGGCGTTTGTCCTGACAGAAATGATTAGAAGAAGAAGAAGTGACACCATGCTGCTATCTAGCTAACACTAGCTAACACACACAAGCATGGATGAGGGCGTACTTAAAGTTTCTCTTTAAGAAGTTGCCTGATGGCTTGTTGGACAAAACATGAGTAAGGTGCACAATTTGCAAAGCTGAATTCAGGTACCACAGAAGCAGTTCATCACTGGCGTTTCACCTGAGAGCAAACACTGAATCCGCCTCTACGGGACCTTGCCAGTCTGCGCTTCAGGAGAATGGTGCTTGTGGATGAATAACAAAAAATGTGAGAGAAAAATTAACCAATTCCTTGGTTGTTTGGATAGGTAAAAACTGCCGATCAGTTAGCATAGTAGAAGATGATGGACTGAGAGAAGTCATTCGCACTGCATCAGGAGATGTGTGTTACAATCTGCCCTCGAGAGGAACCATTGTGCCGAGACTGTCGAGACCATTGTGTCGGGCTTAGCAGTCCGGCAAGCTTTTGCAAGTAAGGAACGTCGCTCTCACCGGAGACCACTGGACTTCGGTGAACAACGATAATTACTTGGGGGTCACGGCGCATTTTATTGATAACAACTGGACTGTGCAATCGTTTGCACTAACAGTGAGTAAAACTGAAGAGAGAAACTATTGCTGAGGCGTGTGCTGACCATTTTCTGAGTTTTGTAAACGAATGGAAAATCAAGGACAAGGTAGCCACGCTTGGCACCGACAGTGCTTGTAACATGGTTGCAGCCGCCAGACTACTTCCATTTGAACACATGCCCTGCATGGCCCACATTCTGCAAAGAACGGTCACAGTTTCTCTTAATGACAGCACATTTGAAAGGGCTCTGGCCAAATGTCGCAAGATTGTTGGACATTTTAAGCATAGTCCAGCTGCACATGGACATCAAACAGAACCGCTTGTTCAGGATGTTCCAACAAGATGGAACTCCACCCTAGAGATGATCAAGCGGATCCAGAGAAACAAATCTGGGCTGACCACCATTCTGACTCAGCAAAACAGCAAGGTGACCATGTTGACTGACCAGGAGCTTGACAGACTGCAAAAGCTGGAGGAACTACTTGAACCTTGCAGGTAATCATTTTGTTTCTCATGATTGTGTGTCTATCTTTGTGTTCTAGCTTTGTTTTCAAGTATGTTCTCCACCTCATCCTCTCTGTGTACAGGGTGGGCTCTTTATATGGATACACCATAATAAAATGGGAATGGTTGGTTATATTAAAGTCCTGTTTGTGGCACATTAGTATATGTGAGGGGGCAAACTCCTCAAGATGGGTGGTGACCATGGTGGCCATTTAGAAGTCGGCCATCTTGGATACAACTTTTGTTTTTTCAATAGGAAGAGGGCAATGTGACACATCAAACTTATTAGTAATGTCACAAGAAAAACAATGGTGTGCTTGGTTTCAACGTAACTTTATTCTTTCATGAGTTATTTACAAGTTTCTCTTTGTTCACAGCCATTGACATGTCGAAGAGGTTAACATGTGAGGAGTGGATCGAAATTGTGTTGATATCTGGTGAACGCAGTAACCGGGTCATTGCAGCATATTTCAATACAAGACACCCAACGAGACCACCCATCTCCCATGCTACAGTCAGCAAACTGCTTGCTAAGTTTCGTGAAACTGGTTCAGTGTTGGATTCGGCAATATGTGGACGCAAGAAAATTGTCACTAATGAAGAAACATCAGTGGGTGTCCTAGCTTCATTTAGCAAGAGCCCACAGCGTAGCACTCGCCGCATGTCACTGGAGAGTGGCATTAGTCGAACATCCCTTCGGCGGATATTAGCTACCCACAAATGGCACCCTTACAAACTCCAGCTAATGCAGCATCTCAACGAGGATGACCCAGATCGGCGCACAGAATTTGCGGAATGGGCAAAACAAAAATTGGAACAGGACCCTCAGTTCACGCAGAAGATTTTGTTCAGTGATGAGGCAAACTTTTATGTGAATGGTGAAGTTAACAAACAAAACCACCGCCATTGGTCTGACACTAACCCACATTGGATGGATCCCTCCAAGACTGTTGGAATGACAAAAGTGATGGTTTGGTGTGGTATATGGGGTACAACGATAGTGGGTCCATTCTTCATCAATGGAAACCTCAAGGCCACTGGATATTTGAAATTGCTA